>NC_136264.1:32661783-32779283 GCF_964187855.1 Myxine glutinosa | reverse complement strand
GAGCTGGCATGCACCGTCCCGGCGGCGAACGAGTTTGCTCGCCTGCTCACGGAGTTCCCGGCTCTCACGCGGCCGACGTTTTCGGCCGTCGCAGTACGGCATGGGATCGAGCACCACATACCAACCACGGGCCCGCCGGTCTACGCCAGGGCCCGCCGCCTCGACCCAGCCAAGCTCGCCGTAGCGAAGGCCGAATTCGACGCGTTGGAGCACCTCGGCATCGTGCGGCGCTCCGATAGCGCGTGGGCCTCGCCACTGCACATCGTGCCAAAGCCGGGGGGTGGATGGCGCCCGTGTGGTGACTACCGCCGTCTGAATGACGCTACCACCCCCGACAGGTACCCGATCCCGCATATCCAAGACTTCTCCGCCCGTCTGGCGGGACGGGTCATTTTTTCGAAAATTGATCTCATACGGGGATATCACCAGGTACCTGTCAGGGCGGCCGACGTCCCTAAAACGGCAGTCATCACGCCGTTCGGCTTATTCGAATTCTTGCGGATGCCGTTTGGTCTCAAGAACGCGGCTCAGGCGTTCCAGCGCTTGATGGACGGCGTGCTGCGTGACCTGCCGTTCCTTTTCGTTTACCTGGACGACATCCTCGTCGCCAGCACGTCCCGGGCCGAGCACCTCCTCCACCTCCGAACACTGTTCGAGCGCCTCAGCGAGCACGGCCTCATCGTCAACCCGGCCAAATGCCACTTCGGCACGACGGCCGTTGATTTTTTGGGCCACCACATCACCAAGAACGGGGCCGTGCCGCTGCCAACCAAGGTCGAGGCCATCACCACGTTCCCGCGTCCCCGCACCATAAAGGCCCTGCAGGAATTCCTGGGAATGGTGAATTTTTATCACCGCTTCGTGCCCCGCGCTGCTCACCTCATGCGGCCCCTCTATGAAGCCCTCCGAGGCAAGCCGGCCAAGCACGACATCGTCTGGTCCGCAGCAATGGATGCGGCCTTCCAATGCTCAAAGCGGGCCCTCGCCGACGCAACACTGCTCGCTCACCCGGTGCTCAACGCTCCCATCACCCTCACCACGGATGCCTCTGACTACGCGGTGGGCGCCGTCCATGAGCAATGGGTGAACGGGGTTTGGCAGCCACTCGCTTTTTTCAGCCGGCAGCTCCGGCCGAACGAGCTCAAATACAGCACGTTTGACCGGGAGCTCCTCGGTCTACACCTGGCCGTCCGCCATTTCCGCCACCTCCTGGAGGGCCGACCTTTCACGGCGTTCGTCGACCACAAGCCGTTGATTTACGCCATGGCCAAGGTCATGGAGCCATGGTCGGCCCGCCAACAGCGCCACCTCTCCGCCGTGTCGGAGTTTACCACGGACATCCGGCACGTCGCCGGCAAAAACAACGCCGTGGCCGACTGTCTGTCCCGGGCCAGCGCGAACGCGGTCCACCTGGGCGTGGATTTTGCGCTTATGGCGGCGGACCAAACCACAGACACCACGGTGCAAGCCCTCCGGGTGGCGGACACGGGCCTCCGCCTGGCCGACATCCCCTGCGCGGACACTCTCCTGCTCTGCGACGTCTCCCAAGGCCAGCCTCGCCCCATCGTGCCCGTCACCTGGCAACGCCGCATCTTCGCCTCCCTCCACGGCCTTTCCCACCCGGGCCGGAAAGCTTCCCAGAAGCTGGTGTCGGCGCGTTTCGTCTGGCACGGCCTTCGTCGGGACGTCCGCGATTGGACCAGCGCCTGCACGGCCTGCCAACGGGCCAAGGTCCACCGACACACCCAGGCCCCGCTGGCACCTTTCACCGTGCCCGAACGACGTTTCGACCACGTCAACGTGGATCTGGTGGGCCCCCTCCCCCCGTCACGGGGGTTCACACACCTGCTCACCATGGTGGACAGGACCACCAGGTGGCCGGAGGCCGTTCCCCTCGTCTCCACCACCACCGCCGACGTGGCGCAGGCTTTCATCGCCACCTGGGTCGCCCGCTTCGGCGCACCGGCGGACATCTCGTCAGACCGCGGACCACAGTTCACCTCCGAGCTGTGGGGCACGGTCGCCCGCAACCTGGGGGTCAAGCTCCACCGTACTACGGCCTACCACCCCCAAGCAAACGGGTTGTGCGAGCGATTCCACCGCTCCATGAAGGCCGCGCTCATGGCCGGCCTTCAAGACGGCGGTTGGGCCGACCGGCTGCCGTGGGTCCTTTTGGGCCTTCGCACGGCCCCCAAGGAGGACCTCCAGGCATCCACCGCCGAGCTGGTCTATGGCCAGGTGCTACGCGTCCCGGGCGAATTCGTGCCCGACGCTACCAGTCCCTGGTCCGCAGCTCACCAGCGCTCGGACCTCCAGGAGGCCGCCCGACGGTTTGCCCCCGTGCCGACATCCCACCACGGTGACCCCCGGTCCTACGTCCCCCCAGCACTCCGCACAGCGGAGTATGTTTTTGTGCGTCACGACGCACATCGGTGGCCACTCCAGCCGCCGTACGACGGGCCCTTCCGGGTGCTGCGACGGGACGACAAGTCGTTCGTCATCGACATCGGCGGCAGGTCGGACCGCATTGCAGTGGACCGCCTCAAGCCGGCGCACGTGGACGTCGACCACCCACCACGGGTGGCCCTTCCGCTGCGGCGAGGCCGCCCCCCGTCCACGGGGCCCCCCACTCGACCGCCCACCACCTCACCGGACCCCCTCCCACGACCCGCCAGGGGTCGCTTCGGCCGGGTCATCAGGACCCCCCTCAAGTTGACCCTGCCGGTGCAAGTCGATTCTGGGGGGACGTGTGTAGCGGCTGCCGCTGGGGTTTCACAATCGCCTTGCACCTATCAAGGACGCGGAGCGATCACCATGCCGGGCTCGTCCAGGACGCCCGGGCAGGCCCGCGCTCAACTTGCCAGGCCTCGGTCGGGACGCCCGGGCATGCCCGGGCATGCCCGGGCAGGCTCGCCCTCAACTTGCCAGGCCGCAGCCAGGACGCTGGGCCACGCCCCCTGGCGCCGGGCCTGGGCAAACCCCCTGGGTTAATAGATATATATTGCTGACCGATAAACGGGTTTTCAGAGTGCCTGAGTGTTTGATTTCAATAAAGCAACTCAGATGAATTCCAGCTTTTTGTCGCGTCCATTCTTCTGATCGACGTGGGAGCCCCAGCTCCTTCAATATATATATATATGTGTGTGTGTGGGTGTACGTGTGTGGGTGCACGTGTGTGTATGTGTGTGTATATATGTATGTGTGTGTATATATGTGTGTGGGTGTACGTGTGTTTGTGTGTGTATATGTGTGTATGTGTGTGTTTATACATATATGTGTGTATACATATATATGTGTGTGTGTATACATATATATGTGTGTGTGTATACATATATGTGTGTGTGTGTGTGTGTGTGTGTGTGTGTGTTTGTGTGTGTGTGTGTGTGTGTGTGTGTGTGTGTGTGTGTGTGTGTGTGTGTCTGTGAATAAGAGAGAGACCGAATTGTGAGGTACAGAAATGAAAAAACGAGGTGTGTGTGTCTATATGTGTGTGTGTGTGTGTGTGTGTGTGTGTGTGTGTGTGTGTGTGTGTGTGTGTGTGTATATGTGTGGGTGTGGGTGTACATGTTTGTGGGTGTGGGTGTACATGTGTGTGTGGGTGTGGGTGTACGTGTGGGTGCACGTGTGTGTGTGTGTGTGTGTGTGTGTGTGTGTGTGTGTGTGTGTGTGGATGTGTGTGTGTGTGTGTGTGTGTGTGTGTGTGTGTGTGTGTGTGTGTGTGTGTGTGTGTGTGTGTGTCTGTGTCTGTGAATAAGAGAGAGACACAATTGTGAGGAACAGAAATGAAAAAACGAGATGTGTGTGTGTGTGTGTGTGTGTGTGTGTGTGTGTGTGTGTGTGTGTGTGTGTGTGTGTGTGTGTGTGTGTGTGGTTGTACGTGTGTGTATGTATGTGTGTGTATATGTGTGTATGTGTGTGTGGGTGTGCACGCACATGCATTCACATGTTATCAGAAGTAAATACATTGTGTAGATTACATCATTTGTGCATCTGATAAATTGCCAGTAACAATTTTGTGAAACTGAATGTGCAGGTGCAGCATCTAACTCAATATGTCGAAATGTCTCACACGTCCATGCCACGGGTGACCCCAGGGCCGATTGGAGCGGAGAGTGAGGGCCGATTGGAGCGGAGAGGAGTGTGAGGAGGTATTGGAGAGGAGTGTGAGGAGGTATTGGAGAGGAGTGTGAGGGGGAGTGGGATTGGAGAGGAGTGTGAGGAGGAGTGGGATTGGAGATGCGTGAGGGTGGAGAGAGGAGATTGTCAGGTGGAGAGGAGTGAGGGGTCACATCTTATGTGAAATAAATAAATTGTGTTCATTCCACCATTTCTGGATCTGATGACTTGCCAGTAACCATTTTGTAAAAATGAATGTGCAGCATCTAACTCAATATGTCGAAATGTCACACACGTCCATGCCCGTGGGATTCCCACGGGTGACCCCACTATATTTCTTCGTTTTTATTTCATTCAACATTATTATCCGGAAGTAAAGGTTCACATGTTCATTTCACGTGTGCAAAAACAAACTCCATTTCACGTGTGCATGGACATGAAACACAGACGGGAAAATGCTAAGAGATATTTCGTTCGAGGCAATTATACACCGCCCAAATAAAATATTTCACCGATACACCGAGCGAATTTCAGCGAATTTCACCGAGTTTCAGGAAATTACCCAGAGATATTTCTTCGTTTTTATTTCATTAGTTACTAGCAGAAGTACCCAGCGTTGCCGAGCGGGGGAGGGGGGAAGGGCACGTACACTTTAAACATGTATATACATGTGGGATGTGGGATATATCCATGTGGGACGTGTGTGTGTGTGTGTGTGTGTGTGTGTGTGTGTGTGTGTGTGTGTGTGTGTGTGTATATGTGTGTATGTGTATGCATGTGTGTGTGTGTATGTGTATATGTGTATGTGTCTGTGTGTGTATATGTGTATGTGTGTGCATGTGTGTGTATACATATGTGTATGTGTATATGTGTGTTTGTGTATATGCATGTGTCGGTGTACATGTGTGTGTACGTGTGCGTGCTTGTATATATATATGCCAGGAAGCCCTACCAGGTAAAAGACATTCAAGCAATCTCAACCTCTGTGTCTCGTATGCCCCCTCAGCATTGGCTTTTGAAGGTATCAAGTTGAGCCCGAAGTGATGGATATTCACAGTAGCTGTGGAGACCTGCCTATACAACTGGCACAAGCTCTTTTTGACTGGGATGCCAAACTTACTCGGGATCAGGAGGCGAGCATGCTTCCCGAAGCATGTGCTTCCAAAGCCACGAGCATCAATAACCAAATTAAAAATGAAGATGTGTGCAAAAAGGTGGGAAATGCTCAACAATTCATGTTGGTCAACACACATGTAAATTGTGGAAGTGTAACTCAGTGTAACATATTGATTGGCCCTGGTAACTTATTAATTAACCTGGTAACAAAGCAGATACATTTTACATGCAAACTCTGTTAAAGACGAGTTTGTAAATGAGTGTCAGAATGTGTATGAACAATGTAATCTCTTGAAACACCTGGTCAAGGCCCCAGGCTAGAGCACCCCCCCCTGCTGTGTAAATGGAAATCACAGCAGGAGGGGAGCGAGCTGATGCCAGGACTCGGTGCGATGCATGACCTCGGGACATTAGCGGAGAGGAGATTAAGTCCAGTTTGGGCGATATAAACGAGAGCAAACGTTGAGTAAAGTAGACTTGTCCTCAGAAGCCCTGCCCGACGGAACGATGGAATGAACGAGTACGGCGCTGCGGAAGAATATCAGCCGAACGAAAAGGACCATGGAAAAGAGTTAATCTCAGCCATTGAATAATGCGGTATTATTTGGTAAATGGAATGAAGTGAATAATAAACCAGACCTTTTGTAAACCTGAGTCCGGTCATTGGAGTCCTGTGAGTCATACACGAAATTCTACCACAATATGGAGGCACCGCTGAAATCAATTGTACAAGCAAGTAAAAGGTGAGTGTGTCTTGTTTAGTCCAATATGATTTACGAACTTGGAAGTTATGTGTACATACATGGGGGAGCAGGTGGTCTGGGGCTTCTTTGCGCACCGATGCCGCGATATAGGTGGCGTGAGCCATCACGAATGGGATTTCGATAAACGACTGTAGCAATTTATTCGTTTTTTTTCTAAATGATTTCTGTAAATACGTATTTTTGCGCTGGTTATTAAAGGGCCTTACTGTGACCTGGAAGCAAACGGAGCAAGTGTGCACCTTGCGACCGCTTGCTTCCAGGACGTGTAAGGCCGGTACACTCGTTTACCCATCCGCACACGTATAAAGTACTACTTTTTTTTTGCACTTGTTCGAAGCACTTGACTTGCTCGGCGCTCGGCGAGCGACAGGGAACCGGGAAACGGAATTATATTTATATATATATATATATTTCCAATATGGTACACCGGCCACAACGATTTTAGCGATTATCCGAGTTTTTTTTTAACGATTTCTGTAAATACGTATTTTTCCTGCGCTGTGTAATTCTTCTGACACGCGCCACGAAGAAACGCACCACTGATGTGCATGAAGCGACTTGTTTGCCGGTTCGGTAAGGTCCGTCCGTACACGTGTACAATCGTGTACACCCGTTTTAAATAAATAATTTTTTTTCAGTTTTCCCGCCATGCCTATAAATTCATGACAGACAACCCCCCCTCATGCCGGTCCAGAATTATGATGAAAGATGGCGATGGGAAAAAAAATTGCATCAAATTTTGTCCAGGTCCATCACTACACGACGAAATGATTGGATTTTGGTTCAGGTCCGAATCCAGATCCGGCCTATCAGTGGGATACAAAACATAAACTGGTCACCAAGGCGGAGATATAATAATAATAATAATTCTGTATTATTTAGTTAACCAGTTTGTGTGAAACCTCAACCTAAATATAAAAATTGATCTGCTTGGTGTTAGTTTAAGGGCTGTTCCAAATTTATCCTGATTATGGTATTGTGACAAAAAGGCTTATATCTTGGGAACGACTGGTCGGATTTAGACAAATTAAAACTCGTTCGATCAACAAATAAATTCATGACAGACAATCCCACCTCATGCCGGTCCAGAATTATGATGAAAGACGGCGATGGGAAAAAAAATTGCATCAAATTTTGTCCAGGTCCATCACTACACGACGAAATGATTGGATTTTGGTTCAGGTCCGAATCCAGATCCGGCCTATCAGTGGGATACAAAACATAAACTGGTCACCAAGGCGGAGATATAATAATAATAATAATTCTGTATTATTTAGTTAACCAGTTTGTGTGAAACCTCAACCTAAATATAAAAATTGATCTGCTTGGTGTTAGTTTAAGGGCTGTTCCAAATTTATCCTGATTATGGTATTGCGACAAAAAGGCTTATATCTTGGGAACGACTGGTCGGATTTAGACAAATTAAAACTCGTTCGATCAACAAATAAATTCATGACAGACAATCCCACCTCATGCCGGTCCAGAATTACTGTGAAAGATGGAGATTGGATAAAAAAAAAAAAAAAAAAAAAAAAAAAAACACTCCCTCACTGTCCCTCATTGTCCCTCATGTCCATTCTGACACGGAACCAGTGTTGTTGTTTTTTTTGACGAAATTTGCCAGATAAATAGCATGAGTGGCACGACGAAATGATTGGATTTTGGTGAAGACCCAGGTCACCGGGTGACGTTTCGTTGCTAGCTGTTCAGCTAGCAAAATTTATCCTGACCGATTCAGTTCAAACTTTGAACAATCGGATCCGGGCTGTTGTCAACGACTCGTCAACAACCTCAACCTAAATTTGTGGGTAACAACCACCCTCTGGTCGAGGCTCATAGAAGGGGTGATGCTTACTGATTCGGCACGCTTAAAATAGGTGTTAATGGTGGGATGTCAGAGGTTTTGGCGTGGGCTTAATAGTCACACTGTTTGGAAAATAATGCTCGATGCAACATGATCCTAAAAAGAACCCATCCCTACATCGAAGGATCAGGAAGGGAAGGAATGGAAAATTTGAAGTATTAAAGTTACGGAACTCAAAATGTCTGGGTTTGGATGGAGTCATTAAAGGATTGAGTCATTCATTGGTTTGATGATGGTCCTAATATTTTGATAAATGTTTGATAATGGTCCTGGTGATTTTAGTCCTAGGAATAATATATGCTAGTGGTTTGTCTGAAGGTTTTAATGAGATCGGATTTTTATCTATCTATAATTCCAGTAATCTCGGTGTGTGTGTCGGTCTGTCTGTATGCGACCGCTGTTTCTCAACAACTACCGGTCCGATATACTTGAAACTTGCCAGGTATATTGGTGGGGACCCGAGGATGTGCCTTTTCAAGGTTTGAAATTAATCGGACGGGTGGGTCCCAGGGTGTGGTCGCCGTGCTCGCGGGCCGTTCGCTTTGGCTCTGCGGATGGACCGAACCATTGCATGTAAATAGAAGGGGGGTTCTGTGGTCGTTCGCTTTGGCTCTGCGGATGGACCGAACCATTGCATGTAAATAGAAGGGGGGTTCTGTGGTCGTTCGCTTTGGCTCTGCGGATAGACCGAACCATTGCATGTAAATAGAAGGGGGGTTCTGTGGTCGTTCGCTTTGGCTTTGCGAATGGACCAAACCATTGCATGTAAATAGAAGGGGGGGTTCTGTGGTCGTTACTGCCACGTGGTTTCAAAGTTTTGTTGTTGTTGTTTGCACGCATGTTTTTTGCAAGCACGTACGGGCGAGCACGTACGTGCGGGCACGCCCTAGTATATATAAATTGAGGTAATATTAAGTTATGGAATTAATTGCTTTCAACAATGCAAAGGGTGACAAAATATGGGATTTTAATGGGATTTTTTAATGGGATATTGGTTTAGGAATGTTTAGAGGTCATTGCAATGTGATAATGACTTGTGACCATTTGTTGTCGAAACGTTTGGGACCATTCAAAGGTTGGGTTGTGCTAACGTTTCCACAACGTCGCTACAACGTTTCACTTTCGTTGTTGCAACGTTTTGCTCCAACGTTTTGGGAACATTCAAATGTTGTGTTTTGCTAACGTTTCCACAACGTCGCCACAACGTTTCACTTTCGTTGTTGCAACGTTTTGCTCCAACGTTTTGGGGACATTCGAATGTCAAGTGAATCGAATGAGAATTCAGGAATTATTTCATTATTAACGATTAATGAAGTACTTATTTAATTAATTACATTTCTTATTACATTACAGTAATTACATTACAGTAATTACCTGAGGTAATTACAGTAATTACAGTTCCGGTAATTACAGTAATTACAGTAATCATTACAGTAATTGCAGTAATCTTATTACAGTAATTACATTACATTAACTCAGGCACCTTTTGAGTAAGGAAGCTGATATTTGGACATGACACTGACCGAGTGATATGGCTGTCAAGGAAAAATTTGATTTATTGATTAATCATTTAATAAATTAACTCGTTGATTTATAAATGACTTATTTAATTAAAAGTCCTCAGAGACACATCTTCGGATGAAATACTTGCAGATTGGTTATGCTATGAGCCAATTGATTAAGGAAAATATTTTGTGATGGCCATATTGGCAATTTCATGGCCATATTCGTGGCAACTCAGTTAGTGCCACTGCACCTTTAAAATGCATCCCTGCGTTCATTTTTCGATCGATTGAGTTGAAATTTTGAACAATCGGATCTGGACTGTCGTTGTTAACGACTCTAGCACGCACTCGTCCAATCAGGATGGAGCGGTATGGTCCCCGGATCATCACTGCCCGCAGTTTTAATTAATTTTACTTTTTCTCTTGGGCATATAATTTTGAAGACATGCATGTCATGATAGAGGAAATGTTTGTTCTGTTAAACGGAATAAATGTTGTTTATTTGTGTGGGTGTGTATTTTTGTGTATTTGGATATATTTCTCACGACTAATTCCAGTTAACATCCTGCACAATTTGCTCGTTTGCTGGCCGAGTCGAAATTGCGTTGAGTTTCTATGGCATGCGCCATTAAAAGCGCTGTGTAATGGTTGAGCTCCCTTTATTTCGTTTTGGTCATGCGGATGAGCAAACAAAGTGACAAATGCTGCGACTGGAGCAGTAAAGGCGATGTTTTTTAAATGGAAACGATTTAATGAGGAATTAAAAGTGGGAGGGGGCAACACCACGCATACCTCTTTTAAGGTGTGTATAAACCCTGGAATAAACGTGGGAGGGGGCAACACCACGCATACCTCTTTTGAGGTGTGTATAAACCCTGGAATATTTCAGCAATCAATACGATGCTGAAATGATGTAATTTATTGTGTAATATGGTCGACCTTGGGTTTGTTTGGGTTTGTTGTTTATTTTTGTGGGTGTCTATTTTTGAGTATTTTGGATATATTTTCACGACTAATTCCAGTTATCGTCCTGCAAAAGGTCTGCTCGTTCTTTTCCTTTGAGTCGTAAATTCCTGTTGAACTCTCATTAAAAAGCGGAATTAAGTACGCTGTGTGATGATGGAGATCCTTGATGACGAATCAGGAATAGTGAATGAGCAGACAAATATCACGGATGGTACACCAGATAGGGAAAATGTAGATGAAACCCCTTTTGCTCAGGTGCTGTGTAGCGCTGCACAAAGATCCATATGAGCGGGGCCTGGGTGCTGTGTAATTAGTACACAAAGAACCAATTACTAGGGTGCTGAATAAACACAAAGATCCATTTTTGGAGCTGGTTCTCCCGGTGCTGTGATTTATTCAAAGAACCAAAATCTTGGAAGAATTAAGATATGATTTGTCGACATCATAAATACTTTAATATATGTAACGATTTTTGTAACGATCATCCTGCAAAAGGTCTGCTCGTTCTTTTCCTTTGAGTCGTAAAATCCTGTTGAATTCTCATTAGAATAATAATAATAATAATAATTCATTTATTTTGTATAGCGCTTTTCCAGAAGCCCAAAGGCGCTTTGACAGAGTGGAAAACATAATGCATAACAATACATGAAAACAACAATTGCAAAAAGACAAGAATCAAGAAAACAAACAGCAGCGATATACGGCATATATATAAGACAAGAATCAAAAAGACAAGACAAGAATCAATAGGGAAATATTTAAAGCAAAAGGAGGGAGAAGGAGAAGAGATAGTCAGGGGTTAAATGCTGTGGGTTGAATGTTGAATGCAGCGTTGAACAGGTGGGTCTTTAGTGATGTTTTGAATGTGGTGAGTGAGGAGGAGTCTCTGATGGTGTGAGGTAGTGAGTTCCAGAGGGTGGGAGCAGCGATGGAGAAGGCCCTGTCCCCCCAGGATCTGAATTTGGTCCGGATGGAGGGGGTCAGGAGGTTGGTACCAGCAGAGCGGAGGTTGCGGGTGGGAGTGTGTCTGGAGAGGAGGTCAGCCAGGTAGGATGGGGCCAGGTTATGGAGGGCTTTGTATGTCAAGAGGAGGATTTTGTACTGGATTCTCTGGGGGATGGGGAGCCAGTGAAGCTTGTAAAGGACGGGGGTGATGTGGTCACGGGTCCGGGAATGAGTGAGTAGACGGGCAGCGGAGTTCTGAATGTATTGGAGTTTATTGGTGATTTTTGAGGGTGAACCATAGAGGAGGCTATTGCAGTAGTCCAGACGGGAGGTGATGAAGGCGTGGATGAGGGTTTCTGCAGCCGTGGAGGAGAGGGATGAGCGGAGACGGGCAATGTTTTTCAGGTGAAAGAAGGCTGACTTTGTGATCTGTTTAGTGTATTTGTCGAAGGAAAGGGTTTGGTCAAAGATGACGCCAAGATTCCGGATGTGAGGGGAGGTGGATACTGGGATACCGTCGATGTTGAGGGCAAAGTTATGGGTGGATTTTGTGAGCGTTTTTGGGCCAATGATGATTATTTCAGATTTATCACAGTTAAGCTTGAGGAAGTTGATTTGAAGCCAGGATTTAATGTTGCGGAATTATGTATGAATATGAATCATAATGCGGATAATCATAATATAATAATGCGGATAATAATAATCATAATCATAATAATCATAATCATAATCAATATGAATTGCGGAATATGAATCAAGAATGCGGAATTAAGTACGCTGTGTGATGATGGAGATCCTTGATGACGAATCAGGAATAGTGAATGAGCAAACAAATATCACGGATGCTGCGGCTGGAGCAGGGGAAGCGATTTTTGAATTGTTCAGTGATTATTCGATATTGTTATGACTTATTTTCAATAGGTATACTAAGTGGCCATGAGGTAGCCTGTTGCTATGTACAGTTTTATTCTATTGTTGATTATACCACATAGCTGTGGTGATAAAGGAAATGTTCGTTTTAAATAGATGATTATGATAGGACCATGACTATAAAATCATGATGATTATTATGAATGATATCATAGGGTTCAAATGCAGAATGCTGCAT
Source organism: Myxine glutinosa (assembly GCF_964187855.1). NCBI lineage: Eukaryota > Metazoa > Chordata > Myxini > Myxiniformes > Myxinidae > Myxine > Myxine glutinosa. The sequence goes on along the minus strand of NC_136264.1, from coordinate 32,766,899 downwards.
GAACTTGGGAAAGAACTTTCAAGCCCTATGGGATAAATTGGGTATTACAAGCGATGGAGTTTCAAAATTTAGCATGATTGAAGAAATTTTACAGTCTTATTTCAGGAGTTTTACGAAATTTATATTGCCAAGAGATTTTGGATACTATTAAAAGAAAAATGATGAGATGTTTTTCCCAATGAACTTTAATATCTGCCATCCATTTTGGCTGTCTCACGAATGAAGGATGAGTTGCCTTTAGTGGTTGCAAAGAAAATTTGTGGAGACCAGGCAAAATGGGGAAATATGTCAGATATGACCCTAGGACAGGACGGTGATTCATCAATTAACATGAGGTACGAACCAGAGGTGACGACTGATGAGATTCGATCTCAGTCAATGGATGGACCTGTCCTGACATCATTGGGGAAAGGGCTTATGCAAGGAGTCATCCAAAATGATTAATTTGATTTATTGATGAATATTGATGAATTAATTGAAATTGAATAATTGATTGAATTGTTAATTGATTGAATCTAATTGATTGAATTTAATTGAATAAATTTAACTGAATAAATTGAACTGAATAAATTGAATTGAATATATTGATTGTTTGATTAATGAAAATGCGGTCTCAAGAAAGAAGCTTTGATATCTTTGCGAGATATTATCAATGTGGAGACAACCTGGGAAAATTGAGCAAGGTGGTGAGTTTATATACAGATATATATGTGCGGTTACCATTGTGTGATTTCCCCGTCAAACAGAGCGGACACCTGAGGATTCACCCATTTCATACTGACCCTCCGGCTCATCTGCAAATACTGATCTGTGAGATTGGATTGTGCAAAAGCCACAGCTGAGGGAGATTCTCTGGAAATCACCGTGTGAACAGGTGGAGAGACCCTTCCTGGAGGTACGAGTGAAGCTTTAGAGGAACAAACTACAACACATCCAACGCTACTTTGATAAAAGGCAGAATGGGAAATGGAGCCTACAAGAATACACAAGGACAACCAGAGATTCCACAAAAAGGTACTTGTACACATCATATGTACGACCGTTATGGTGCCGAAGCTATAAGGCAGGTCGAGAATTGGTATTTGTGGACAAAGGGACATGATGAGGAGTTTCCAAGAGATGGTACAGTTGAGCGAAGTCGATTGGAAAGATTAGAACAAAGATTGAAAGCCAGAAAGAGACAGAATCTAACGGTAGACTGGCTTGCATTCCATCTTTGGGATGGTGAATCCAGACAACGGGAACAGCAAGAACAGATAACGGATGTAGAATTTAAAATAAAAAGGATACAGGATACAGTGGAGGAGACAAATGCACAACTGCCCTCGAAATTAGGAATGAAAGTGACAGTTGTCCCATCTGATTTCCAGTTGTCTCCCCAAAAAGGACGGTACAGAGAATTTTTTCGTGTTTCAGGAGATAACGAGAGATTGCAGTGGCAACTCAGGGATGTAGAGATGCAGCCCAGCAATACAAGTGCACAGGTGCACAGCCCAGGTAACGACAGAAGCCGGTGCTTCAACTGTGGAGAGATGGGACACTGGATAAGGAGATGCCCATATCTGAGCAGAAGACAATTTCGACAGGGAAACCAAGGACAAAGAAACCAAGGACAAAGAAACCAAGATCAAGGGTACCAGTGCTGACCAATACCTCAGACAATGATTAGGCCTTCATTGCGACAAATCCCAAATGACGATTGGCCTCAACAAATTAGATTACTGGACAAACATGAATAACTGTCGATGATTCTTGTGTCTGAAAAGCTTTCAGAGCAAGAATGATTCATTTTTCTTTTTGCTTGTTAACAAATTAATAATTAATTGATCAAATGCCAAAATTGGATCTTCTATTTTGGGCACAGCAATTTTAAATTTACAAAGTTTGGAACAATTGCGTTGCAATTGTTGGCAAACCAAGTAACAAGAGTCACATGATGATCAGGTGGGAATTTCGGACTATTGTTCCGCACAATTGATAGGTCAATGGTCGACTGACATGCAAATGGGTGTGTAGTCAAAATTTGGATAGATTATTGTGAAGGCAGAAAGGGTAATTTCAATTTGACATCATAAAGGTTTTCTAAGAATGGACTTTTGGTTCATTTGTCTATAAGCATTTTGAATTTGATTGACAAATTTTATGAAATTGAAATAAAATTGACACCCATCTGATCTGTAAATAATGGTTCCAACGCAAACAAATATGCATAATGCATGTGTGTGTGTGTTTTTGTGTATCAATCTTACAAGATTGTTGACACCGACAGTGTGCCTGTCTGGAAATGGATAGTTATATGTGGATGGGATTGGGATATGTGGATGGGATTGAATATCCAGAGAATCCGTAAAATAAAATAGAAATATAATTTGATTATGAACATTATCTCTTTTGTCAAGGGAAATGGAATATAAAAAATTTGATGTGCTGGGTTATGAGCAGCCATTAATTAATAGTAAAATTGTGAGTAATTTTGGGATTCCATTTTTGATAGAATGTATATGAGAATAACATCTATTTATGGATATGAGCTTCATAAAAGGAAATGAGGAAGTACAAAATCATCCAAATTTGGGAGAGGTCTTACACTGACTTCCCAGAATACTCTGCTCATGGATTTTATATATATAAACTTGAATTTTATCAGCATATAAATTGTGCTGTATGTATGGATGTGTTTTAGGCATAGATGATATGGGAAAAGAGTAAAGAAAATTTTGCTGGTTTGAACTATTGTGGGTTTTCAGTTCTGGAGTTTAAACAAAGTCACTGGTTAACAGATGAGAAAGGATAGTAAATAAATTATTCTCTGCTGGGCAAATTAAGTACGATATTACTAAGACTTATGAGAGCTATTGTTCCGCCTTACAGCAGTGGAAAATTATTGGAAAAAATTAGATCCAACATAATGAATCTATAAAAGAATGTGATAGGGATAATATCCTCAATTTGTACTAATTATTTGATTGTGGGTAAAGGAATTAAGTCATCGTAGTGGATTGTTAACAGCAGCCTGAAAATGTCCTGAGAGTGTGCATCCATGTAATCAGAAATCCCAGATTTGTTTTTACAAACAACATTTTGGTAGAGGTCTTGTGTGGAACACTTCCTTGGTAGATAAAAAACGGTACTGCATGCTGGCAGCCACTTTTGCGGCCAGTTAGGCCAAACAAATTGAGAGGAAATTGTAGTTAAATACGTAAGTTACACATGGCTATTTGTAAAAAAAGGAAATTTGTTGAGATGGGAAACATTTTTTCGAAGGTTTATTAAGGTGTTATAATATGACATGTGGCAAGGCAAACTATTGGATGGGAAAATTAGATCTGGCTATAGAATAAATTTATTGACCCCTTGAAGTTAATCCTTCGAATCATTGTTTCACTGGCATTTTTGTTCAAATTGGAAATAGTTTGGTAGAGCTTTGGTTAAAACCTTTGGTTGCGGTATCTTGGAACGAATTGATAAACCATAGGAGATTGATAAGAATAGAAACAAATATGGACCCAAAATAGAAAGTTGGATTCATGCCCCTCATTGCAAACAAGCACATGGGGCTAAGGTGGACGATCCCACAGAAAATGAGGCTGCACCTAGCAGCCCAGCAGAACATTCAGTGGTAGAAAAATGATAGTCGTGATTTACAGTCATTTGAATTACATTTTAACACCCCTTGCATTGATAAACATTACATTTTCAACATGTGATATTCCTACTTGGGATAGTGACATTTATTTGCCTACATGACATACAATTATCTACTGATATTAATACAGCATGAGTGAAAAAAAATGTATCACAACTACACTCATGATCAGGGGATTGAGTTCAACCCCGGGAGATAGGGGGATCAGGGTAAGACAAATAATCTGATTATGTTACATATTAAGGGATTTTCTTTATTTACCTTTTAGGAAGCTTGTTAGTTTGGTATATAATGTTAAATGTCATCGACATATAACTATGTCATAGGTATGAACATATACAAGGAGTAGCAGACTTGTTTGTTGGTTTAGTAGTTATATTGGCAATTGTTTTAGTGGTGGCTTGCTTGAAAGCCTTAGTGACGGTGTGTTTGAATAAGGTAACCAACAACACGATGATAACGCATGAAGTGACAAATGAGGAAAGAAATGTGGAACCAGAAAAGGAAGACTTTTATGGCAACATAAACAGTAGAATTAAGATAATGGCATAACGACAATGTTATGAGTTGTGTCAATTACAATATCAATGAACTCATATCACCACGAGTGACACACTGCTAAAAAAAAAAAAAGAGAGGGAAAAGAAAAAGTGGAGAGGAATTATGGTAATAATACATTATGCTTAATTTGTTGGTTTGGGAAAATTGTTGTTGGGAATTAGGTATTCCCGTTTGTGATTGTAATCATATACAATGCTATTCTTAGTTTAGTAATAAAATACATACCTGATTGAATATTATTTGTGTGACGCATATAAATGAATATAACTTTTTGAGTTAAGGAAAAACAACAAATTGTTGAATGTGAAACTGTCGGAAGATATACATGATTATGCTGATTTCATGGTAAGATGTACCCTATCTGATTCAGTGTGTGCGGAAAGCAGATTCAGATATGACTGAGCATAAAGACAAGACGAGATCACATTTTGGAGGGATTGCTAACGGAATTGGGAAGAAGTTCGAGAAAGAAAATTTGTGGCTAAAAAATGAAGTTAATCGTGGCATACACCCTCTTTCTCAAAGAATGATGAAGACATTCTCCCGTGTAACTTGGAGATGAATGCTTACCTTCACCAAGGAAATTTATGTGACCATTTGCCTGGATCACACTGCAACATATGAAAGAAAGGCGATCACTTACTCTTGTTCGAAGACTTCGAACATTCACCACATCAGAAGTTGCAGGACAACGACATTTTACCTGCAACCTCTGTGAAATGCGGGGACATATGTTATTACTTCACCAACGTCCGGGGAACCAGCATGGAGCTGCAAAAACGGCTGTGCCCTTGTCACAACAGCTGTGCACGATTCTGCTGGTTGCTCCTGGTAAGGACCATGAATGACCTGAACATCATGGTCCCAACATCAGTGTGGATGCATCCGGCATCCCTGTTCCACATCTTGCTGGCCAATCAACGTCACACCAATACTTGCTGCCCACTCACAATGAGGGAGGAGGCAAGTCGACTACAACTGGGTGAAGGCCTTGTTCAAGGAATCATTATGGTTCACAGCAAAAAGTGGCAAGAATGCTACATGGAGAGAAGGGTCAGTCTATGACTCCGCAGTGTTACCACAACAGCGAAATCCTACACGAAGTAGTGCAGGAGCTATGAAGACATTAGGAGAAAATGTTTCATACCTGGATTCAAACACAAGTGATCAGCCCTTCCTTTCAAACAAAGTCAACATTTGTGTGGAGGCAAACGTTTTTTGCCAGATGGTGCAGATGCTTTACAAAACTTGAAAATGAAGTGAAATTGTTGTATCTTGGTGATGGTGAAGTGTTGTTTTGAAAATATATTTGTGATGCAAATGCAATAGATTGAACGATATGGAAGAAGTCAATGACCAACGAAATGTTTTGTGATTCTTGCAGGATGATGGTGTATGCCTAAGGGAATTTGATTACCAAAGTGATTGATTATTTACTTATACTTGTAATGATGTTTACTAGTAGTGATTGATTGTTTACTTATATTGATGTTTAGATTAATGGTTAATATAAACAAAAACAAAAAGATGAGGGAATTGTGGAAGTGTAACTCAGTGTAACATATTGATTGGCCCTGGTAACTTATTAATTAACCTGGTAACAAAGCAGATACATTTTACATGCAAACTCTGTTAAAGACGAGTTTGTAAATGAGTGTCAGAATGTGTATGAACAATGTAATCTCTTGAAACACCTGGTCAAGGCCCCAGGCTAGAGCACCCCCCCCTGCTGTGTAAATGGAAATCACAGCAGGAGGGGAGCGAGCTGATGCCAGGACTCGGTGCGATGCATGACCTCGGGACATTAGCGGAGAGGAGATTAAGTCCAGTTTGGGCGATATAAACGAGAGCAAACGTTGAGTAAAGTAGACTTGTCCTCAGAAGCCCTGCCCGACGGAACGATGGAATGAACGAGTACGGCGCTGCGGAAGAATATCAGCCGAACGAAAAGGACCATGGAAAAGAGTTAATCTCAGCCATTGAATAATGCGGTATTATTTGGTAAATGGAATGAAGTGAATAATAAACCAGACCTTTTGTAAACCTGAGTCCGGTCATTGGAGTCCTGTGAGTCATACACGAAATTCTACCACAACATCAAGAAAATAAAATATTTAGAAAACTGATTTATTTCATACTAGCAGAGTACGCACCCAGAGGATGGGTAGAATTTGTGCATCACTTGCTGAAAAAGGTATAGTCTCTGTTTTGCAAGAAGACTATAGATGTTTGTGTGGCACACGTCTAAAAAGGTTCTCGATGGTCTAATTAAAGCCTCGTAGGTTCCATAAGTTGCTAGGGTCTAAAGTGTCTATTCTCTAAAGGATGTAAAAAAAATATTTGAGGTGTCTAAAGGGATCTAAAGTGTCTAAAAAGGACTAAGTCCAATGACTTGAGGTCGAAGGAGTCTAAAGAGAGTCAAGGGACTAAAGAGGCGGAAAGGTCAAACTCAAAGGTCTGTGGATTCTGGGGGTTTAAAACGGGGTCCAACAGATATTTTAAAAAAGTCTAATATTGAAAGGGTCTTAAAGATAAAAAGGGGTCTGCTGGGTTTGAAAGTTTCTTGGGGTATAGAGGGTCTTAGCTTTCTAAAGGATCTTGAAGGTCTTAGGCATCTATAGGGTCTCAAGGGATCGAAAGATATAGAGGGGTATAAGTGGTATAAAGGATGTAAATGTCTAACTGCATCTACAGGGTCTAAAATATCTAAAGGATCTTCAAAGGTCTAAGGGGCTTAACAGTCTAAAGGGTTGAAAGGTTTAAATGTACATTCCAGATTACAATATCACCGTTTTTTCTTTTCAAAAAGCGTGGGGATAACTATACTCTTGCTGGTGATTCGTTAAAAGTGAAATGGTGGCCTGTGATTGGTTAAAAGTGAAGCATTTCCGAAACTAGAACGACACTTCGACGTCACGATGTTGACCGATATGCCTCCACCCACATTATTACATACTGTCATGGTCAAAAATATTGGCACCCTTGCACTTTTTTCAAATAATGCACCATTTCTTCCAGAAAATTGTTGAAATTAAAGTTTCCTTTGGTTTGTAGTGCACCAAAACAAGAAAGGTGAAAATATGATTAAATCTCAGCTTATTCCACACAGAAATCCTAAAATGGCCCGGACAATATTATTGGCACCTTTTAGAAGTTGTGAGAAATAATTAGATTTCAAGCAGGTGATTCTCCTTTACTTTGGAATTGAACTCACCTGTGGTGAGTTGCAGTTGCCCACAATATAAAAATCACTAATTCAACCAGTTTGAACAGAGAAAATAAGTCATTCTGCTGTTTTGTGTGACTGTGTGTACCGCAATGAGCATGGAGAAAAGAAAGAAAACCAGAGAATAGGAGCCGGGTCAGAAATCTGTGTCTCCGTCGAAGGTCATGGGTCTTGCATCAGGACAATGACCCCAAACACAGTTCAAAAAGCACCAAGGAATGGTTCAAGACAAAACACTGGACTGTTCTGAAGTGGCCAGCAATGAGTCCAGATCTAAATCCCATTGAACACTTGTGGGTCGATCTGAAAACAGCAGTTGGGAAAAGGTACCCTTCAAATCTGGGAGAACTGGAGCAGTTTGCACAAGAAGAGTGGGTCAAACTGATAGTCGAGAGGTGTCGGAAGCTCATTCATGAATATAGGAAGCGTTTAACAGCAGTTACCTTGTCCAAAGGCTGTGCTTTTTATTTTAAAATGGATATCGCCCCAGACAAGGCATACAGCCACTCTAGGTAAGGGGCTAAGGGAAAGTTAGAAAAATATAAGGATAAAGCAAAACAAAATAATAATAAATAAATAACAAGAAAACATCCAAGACATCGGAAGTACCAGAGGTCAGGTAAAATGCGATTAAACCTCAAAGATGTAGGAAGTATGAATTGACATTCCTCTTAAAGCCGTGCAGATCGCAGGATAAAGGGAAGCATGTTACAAGTAGTGAATTCCAGAGCGAGACAGCACGAGGGATAAAACTATCTGCATAGCCATTCGTTCTGCACTTTGGATCAGCTATCGTGTATGGGTGCGCAGATATGGCAAAGCGAGTCTTGCGTCCAAACACTCGTAAGGGAGGAATCAAGTTAGAAAGTCCAACAGAACATTTGCTATGAAAATATCTGTAGAACAAACCAAAAGTGGCAATCGACCTACGGTGAGACAATAAAAACATTGCCTCAAAAAGAGAACCATGACAATTACAACTACATATGGGCAGGGTACAGCCCAAAGTGGAGATCGGTTTCTGAGGTTTGGGACATGGAATGTAGGGACAATGACAGGGAGATCAGGAGAAGTGGTGGAAGTATTGATCAGAAGAAGAGTGGACATATGTTGTGTGCAAGAGACGAGATGGAAGGGAAGTGGTGTGAGAATGGTGAAGGGTAGGCAGGGACAGAAATACAAGTTTGTGTGGCAAGGGTGCCTGGAGGGCGTGAATGGTGTTGGTGTCCTGTTTTCTGAGGAGTTTGTAGACAGTGTGGTGAGTGTGACTAGAGTGCGTGACAGGTTGATGATGGTGAAAATGATGATTGGAAAGCTCTTGGTGAACGTCATCTCGGGATATGCTCCGCAGGTTGGTCGGAGCGATGAAGAGAAGGACAAGTTCTGGTGTGCGATAGAGAAGCTGATGGAAAACGTGAGAGATGAAGTTGTTGTGGTAGGAGGAGACCTAAATGGACATGTGGGAAGGAGTATGGATGGTTTTGAGGGAGTTCATGGGGGTTACGGATATGGTGTGAGAAATGGAGAAGGTGAAAGGATTTTGGAGTTTGCTGATGGAGCTGATTTGTTGATTTGTAATACTCAGTTCCAGAAAGAGGATAATAAGCTTGTTACATACACGTCAGGTGGGTCGATGACAACCGTTGACTTCATGATGGTGCGTCGGCGAGATAGGAGGCACCTCCGGGACACAAAGGTGATCCCGGGGGAGGAGGCTGTTCCACAGCACCACTTGGTTGTCTGCGACATAAGGGTGAAAGGTGCGAGGAGAGCTTGGTGGGTGAAGTACCAACCGAGAATGAAGGTGTGGAGGTTGAAAGAGGTGACAGTAAGGGAGGCATTAAAAGAGAGGCTGAGTAGGGTAGAGGATGATATGGTTGAGCTTGAAAGCAGTTGGATGTCAATGAAAGCTAGTCTGTTGGGAGCCGTTGGTGAGGTATGTGGATGGCCAAAAGGACCACCGAGGCACTCGGAAACATGGTGGTGGAATGGTGAAGTTGGAAAGAGGATTGACGAGAAGAGGAAGAAGTTCAAGGAGTGGCAGAAGGCGAAGGGTACGGGAGCAGAAACAGCAGAGCATGAAAGTTATAAGGCAGCCAAGAAGGCTGCAAAGAAAGAGGTAGCAAAGGCGCAGGAGGCATGTAGGAAAATGTTCGGAGAACGCTTGGATTCGGAGGAGGGTCACTGGTCAGAGAGCAGTATTCAGGATTGCAAAGCACATAGCGAAAGAGAGGTGTGATGTGATGGGGGTGAGTTGCTTGAAGGATGAAGTGGGACAAATCGTTGTGGACCCAGATGGAATTAAAGGAAGATGGAAAAGATACATGGAAATGCTGTTGAATACAGAGAATGAATTGGATGGCAACATAGAGAGTAACCCAGTTTTAGGACCGGCAGAGAAGATAACTGAGAAGGAAGTCGAGGAAGCGATAAAAGCAATGAAGAGTAGAAAAGCGGGAGGGCCGACGGGAGTTGTGGGAGATATGTTGAAGGCAGCAGGAAGTTGGGGTGTGAAGAGAATGACAGAGATCTGTAATCTGGCGGTGAAAGAAGGCCGCATTCCAGTGGATTGGGAACTGAGTACCCTCTTCCCTCTATACAAGGGGAAAGGTGACCCTCTAGAGTGTGGCTCGTACTGAGCGATAAAGTTATTGGAGCATGGAATGAAGGTATTGGAAAGGGTGTTGGAGAGGAGGATAAGGAAGAAAGTGAAGATCTACGAAATGCAGTTTGGATTTATGCCAGGAAGAGGAACGACAGACGCGCTTTTTATTGTGAGGCAGTTGCAGGAGAAGTACATGGAGAAGAGGAAGAAGTTGTTTCTTGGGTTTGTTGATCTGGAGAAAGCATTCGATAGGGTTCCACACAAAGTATTGACATGGGCAATGAGGAAGTTAGGAGTGGAGGAATGGTTGATCAGAGTAGTGATGGCAATGTACAAAAGAGCACGCACAGCTGGAAGGACGGGAACAGTGGTGAGTTTCAGGTGAAGGTGGGAGTGCATCAGGGGTCGGTACTAAGTCCACTACTATTTGTAGCTGTGATAGAAGTGCTGGCTCAGAACGTAAAGGAGGGTTTACCGTGGGAGTTGTTGTATGCAGATGATCTGGTGTTGATTGTGGAAAGTATGGATGGACTGAAGGAAAAGATGAACAAGTGGAAGGAATGTATGGAGACAAAAGGTCTGAAGGTGAATATCAGAAAGACGAAGGTGATAGCAAGTGGTAAAGCATGTGGTGAGGTGGAAAGAACTGGGAAGTGGCCCTGTGCTGTGTGCAGGAAGGGTGTCGGAGTGAACTGCATTCAATGTACAATGTGCGCTGAGTGGGTTCATCAAAAATGTAGTGGTCTGAGAGGGTCATTAACCAGTGTGGCAGCTACATTCAAATGTAAGGTGTGCACAGAGGGAGCTGCAGATGGAGGAAATGTTGAGTTGGATCTTGGAGACGGCGTGAAGCTGGAAGGTGTGAAAACATTTTGCTACCTCGGTGACATGCTGAATGGAGAAGGTGGATCAGACTCGGCAACGGTTGCTCGAGTGAGATGTGCATGGAAGAAGTTTCAGGAACTGAGTGGCGTGCTGATGAGGAGGGGAGTGTCGTTGAAGCTGAAGGGAAAGGTGTATGCTGCATGTGTGAGAAGTGTTATGATTTATGGGAGCGAGACATGGGTAATGAACGTAGAGCAGCAACGAAGGTTGGAAAGGGTGGAAATGCGAATGGTTCGATGGATGTGTGGAGTACCGTTGAGAGAGAGGAAGACAAATGATGAATTGCGAAAAATGATGGGAATAGAGCCTGTGATTGATGCTGTGAAGAGGAACAGGTTGAGATGGTTTGGTCATGTGTTGAGGAAGGATGAAAGTGACTGGTTGAGAAGAGTGATGGAAATGAATGGAGAAGGAAGTAGAGGACGGGGAAGACCGAGAAAGACTTGGCTAAAGATGGTGGAAGAAGAAATGCGGGCAAGGGGGTTAACAAGGAGAGATGCAGAAAATAGGGCAAAATGGAGAAGATTGTCATGGGGACCGCAAGGCTAACCCCCGCTCCAGCAGGGAAAATGGCCTTAAAATGCATGTTGTTGTTGTTGTTGTTGTTGTTGATACCAGGAAGGACAGTATTGCGAGTGTGTACCAACCACTCCTTGTGGTGAATGTTGGAGTCACCAAATACCATGATGTGTGCAGAAGGGTAGAGAAAATATACCTGTCAATGCTGTCTGATATTGAATCGAGCATGGCACAAGACGGAAAGGAAGGTGAGCGATACAGAAAGAAGAGGTATGTTGTTGAATGCAGGAGAGCAAGGTGGAAAAACATAAACTCGTGAGAGCCACGCTCAAGAGTTTTTTTGTTTGTTTTTTTTTAAACAGAATCGAGGCTCGTGTAAGAGCTAACACATTGAACATGAAAACATGCACAGACACATAAAACATGCAATGAAAGAAAGGAGCGGGAAGCACACAAGCACAACAACAGTAGAGAACAAGGACGTCGGTAGATCTGTGAAAGGGGGGGTTAAGGGGGGGACTGGGGGAGGTGGGATGGGTACACAGTATATAGCAAATGAACACTTCTAGGAATTTCAGGAAAGAAGTTGGGGATTGAAAGGCGGATTTGGGGTCTTTAACGGGGGTAGAAAAGATCAAGGTTTTGGATGGGGGAAGATAAGAGATGGTGGTGGACAGCTGTTTTAAAGACCTGGAGGGAGGAGAGGGATTGAAGAGAGTGTGGGAGTTTGTTCCAGAGGTGGGAGACAAGAGGAATGAAAGAGTGAAGGTGAGCAAAGTCTTGATTTTGGCAGTTTCACCAGAAGAGGGTTGCTGTCAGCTCTTGTGCGTCCTGCAGGAATATTTGGGGGACAGAGCACCGAAAGAGCAGGGGGAGCAAGGCCGGAGAGGAGTCGGTAGAAGACAGAAAGACCACCTACCTGCCTGCCGTGAGAGAGAGAAAGGCCCTCAGAATCAGCTTCATCGCGGGAGATGCCAATGATCCTGAATGCTTTGGATTCAACCGCGTTAAGCCGAGCTAGGTGTGATGCAGGAGCACCAGCCGAGAGGGGAGATAAGTATTCCATTGAGCTGCGGATGAAAACTTTGTATGTGGTGAGGAGCTCAGAAATGCCCAGAAAGGACAGCAAAACGGAGGATGCCCAGTCGGTGACTGGCTTTTGAGGTCACCTTGGAAATGTGGTTTTCCCAGGAGAGATCATGGCAGATAGTGAGACCCAAAAGCTTGAGTGACAGAACTTCTTCAAGAGGATTGTTCAGAAAGTAGATGGGAGGGTTGTCCAGACTGTCTTTTCGGAGAGACAAAGTGAGAGTGTGAGATTTGTCAGGATTTAAAGACATGTTCCACTTGTTTGACCAGTTTGTGACATTGTCCAATTCTGCAGAGAGTGAAGAGTCTGCTGCCTGCCGATCTGAGGTTTGAGATATGGAGTGGCAGAGCATGGAGTCCATCAGCAAAGAGATGTCTTGAGAATAATAAGTATTCAACCCCTTTGCTGGTACACTTCAAGTTGATCTCGGGTGCATCCAATTTCCTTTGTTCGTCCTTGAGATTTCTCTACAACTTGAATGGAGTCCACCTGTGGCCAATTCAATTGATTGGACATGATTTAGAAAGAATACACCTTTATATATAAGGTCCAACAGTTGACAGTGCATGTCAGAGCAGAAACTCTACCATAACGTCCAAGGAACTGTCCATAGAACTCTGAGATAGATTAGTGAGGAGGCATAGATCTTGGGAAGGGTATAAAACAATTTCTAGAATGTTGAAAGTTCCCAAGAGCACAGTGAGCTCCATCATTAGGAAATGGAAAGAATATGGAACTACCGAGTCTCTTCCTAGAGCTGGCTGTCCGACGAAACTGAGCAACAGGGCAAGAAGGACCTTGGTCAGGGAGGTGACCAAGAACCCAATGACCACTCTGACAGAACTACAGCTGAGATGGGAGAACCTGCCAGATGGACAACAGTCTCTGCAGCACTTCATAAATCTAGGTTTTATGGGAGAGTGGCCAGACAGAAGCCATTCCTGAGAAAAAGGCACATGACAGCATGCCTGGAGTTTGCAAAAATACATGCGAAAGATTCTGAGAGCATGAGGCAAAACTGCAAAGCGCTACACCTGGCGGAAACCGAGCAAGAACAGCTCATCACCCATCTTCTAACACCATCCCTACCGTGAAGCATGGTGGCGGCAGCATCATGCTATGGGGATCCTTTTCAGCAGCAGGGACTGGGAGTCTTGTAAGGATAAAGGGAACAATGAATGGAACCAAATAAAGGCAAATTCTTGAGGAGAACCTACTTCAGAGAGCAAAAGACCTGAGACTGCGTTGAAGATTTACTTTCCAGCAGGACAATGACCCCAAGCATACAGCCAAAGCAACACTGGAATGGCTTCAGAACAAGAATGTGAAAGTCCTTGAGTGGCCCAGCCAAAGCCCAGACTTGAATCCCATTGAGAATCTGTGGAAAGATTTGAAGATTGCTGTTCACTGACACTCCCCATCCAACTTGATAGAGCTTGAGCAAATCTGCAAGGAAGAGTGGGAGAAACTCCCCAAAACCAGATGTGCAAAGCTGATACAGACATACCCAAGAAGACTTGAAGCTGTAATCGCTGCCAAAGGCGCTTCTACGAAGTATTGACTCGGGGGGTTGAATACTTATGTAAATTTGATATTTCTGTGCAGTATTTCACTTTTTATCGTTTTGTAAAAAAAAATAATATCCACTTTGACATTATGGGTTATGTGTAGATCAGTCACAAAAGAAATCTCAATTCAGTCCATTTTTAATTCAGGCTGCAACAGAAAATGTGAAAAAAACTCAAAGGGTGTGAATACTTTCTGAAGGCATTGTACAGTAGGTTAACACGATCCCAAATTGTTGGACTACACGTCACAACAAACTTGCGGTACGAGTTACTTGGTTAAAAAGCAATGTGACTTCGATAAAGTCAGAAGAAGTCATGCCATTGTGTGGCCACTGTTTAAAAGTTTGTTGGGCCGACGTTTGATGATGATTTTGGTGTGACTCGTTGATCGCAAACAATGGCAAGAACCTATCATTCATAGCAGAAACCTGCTAGTGGAAACCACGCATCAGTATGCCATGAGTTCTGCTTTTGCTGGCCCTCTCCTTTCAGTCACATGCAGCCCTGGCTAACGAAGCTTGGTGTGAGGGTGAAGCTCAAAGCTCTTCCAAGACATCTTATCCTCCAACCTGTACTCCCTGGCGTATGCTTTGCCTGTTCATCACTGACAAATCGTCGTGACCTGCATTCTTGGTTGGTAGTAGAAGTGCTTAGATACCTGACTGTCTCTCACATCCTTTGCCATGACTTTCGGGTCATATGTCCGTGTGTCAGTTCGTAATAGACCGATACCTGTTAGGGAAGGATGGGCTACCCAAGTTATGCTATCTGGTCATACAAGCACGACATGAATGACAATTAAGAAGCTCTCTGTTTGACCATGTGACATGAATGTTGTGCTTTTTGGAGGAAAATTGGCTGTCACATCATTCTGCGGTGCTGAAATATTGTAGTTTAAAAGTTACTGCTTTGAGAAGAGCCAAGACCACACATGCGCACACAAAAAAATAGTCGAATTGGGGAAGTTTGCTTGCACTAGCAATCTTATCCCTTTCAAATACTACATTCGGGTCGGGAAACATCGCCAGTTAAATCCTGAAGACCAGTTCAGATGGAGCTTTTTGCACTGTGACTCACACAAAATCCTGTCATGCGCCTTCTCAAAACCGCTCTGGTTTCCTTAATTAAATCAACACGGGAAATGCAACACACAATGTATAAATCTAGCAGTCTGTAAGTAGGCCTATGTCCCATTCGTAAATTGTATTATTCCCTGCTCATTTGTTATCTGCTCAAAAATAAATCTATGAACCTTAAGATTTAATGTTGTATAGCCTGGTACTTGCGGGCGGTTGTGCCAGTGTACAGATATGAAATGTAATTTCTGTCATTGAGCAAAAGGACACAAGTTTGGAACCTCGATTCGAAGTAAGCCTCGCACTTTTACTTTTCTTTCATCGCAAAACAACTAAACGATAACTCCTCAATCATCACTCACCCTTGCAGACAGCAAACTGTTGACTCCTGGAAATTATTGGCAGCTAAAAGTACAGTTGGTGACTCGGACTCGAGAAGTAAAATTTTGCGACTTGCGACTTGCGACTTGACTCACTTGACGAAATTGACTTGAGACTCGGACTTGAGACTTGCCGTCCGAGGACTTGCGACTTGAGTTTATAATGACTTATTGACAATGTTCAGAAAATAATCTTTGCCTAAACATCGAATTAAAATTGGGTTTAAAATAAGTGGTAAATGATTTTCAGTCATGGGCGATTATATTAAAATTTTAATTAAAATAAAGCAATTTTAATTGAAATAAAACTAAAATTTTAATTGAAAGAAAAAAATTTAATTAAAAGAAAATTAAAATTTTCAGTTTCGTCAATGATGACATATACCTTGCACTGGAACATGTACAGCCTGCCAGCACTCATGGCCACCAGGTCGCATACCGTTTGCCAGTAAGGTTAAAGGGAGTGTAAACTCTGCAGACAGCATGCCACATCCAAGTAGCAAGCGCCAATCTTACCAACGTGGCAATGTGCAAGTCGGGGGACAAAATTTTCCCCATTCTTCCTTGTTGCCCAGATTCGTCAGACCAGCGCGATCACGGTCAGATTGTCGATCGGTCCCCATGGACTGCCCCCATTCCCTCTCTCTCTCTATCTCTCTATCTCTGTCATGGCCCTGACTTTGGGAAGGCAGGGGTACACCATCCTGGATGTGGAGGGATCACTGGGTCGCTCCCGGGAGATCAATCGGCTTTCTTCATGCTGCGGGCTTATCCGATATATCTGTCCGGGGCTATACTACCACTACTACTACTACTGCTACTACTACTGCTACTACTACTACTACTATGTGGCCACGTGTGATAAAACTTTATTCAAAGCATGACCATTCGTGCCGGGGGAAACTTGGCCCCTGATCATTATTTCACAACCTATCTATTTAAAAGGAAAGCATAAAAGTACGGTATCTTAAAAGACAAAAATTGAAGTTGATAAGTGTTACGTGCTCCTCCCCGACCCCCTGGTCACAATGTACCTCCGAGCCCCGAGGGGAGTCATGGCAGAAAAATGTGTTATTCTGTATGTCAAAGATCAATGGAGAAGCCACCCCAATTGTTACTCACAAACAAATATTGTATTAAGATCACACAAGAATAACAGTACAACAATAATAGTAATCAAAAGTACAATCAATATGTCCTATGATGGTACCATCAGTTTTGTAATATATAACTCACTGTGCTCTAAGTGTGTGAAACAAGAACATCCCCAATGTCTCTTATTCCCCGGCTTCAAGCCAGAGTCGATCCGCTCCAGCGATCGACAGATCAATGTCCAATCGAGACCAGAATCCCATTAGGTTGGCAGGTACAGCCCGGCTGCCAAAGCTGTGCAAAGGCGCCCTCCAGGCGACTGGGGAATCCAAAGGCGCCCTCCAGGCGACTGGGAAATCACACCCTCGGGTATTGACGTTACACGGCTCACAGTCGGCGAACCACAAATTAACCCTCAAAAGCCACGTCACACACACACGCCAGATCCACGTCTGAATGCGGTGACAGTGACTACAACGAGGCGAAAAACCTTGAGCGCTGCAAAGCGCGCGAGTCAAAATGGCCGACGGCCCGGTCTCGTGGAGCAAGGGCACGACGATGATGATGATGATTCTCTTCAGAATCCACCGCAAAACCTGACACACAGGTTGATCTGTCACAGCGATAACAACTCTGTCGCAGGAATCCCTTTCCCGGGAAGCTAAAAGTTCACTCGTGACTCTTGCTCGCCAACGTTCACTTCAGACCGCAAAGCAACTATGCTTCTTGTCCGACTCCACTCGCTCTGCCTTCTTTTTCTCTTCTTCCTCTTCGTCGTCCGGTTCCCGATCCGGTTTCCTGTTTCTTTTTAACACTAACTTTTCACCTTTTGAAAACAGTTCATACACAATAAACCGTTTGAAAACAATAATAGTACATGGAACCAAAAATGTTTCAAGTGGATGAAAACCACAACAACGGAAGTGACGAATCCGTAACAATAAGTTATATGTTTCATTTTCCCCAGTGTCTTGCCCCCTTTCTGCTTTCCCGATGTCCCACCCCTTCCAGATTCCCCCAACATCCCACCCCCTTCCTAATTCCCCAACGTCCCACCCCTTCCTGATTCCCTAACGTCCCACCCCTTCCTGATTCCCCAACGTCCCACCCCCTTCCTAATTCCCCAACATCCCACCCCCTTCCTAATTCCCCAACGTCCCACCCCTTCCTGATTCCCTAACGTCCCACCCCTTCCTGATTCCCCAATGTCCCACCTCCTTCCTGATTCCCCAACGTCCCACCCCCTTCCTAATTCCCCAACGTCCCACCCCTTCCTGATTCCCCAACGTCCCACCCCTTCCTGATTCCCCAACGTCCCACCCCTTCCTGATTCCCCAACGTCCCACCCCTTCCTGATTCCCCAACGTCCCACCCCTTCCTGATTCCCCAACGTCCCACCCCTTCCTGATTCCCCAACGTCCCCCCCCCCTTCCTGATTCCCCAATGTCCCACACCTTCCTGATTCCCCAACGTCCCACCCCTTCCTGATTCCCCAACGTCCCACCCCTTCCTGATTCCCCATCGTACCACCCCTTCCTGATTCCCCAACGTCCCACCCCTTCCTGATTCCCCAACGTCCCACCCCTTCCCGATTCCCCAACGTGCCATCCCATTCCTGATTCCCCAACGTCCCACCCCATTCCTAATTCCCCAACATCCCACCCCCTTCCTGATCCCCCAACGTCCCACCCCCTTCCTGATTCCCCAACGTCCCACCCCCTTCCTGATTCTCCAACGTCCCCCCCCTTCCTGATTCCCCAACATCCCACCCTTCCTAATTTCCCAACATCCCACCCCCTCCCTAATTCCCCAACATCCCAACCCTTCCTGATTACCCGTGGCCCACCTCCTTCCTAATTCTCCACCTTTCTTCTTGATTATATTATTGCGGAACCCAACGTCGGCCTATGGTTCCCCTTTGAGGGGGGATTAGTCCCCTCGTTTGTTACTGACCGACGTGGTCCCTGAAGCTGCACCGCGACCTCCGGAAAGGCCGGTGCACAGCCCCGTTCACGACCGCGGATAAGATGTTACTTTGCCGAGCGGATGGCAGCCGCGGCACGAACTGTTAACAATGACTAGACCCGATTCTCAAACGTTGGCCAAATCGTGCCACAGGTATTCAATGGGGAAAAGACAAAGACGACGGATGTGAAGAAGAAGAAGACGAAAAGGGTTTGAAATACGACTATAATTTATTACTACTATTTACAACCAAAAGAAACCAAGGAGGAGGAAGGATAATAAAATAAAATACAGAAGAAGAAGAAACACAGTGCAAATTAGCTTACCTATAAACAGTCTTACTTAACCCAGGACGGAACAAACAAAGACAGACTCACACGAATGGGGAATGAAGGCAGGAATGATTGGCTGGAAGGAGAGGATGGTCCAGGTGGTCCACAGAGCTGGAAGGATGCGGGTCCTGTTCGTGTAAACGGCAAGGCTCGAGGTGAGCGGCCGCCGACCCTCCTCAATCTGGTTCGCACGGCGGCGTTGCTTCGTAGCAGCGGGTCGAAACTGCCGTCAAAGCTCAACTCGACTGCGGTGGACTCAGCTGCGGTGGACTCAGCTGCGGTGGACTCAACTGTGGGGACTCCTCACTCATCTGCTTATGCAGTCCCTCCCAACCCCCTTTTATGAGGCGCGTGGCGATCAAGCCGCCGCCCTTTTGGAAACGCTCATCTGGTCGCTCCCCGCAGTGCCGATTGGTGGGCACGGGCTCTCTGGCTCCACCCTTGATGATGATGGGCGGGCACGCCCCTCTTCCCCGAGCTGACCA
Source organism: Myxine glutinosa (assembly GCF_964187855.1). NCBI lineage: Eukaryota > Metazoa > Chordata > Myxini > Myxiniformes > Myxinidae > Myxine > Myxine glutinosa. The sequence continues at coordinate 32,747,469 of NC_136264.1, read as the reverse complement.
CGCCGTAATGGCAGCAAATGCAGTTGGCAATAGAGGCTTTGGGAATGGGAATGAAAGGGGATCTATTTATTTGAATTCGGTGCAATGGAGTGTCAATTAATGGAAGACACAGCCTTAACCCACATAGAATAAGGAAATAAACTACCAACAAGGAGGAAATCTATAATTGGCTAACGTGATTGTATATGACCTAACTAAGGGACGCCCTTTTGACCTTTATACACAACTGGAGGAAGGAGGGTGATATTTTACCATTTACTACACAATAAAAGAAACACATTTCTCATATCCACAACACTGCACCCTCCTCCTCTTAGGCACGTCCCGGGCCTATTACCTTTACTTTTAGTGTGGCACGTAGGTGTAGTTCCCTCTACATTTAACCTGACCCTGAGTGTGACAGTTTTAAAACACAAATAAATATGTCCCGCTGCTCCATTGCACCCTGCCTAACAGACTTATGCCCACAGCTAACCGAATTGCGGAATTGGTCTTCAAACTAAAACACTTACGGTGGGGGCGCATTATTTACAACGACGCTATTTTATTTACAAAACGCAACCCAGGACCTGTGATTGTTCTTTTGGGGGGGGAGACAGTCTGCCCTGCATCGATGCACCAGAAAGCACCCAAAACACACCAAAGCACCCTCAAGCACCAATCGGTGCACAGTCATCACAGTTCAATAAAAATAAAAACAACAAACCCTTGGTGGTGTCTTGCTCTTCGGCTCCCTCTGCTGGCTATTGTTCTCTTCCAGATGTCTTTCTTCATTTTCTTGCTGGCGGCCTATTTGGACATAATAAAAGTGCACACAATGCGTCCATCTTTTATTTATTTATGGCCCACAGGGCCGACTATGTGTGGTTCACCTGTGGCATAGGTGCCCTGTGACCAAGGTCTGCCAGCAAGATCTCGGGCCTTCATGGCCGGTTCCAGCAGAGGTGCCATGCCCCAACCCATGGGGTCCATCAGTGGTGCTCAGCCACAGACATGTGGTCCATAAGGTGGTGCATCGATGCAGACAGCTGTGGTTGCGAGAGTTTCGGGCGCACAATGGCGGACTCCCGCACGCTCCCCTCGGCGCCCAGTGGCGCACAGTCCTCGTGTGGGAGACAAGGGGGGGGGGGGGGAAGACAGGTGAGTGAGGGGTAAGGTCACAAGGGTACACATCATTAAGGCAATGCAAAACGAGGTGCATACAGAGAGCGAAGTGAGAAAGCTCGTCCCTACCGTCCGCCCCCCCACATGTGACCTACACTACCCTTGCCCTTACCCCATATGTACAAAATCTACACATTACACTCCACCTTACAAATCCGTCGCTATCGTCACGTCTTCCCCATATTTCCCCTACACCAAATTCGTCTTCACTCCCACTACTTCAAAATTTGCCATCACCAATTCATCATCAATCCTCATAAGGAGGAAGAGATGGAACATCAGCACAATGTCACACCCACGTCATGATGTGTCTCACATTCCAAACATTTGCACAAAAATAACAAAAACATGCATGGCATGGTGTGGAGTAGCATCACCTCAGGTGAGTGGATGCAGATGGTGCGAGGAGATTTCCATCCTAACTATCCTCTAACTGACATTAACACACTTTACACTACCCGGGGTCTTCCCTGCCAATCCATTGGCCAACTTACACTATGGGTTCTAAAAACCAATTCCCATTGACCAAACTGTGGTGCTTCTCAATTTGGGGTCTCACTCCCCCGATTCATCTCCCGGTGCCCTTGCACAATTTCCGGGCTGAGTCGTGTAGCTCTCCCAGCAGGTATACCCACCTGCACACCTCCACCACTGTAGTTGCCACCCGAGCTTACCTAGCTCCTCACCCTAACCTATCTAACTGGGGAAGGCCCCTCCTGGCTCTGTCACCCCTCGGTGCCCTCTGGCACTGGGCTACCCGGGTCCGTCCTCCGGATCCTCGGGCCCCATCCACCACTCTACCGGATCCCAGAGCCCAACTGCGGCCTCACCTGGCCGACATCCTCACAGTGGTGGAGTGCCCAATCAACGACACATACTAACAGGCTACACGCCCAGCCATTTCCACAACACTAATGCACCCATCCAAACTCCATTCTTCCACATGCACCACAGATGCCAATATCCAACCACAATTTACCTGTACCCTCTACCTAACTCTTACACTACCCTCCCCGGGTATTCGTGATGGGGTCCATCCTCCTTTCACGATCCACACCTTCGCACCATCCACTCCACTCCACAGTTTCCACCATACTCACTCCATACCATCCATTCCCTACTCCATATATTCCACACTCCATGTATTTCACACACCATTCTCCATACACCTGTAGTTGCACACCTGTGCAATCACCTGGTGCCACCTGCACCCTCCTTCCTTCCTGGACCATTTGGTCAACACAACACACATCACCATCACTCACTCATACACTGCTCCATACACCTGTTCAGTTGCACACCTGTGCAATCTCACTTGTTCCTCACTCACTGCTCCATACACTTCCACGCTCAATACAATTTCGATCCTCAAACACTCGGCATCATCTCATCTAACTACTCCCCTCTGGAACTTGCGCTTCCCAGTCGCCCCTTTAAACTATTGCGCTCCCTCGTCATTATAATCCAAACTAATCTACCTGCGTCCCAACTACAGGTATCATTGTCACTACCTAACCTTACCGTTACCTATGGTCAATCTCTAGGTCCCTACACACTATGTCCTAACCCTCCCGGGCTAGTTTTCACTGCCAAACCCCATAGCTAGTGCTCCTTTGCCCCCGTTGTGAGGGATGGCAGAGTTGCCATCCCACCACATCGGGTATCTCTCACTACCAATTTGGCACATCAAATTTCAGCCAATTAAAAATTTGCCAATCACTACCAATCATCTCTGCCAATCATCTCTGTCAATCATATCCACTTTTCTAAATTTCGGATCAAAAACACTATCATCATCACCGTTCATTAAACTTGAGCCTCGGTGCGTCGTTACATTCTCAAAGCCCGGCTTCGCACAGCCGAGCAATGAATTCGGGTGGTTTGGTCGCCTGCAGGTTGAATCCGTCTGGCTTTCGGTTCACGGGAGGTGGTTTGGTCGGGCCGAGATTCCACGCACCATCTCGGCGCGGTACCTTGCGGTCCCTGGCCCGATGGCTCAATCTCGCCCGGTCGGAACCCCGCCCCCGCTAGGGGGCACCGTCCGCTTTCTCCTACTCGCCCTTGAACCGGACCGGTCGCCTCGCCTGACAAGGCCCGGACTCGACCGTGCGGGGCGGGGCCAGGCCCGAATCGTGCACGACGCTCCGAAGCGGGGCGACGCAGCATCGATCCGCGCGAGGCTTCGCATCCAACAAAGCGCGCCCCACGCGAGGCTTCGCATCCAACAAAGCGCCCGCGCACCGAGCGCCCGCTATCCGTCGCCCCAGCTGTTAACCCGGTCAACGTCGATGCTTCACTTGCATGCTCACACCACGCGACCCGTTTCACACTCACAAAGCCCGGCGTTCCAACGCCGTCCGTACATTCCACACACTCCGTCCATTCCACCAACGCACTCCCTGTTACACACCACACCTCTCGCGCACCCTCTTGCGCACACTCACCATCCGCACACTTCGTTCCACGCTCCGTACACCCCGACGTGCATTCTCGCTCGCACTCGGTTTCACACTCGCGCTTCGTAACACGCTCACCCCTTGATGCACACTTTTTTTTCACACGCGTGCCATTCGCTTTAACACAGCACACAAAGCACCTTCCACGAACGCCCGGGTGCCATATCGATCCCAATCGCGCGACAATTTTCTTCGCGCCAAACCCCCTCTTACAAAATCTCCCGGCACCACATACAGCCCGTCTCACCTTCGGGGTTCTTCTTCCTCCCTGCACCAACACCTGCAAATCTTTATCTATCTATAATTCCAGTAATCTCTGTGTGTATGTATGTATGTATGTCTGTATGTCTGTGACCGCTGTTTCTCGACAACCACGGGTCCGATATACTTGAAACTTGCCAGGTATATTGCTGGGGACCCGAGGATGTGCCTTTTCAAGGTTTCATATTAATCGGACAAGTAGTTACCGAGCTATGTCCAAAAAACGATTCAACCAATCAGAGAGCAGCGAGCTATCACGTGTGCCGAACGTGCCGAACAGACTCTGCCTCGGACGGCACATTTGAGAGCGTATTCATTTATTTCACGTTGGCAAACTATGTTGGCGTTAAACTATGTTTTAAAACTAATTAAAACTAATTTGCGATTCTTTCGCTTTCCTGCGCGTTTGTGCACGCTATGGCGATTTCTTTACCAAACTCCGCAAGCCGTTCGCTTTGGACCAAACCATTTCATGTAAATAGAGGGGGGGGATTGTCACCGTACTCGCAAGCCGTTCGCTTTGGACCAAACCATTTCATGTAAATAGAGGGGGGGGATTGTCACCGTACTCGCAAGCCGTTCGCTTTGGACCAAACCATTTCATGTAAATAGAGGGGGGGGATATAATTTTAGATATATATATAGTACGGGCATGCCCTAGTAAGGATTAATGAGCACAGCATCGTGATGTGAGCACGGACTTTGTACATAATCCATTTCTCCCTTCAATTCCCGGGCTACCTCCGTCGTCTTTTCAATTTCAACTATACCCACCACTACTTTTTCTTTATTCACCTCAACGACCGCTGGCTTTAATAAAATTTTCTCTCCTACCTCAGCGGTCGCCGGCTGCCCCAAACCCCGGGTCGCGATCTCTACACCCGTCATTGTACCCGCGCTTTTCTCCACTTCGCCCAACCAGTGCTCCTTGACCCGCTTTACCTCCTCGTGCACCCCTGGGACCTGCTCGCCCAACCTGCGGTCTCTGTCCCTCTCCAACCCCTCATTGATTTCTTTGGCTTGGCCAACCATGCCCCCCAGTTTGTCCCCTAATCTGCTTCCGAATCCCTCAAATTTGCTTCCGAGTCCCTCAAATTTGCTTCCGAGTCCCTCCAATTTGCTTCCGAGCCCCTCAAATTTATGCCCCAACTGTTCGCTGGTACCCCTCGCTTCGTCTCTCATTGCCCCCATTTGGCCTCCCATATCATTTCTCAATTCCCAGAGTTTGGCTTCTAGCCCCCCGATTTGATTTTCTAATCGCTCCCCCATTCTGTTTTCCAATCCTACAATTTGGTTTCCCAATTGCTCACTATTCTTGGCCTTAAGGGCCTCCATTTGCACCATAAAAAGGTTTAAATCCACCGGTGCTGCTACGGTCACGGGCGCCGCTAAATTTGGTGCCGCTGCAACCACGTGCGCGAGGGCGCCATTTTGCGCGCCTGATACCTCCTCAACCACATTATCATTTCTCTCCTCCATTTCTTCCCTCTGGTCCTGGGTTACCCCTAACCCCTCTTCTAGTTCCCCCACCGGCATCCGATCATCTTGACCATCCATGGCACGATTTTAAATTTCAGATGTTATAAAATACAATTTTTGGGCCACTTGTAATTTGAGCGCGCTAAGCGCTTCAGGTCCGTATCTCGCTCCCGACACCAATTGTTGCGGAACCCAACGTCGGCCTATGGTTCCCCTTTGAGGGGGGATTAGTCCCCTCGTTTGTTACTGACCGACGTGGTCCCTGAAGCTGCACCGTGACCTCCGGAAAGGCCGGTGCACAGCCCCGTTCGCGACCGCGGATAAGATGTTACTTTGCCGAGCGGATGGCAGCCGCGGCACGAACTGTTAACAATGACTAGACCCGATTCTCAAACGTTGGCCAAATCGTGCCACAGGTATTCAATGGGGAAAAGACAAAGACGACGGATGTGAAGAAGAAGAAGACGAAAAGGGTTTGAAATACGACTATAATTTATTACTACTATTTACAACCAAAAGAAACCAAGGAGGAGGAAGGATAATAAAATAAAATACAGAAGAAGAAGAAACACAGTGCAAATTAGCTTACCTATAAACAGTCTTACTTAACCCAGGACGGAACAAACAAAGACAGACTCACACGAATGGGGAATGAAGGCAGGAACGATTGGCTGGAAGGAGAGGATGGTCCACAGAGCTGGAAGGATGCGGGTCCTGTTCGTGTAAACGGCAAGGCTCGAGGTGAGCGGCCGCCGACCCTCCTCAATCTGGTTCGCACGGCGGTGTTGCTTCGTAGCAGCGGGTCGAAACTGCCGTCAAAGCTCAACTCAACTGCGGTGGACTCAGCTGCGGTGGACTCAACTGTGTGGACTCCTCACTCATCTGCTTAAGCAGTTCCTCCCAACCCCCTTTTATGAGGCGCGTGGCGATCAAGCCGCCGCCCTTTTGGAAACGCCCATCGGGTCGCTCCCCGCAGTGCCGATTGGTGGGCACGGGCTCTCTGGCTCCACCCTTGATGACGATGGGCGGGCACGCCCCTCTTCCCCGAGCTGACCACGCCGTAATGGCGGCAAATGCAGTTGGCAATAGAGGCTTTGGGAATGGGAATGAAAGGGGATCTATTTATTTGAATTCGGTGCAATAGAGTGTCAATTAATGGAAGACACAGCCTTAACCTACATAGAATAAGGAAATAAACTACCAACAAGGAGGAAATCTATGATTGGCTAACGTGATTGTATATGACCTAACTAAGGGACGCCCTTTTGACCTTTATACACAACTGGAGAAGGAGGGTGATATTTTACCATTTACTACACAATAAAAGAAACACAATTCTCATATCCACAACAATATGTTTCATTTTTACATACGTAATAAATATACAGTACAAGTAAGTTATTAAAATCTCCTTTCCTGTTCCACATTGAATGCTTTGATGCTACGTGTAAATCTTTTAAACACAAGATGAGGTTACTGGCTAGTCTTATGTACATATGTTCAAGGAGATACACTAGATATGAGAAGTAAATTTAACATAAATGTATCTTTGCTGGTAACAAAGCAGTATGGGGGTAGATTAATGGGGGTAGGTAGGTTAACAGCTCAGATGGTGATGAACAACTCTTGAAACCCGAGAAGGAAAAAACAAGATTAATGAGGCTAAGGAAGTTGGTTTCACAGGTTGTTAAAATAGGAACGAATGAGTGGATGAGAGCAGTAAGTCTATATTTTTTGGATTTTCACCACGAGGCCCGCGTGCGCCCTGGAGAACCCTGGGGGTGGGGCAGACAGAACACAGAAAGGTCAGAGGGTACAACACCAGAAAGGAGGCAGTAGAAGACAGAGACCACTGACGTGTCTGCGATGGGAAAGTGATAGGCCCAGAGATTCTGTTTCATTCTGGGGGATTCCCATGATTTTAAAAGCCTTGGCTTCCATGGCATCAAGCTGAGCAAGGTGTGAGGCGCTAGCCCAGAGGGAACAACAATACACCATCAAGCTGTGGATGAGAGTTCAGATGTGCCAAGGAAAGACTTTGCACGATCGGCGTGGATGCCCAGTCGGCGACTGGCTTTGGGGGCCGACTTAGAAACGTGATTTGCCCCAGAAAATCATGGCTGATAGTGAGGCCCAAAGATTTGAGTGACTGAACTTCTTCAATGAGCATTGCTAAGAAAGTAAATGGGAGGATTCACCAGATGGACCTTTCAGAGAGAGAGAGATTTGACAGGATTGAAAGACATATGCCTGCCTTTCTGAAGGATGAGGAATGTTATGGCAGAGGGTGGAGTCATCAGCGAAGAGATAAAGAGGATTTTCCCTAGAGTCAGAAAGATTGGTGATGAAGATTAGGAATATAACTGGCCCCAAAATATTGCCTTGGGACACTCTAGTCTTTGCAGAGGGAGTAGATGAGAGGAGGACTTTGCCATTGAGAACCATGTGTTAGCTACGAGTGTAGAGGAAGTCAATAAGACATGTGTGGAGGTGGCCTTGGATGCCATAGGCTGGAAGTTGGAGAGCAAGGCATGGTGCCAGACTATATTGAATGCTTTAGATACAGTTTGTCTCGAAATACGGCCTTTATCTCACGGCCTCCATCCATTGTTGGGGGTGCAGAAAGAGCATCTCCAGAGTAGAGTTACCTGGTCTGCATCCGAACTGATTGTCTGAGAGATGCTGTTGGAGAAAAGCAAGGATTTGATGTCAACTGCAATGATGGATGCAGTGACCTTGCTGATTGGAAGTAAGCTGACAGGTCTGTAGTTAAGGGGGTTGGTTTTTCCCCCTTGTTTATGTAATGCAGTGATGTTGGTTGACTTCCAAGCAGATGGAAGATGACCATGGGCAAATGACAGGGTGAAAAGGACAGAGGATGTGCAAAAGAGCAACGGAGCAGGTTCTTAGGACAAGTGAGGTGATTCCGTCGAGAGCAGTTGCAGAATCAGGGTCGAGGATTGCAAGAAACGTCTTCATATTTACAAGGGCGAAAGACACAGAGTCCAGGGACAGTTGGGTACGACTGGGTTGGGTGGGTACAAAGAGCGAATGGTTGGGGGACACAATATCTGGAAGCAAACGCAGAATTGAGGCCTTCGTTCCTCTCAAGAACAGAGTCGGCTGTGGTGCCACTTGAAGTGAGGGAAGGGATTTAATGGGAGCATACTCCAAAGACAGACTTGACAAGGCACCACCAGGTTTTTATGTCAGGAGACAGTTTGAAAGTTCAATCAGGTTGAACAGATGCTGTTTTCTGTCTCTCCTGATGGTGTATTCACTCTCAGGAGAGGTTGGACAGTACCATCGGCACGAGAAAGGGTATCGTAACTGAAGACGAGGTGGGATGGATCTGTGCATAAGAGAGAGCGGCTTGCTGTGCGAGAATTCCCAAGCTGAGTTAATATCATGGGCACCAGATAAAGAAGACCAGTGCTGAAGTGAGATGTTCGATTGCACCTCCTGTCAGTCAGCCTCGGTAACCTGGTGTTGGCTTAGCGGTTAGGGTGCCGGCTTGGGATCCGAGGATCCTGAGTTCGAATCCCGGTCGATCGTTCAATTAACGCCAGAGGGGTTGACTCAGCCTGTCATCCTTCCGAGGTCGGCAAATTGAGTACCAGCTCTCTGGTATTTGGGGCACTGCATCAGCGGCATAAACGCGCTTCCAGAAAAATGATGCAACCAGCAGCCACAGGCTGCATTGCGAAACAACAAGTCAGCCTTGGTGAACTGCCAGACTCGACGGTGCTGAGATGGCTCTCTGCGAATAGCCATAGAGATGTTGACTCTCACAAGCGCATAGATCAGATGAGCCAATTGGAGCAGATGAAGAACAGGAGACATTAGCAGGAAAGTGAAGAACAGGAGACATTAGCAGGAAAGTTGGTCATTACCAATTCCAGCAGGGAGGATTTATCATTGGCAGAAATTGAGTCCGTCACATGCTCCCCTCATCGAACATGGTGGAAATAACCATTTGGTGTATATAAGGGCTGTTGCAAAACATTTTACCTTTTTTCCCCCCGAATGCGTGCACAACCGTAACGAGTTCTCGGGGGGGAAAAAGGTAAAATGTTTTGCAACAGCCCTTACTGTAGGACCAAACATGATGGCAATGGTACTGCTATTGCCAACAGACAACAAAACTTCTTATATTCTCTGAAATGTATCCATTGTACAAGTCTTTTAAACCTGGAAAAATACTGTGATGATGCCCTCCTGTGTTTTTTTTGTCCTTCCAGCCCACAGTGTGGAGCAATTTGCATTTGTTCCCATTGCTACGCCCAGCATAATGAAATCTCTGGCTCTCGCAGTATTTATCAGACCCATACCTGCACAAAATTGGCTGAACATATGGCGCAAACACCGGAACTCAATAACCTCCCCTTTACCTTCATGCCTGGTGAGTTTATTATTTATTAGAAGCAATGTTCAAGCACAGAATTTCAACTTTGAGAAGTGCCTTTGTTTATTTTTTTTTTAAGGTTAATAAAAGTCCAAACATCTTGACAAACTTAAACACATTTACCTTAGTCCGAAGACCAACGTGCATGGTACAGCTTGTACACTCGTAGGCATGGATGACCCACAAAATATGTAAATTCGCCGATGGTTTGAACAAACTTGTGAAAGCACCATACAGAGATGAATCCTACCAAGTTACATCGAAATTGGGTGAATGCTTTTTGAGAAGACGTCAAAAGTAGCGATGAATGAATGAATGAATGAAAAGTAGCGATCCGGGACCTTAATGACCTTTGACCTGTAGGATGGTGTGTGTGTGTGTGTGTGTGTGTGTGTGTTTGTGGGGATGTGTGTGTGTGTGTCGGGGTGTGTGTGTGTGTGTGTGTGTGTGTGTGTGTGTGTCGTTGGGTGTGTGTGTGTGTGTGTGTGTGTGCGCGCGCATCGTTGGGTGTCTGTGTATGGGTATGCTGTGGTGGGGGGGTGGGGGGGGGGGGGGGATCACAAGCCGTTATAGCTAGCTCTACGGAACTTTAACTGATTATAGATAACAATGTAACTTAGTGCATCACAAATTTTGTTTTTGCAATTTTGACTTGCGCTGGCTGCCATTGCCTATGACGTCATAAACTTTAAACATCTTCTCCAGAACCGCTGAATGGATCAATGCGAAATTTCACAAATATGTTCCCCTTGCCATTGGGATAAAAGTTTGCACAAAAAAAAATGTCATCAGTCACGTGGTTTGGTGGCCATATTGGATTTTAAAATAAAACTTCAAAAACCCACTTCTCCGAAACTGCTTATCCGATCGATGCAAAAGTTGAAACATATGTTTACATACCAATGGGGGGAAAATATTTTCAATCTATAACGTCATCAATCATGTGGTTTTGCCACCATCTTGATTTTAAGCAAAAAATTAAACAATCTTTTCCAGAGTACAGCTTAACTAATCAATGCAAAATGTAATACATATGATCAACCACTGATGTGGTAAAAAAGATTTGTAAACTTTGACGTCATCAGTCACTTGGTATGGCGGCCATCTTGGTTTTAAGGAAAAACCTTTAAACATCTCTTTCTCCAGAACTGCTAAACGGATCAATACAAAATTTCATACGTATGATTGACTACACACGAGGAATTTTTTTGGCAAACTATGACATCATCAGTCACATGGTATGGTGGCTATCTTGGATTTAAGGGAAAAATATTTGAAAATCTATATCTCCAGAAGCACTCAACGGATGAATCCAAAACTTCATACGTATGATTGACTACGCAGGACGAATTTTTTTTGCAAACTATGACATCATCAGTCACATGGTATGGTGGCCATTTTGTACTTAAGGGGAAAAAAATTGAAAATCTATGTATCCAGAACCGTTTAACCGATCCAAACCAAAGTTTACAGATATGAATGACTGGGGGACAGTCATTGGGGGATACCCATGGATACCCATGGGTATCTGGGGAACTGGGAGTTACTCATGAGGAAAATTTATTGAAAATAAATGATGCCATCAGTCATGTGGTATAGCAGCCATTTTGCCTGGAAGCCTATCATCAATGCTCGCAGTTCTATTTATTGTTAATTATTTTTGTGTGTTGCAACCTGCCTCACACAAAATTTTGAGTGAGCCCTCAATAGTGGTTAGGACAAAATTTGGTGTGAATGAAAATTTCTAAACATCATAGCATTATTTCACAAGATGGAAGACACCTCAAGACATACTGTTGTAACTGTACTCGTGTTCACCAGAGATTCTTACTGGGATGAGCACTTTTCTGAGGAGTGGTTAAATTATTTTGCATGCATTCTACTTTTACTTATATTTCCCAAAATTATTTGGGGTTAAGCAGATTATTTGAATGTACAGTATTGTATTGTATCGCTCAGGTTCTCGGCATAGCCGGGCATAGTCCGCTAGTCCGCCGGTCTCGGCATAGTCCGCTAGGTAATGGATTAGAAGGAGAAGCATTGGTTAGAGATATTGACAAAATCTGGAAGGTAGGAGAACACTTTTAAAAACAATGAATGCCTATACTCTCTCTCCAACAGAGGTAATGAAAGAAACTTTCTTGGCGCCGACATTTCTGGTTTCACGTGGTCTAACTGAAGGCTTATGGCAGTTGGAGAGTGCCCCTTTTAACTTATCAAATCTCCACTTATCACGGCCTTCCTACACACTATCTATGCGATATGGTGAGTTTGAAAATTGTCCCTGACAACCCAACATCATTGTTTTGTTTAATTTTATTTTTCTCATTTTAGGCTCAATGACTCGTGGAGGAGGTGCAGCACAGATCACACGCACACACACACACACACACACACACACACACACACACATCCCCCCCCCCCCCCCTCACACACACACACACACACACACACACACACTCGGACAAATACATGAGATAGCATACTACTTCATCTATTGTTATTCAAACATTGGACTTCAGACAAACATGGCCGCTGACCTTGGGGAAAGTGACGATCTTCCCAGGGCATGCTGGATACCTGCGACACCGTCTCTATGACATCACTTTTTCTCTCCGCTCTCACTTGGGCGATGAAGGAGGAATTTTCTCCTCCCCATAGCTGCCAACCTGTTGTTGCTCATCCGTGCTCTACCCTATGCTGTGCATCAAGCAAGGAAGCAGCACATGCTATTTGTAAAGTCTTTGGTATGACTCATCTGGGCTCGGAATCGAACTGCTCGTGACCTCCATCTAACTATTATGTCATCCAGTCTGGATTTGTCAAAAAATCATGGTGGAGGTTTAAAGAGAGCATGATTATTAATACCTATAGGATTACTGCTTTTTATTTAAATATTTGTTGAAGATTTCGTTATTAGTCTCCTACCCGGAGAGAACTATAGGTTTGCTCTCCGTCTGTCTGTCTGTCCGTCCATCCCATCTGTGGTTTTATCTACTGTTTTCCATACGCTTTAGCAGATTTAACTGAAATTTGTTACATGGCTTTATTATGATAAGTTACAGAACAAGTTTGAATTTCGGGACGTTTCGCCAATTTTTCATGGAGTTATGCCCTTTTTGCTTGGAACAAGAACATTCATTGGGACCGGTAAGGGACTTGTATTGCAAAGCATTTCTCCCTCTTTTTTTATCAGTTATACTCTGATGATGATGGCTATGCTTATGCATACAGTTTGGGAAGTAGCACTTTCATGAGTATCATATATTTTGGAAACCTAATTTCTTTGTTTTCCATTATCTGCATTGTACTTTCTTTTTTTGCGGATGAATGGTATCTGGTTCTAGACTCTTGTCAAGTATGGAATCTCACCGGCAATTCCTACCTATCATAATATAATTAAATGTTTAGTCTACCCTTATCGAACTGATAACTGATGTTGGCATTCATGATGTTGCCTTTTTTGCATACAAAATCTAGGCTCATGGAAGAGTGAGGAGGTGGATGATAGAAGGGTAACGTACTGACTGATGGTAGGTCGTCGGGAGACTACCAGACACAAACAAGCAGGTTGCGAAAGAGAGAAAGAAAGATAGTAACCCATTAGGTAAGTGTGGGTAGGGTTAGCAGAGGTATAAATGGTCACAGGTAAGAATGATAGATGTGATGTAGAGCTGGTAGAGCTGGTAGAGCTGGTAGACCGCTTCACTGCGGTCTTGAAGCCTTGGAGGGTAGAGCGGGATCCCATTTACTGATGTAGGTGGTTCCACAGCTCGAGGAAATGGGAATTTGTTTATATTTATGTGTTGACCTTTGTCCTTGTATAGCCAGTTGACGTGTTATTTGTACAGCAAGTGCAAAATGTACCTGTGCAGGCCAATTGATGAAGCAAATGAGCACAAACCCGATGGAAAGAGTCCTGGGGATTTTGTGTAACGAGGCTCAAATATTGGCAACGACACCAGCCGCGGTACCTGGACACGCACTCGGTGAGATGTTCACGTCAACGATGCCCTGCAGTTTGTCTATTCACGTGTTTTCCATTTTCGTTTCTGCTTCAGCATTTGTTTAACAGTTCATACTGCAGTTTTCCCGGCCGGTCGTTTCATTATAAAATGTCTGATAAACCGAATTTTTTTTCCGATCTGCTCGAGCAAAAGTGTTACAAGCTGCAATTTGGAAAGGGAAATAATAAAGAAAGATGCGTGAAAACATCATATTGTCACAATAGAATAGACTATCATTTTGACAAGTATAATTAATGTCGTTTTCTTTTAAACTTTTATTTAAAAAAAAATAATAATAATTGTGACTTCAAGCAAAAACTAGAACAGGACTCGGTAGAGCGGACACCTCCACCAGGTTGAACCGTTTGCGTTTTGTATCCCACTGATTGGAAGGTTCTGCATCCGGACCGAAATCTAAATCTAAAAGCTTGTTCTTGTCACCGACTCAACTCATCCACCAAGATTTGTCATATTCCATCCATAACTGTTTGAGACAGTAGATAATTTTGGGCCCTATCTCTCAATGTTGAGGAATCACTAAATTAAAATTCAAGTGTCCGGATCCAGATCTTCACCAAAATCGAATCGATTCGTCCTTGTCACACAGCCAACCTGTTCACCAGATTTCGTCTGAATCCGTCCACAACTTTTATAATATCCTGTTTACAGACAGTCAAAGAAGCGTGAAAACGTAACCTCAGTCCACCTTCGGTGGCGGAGATATTAAGATAAATTCTGAAGCATTTTTACCTCCGTCACCATAGGTGGATGGAGGTTATGTTTTCATCCCTATGTGTTTGTTTGTTTTTTTGTGAACAAAATATCTCAAAAAAATTGTGGACGGATTCGGACGAAATTTGGCAGAGACATAGCGTATGTGATAAGGACGAAATGATTCGATTTTGGTGAAGATCTGGATTCGGATCCGGCTAGTGAAATTTTTAAAGTGATTCTTCACCATTGGGAGATGGGGCCAAACATGATACATAGCAGGATATCTCAAAAAGTTGTGGATGGATTTGGATGAAACTTGTTGGACCGGTTGGGTGTGTGACCAGGAAGAGTCGATTCGATTTTGGTGAAGATATCAATATGGATTCGGATATGAGAGTTATTTAATTTTTAAGTGATTCTTCACCATTGAGTGATCGGGCTAAAATCTATATAAAGCAGGATATCTCAAAAAGTTGTGGACGGATTTGAACGAAACTTGGTGGACAAGTTGTGTGTGCGACAAGAAAGAATCGATTCAATTTTGGTGAAGATCTGGATCCGGCTCGTATAATTTAAATATAGCATAATATATATATATATATATATATATATATATATATATATATATATATATATATATATATATATATATATATATATATATATATACTTAGAAATATCGCAGAATATCTCAAAGTTGTGGACGGATGATTTTGATTAAATGTGATTTTCTGGTCTACTCTGGGATACAAAACGTAAACTGTTCACCTGGCAGAGGTATTCTCTCTACTGAGTACCGTTCTAGTCTTCTATTTGTTATAGTTGTTGCTAAAAAATATTGGCACCCTTGCACTTTTTTCAAATAATTCACAATTTTCTCTAAAAAGAAGTTGAAATTGGCAAACGTATTTGGTCTCCACAATTCTTTATTTCACTGTTAATATTACAGAACCTTTGTTTTTGATTCAGAACTTAATATATCCTTTAAAATAAGAAAATAAAAAGAAATGGCATTGACAAAATTATTGACACCCTAGACTTATTATTTGGTAGCACGGCTTTTGGACAAAATAACTGCTGTTAAGCGCTTCCTATATTCATGAATGAGCCTCCAACACCTCTCTACTGGTGGTTTGACCCACTCTTCTTGTGCAAACTGCTCCCGTTCTCCCAGATTTGCAGGGTACCTTCTCCCAACTGCTGTTTTCAGATCCCCTACAGGTGTTCAATGGGATTTAGATCTGGACTCATTCCTGGCCACTTCAGAACAATCCAGCGTTTTGTCTTGAACCATTCCTTGGTGCTTTTTGAAGTGTGTTTGGGGTCATTGTCCTGCTGCAAGACCCATGACCTTCGATGGAGACCCAGCTTTCTCACACTGGGTTGAACATTACGCTCCAAAATGCCTTGGTGATCTCCTGATTTCATAATGCCATGCACACATTCAAGGTACCCAGTGCCAGAGGCAGCACAGCAACCCCAAAACATCACTGAACCTCCTCCATGTTTGACTGTAGGAAAGGTGTTCTTTTCTTAGAAGGCTTAATTTTGTTTTCTGTAAACAATTTTACTTGCTAAATTGCTTTACAAAAAAAGCTCTAATTTAGTCTCATCTGTCCACAGGACATTCTCCTAGAAGTATTTTGGCTTGTTCAGGTGTGTTTTGGAAAACTCCAGTCGGGCTTTCTTACGTTTCTCTCTTAGCAGTGGGATCCTCTTGTGTCTCCTACCATAGAACCCCCTTTCATTGAGTTGGTGGCAGATGGTGCGATTTGAAACTGTCGTACCTTGTGTGTGAAGGTCAGCTTGAATCTGTTTGGCAGTTAATCGAGGTGCTTTCTCCACCATTTGCACAATCCTTCGCTGCAATCTTCGATCAAGTTTTCTCTTGCGGCCACATCCAGGGAGGTTGGCTACAGTGCCATGGGCCTTAAACTTCCTGATAACATTGCGTACGGTGGACAAAGGAACACCAAGGTCTCTGGAGATGGACCTGTAGCCTTGAGATTGTCCATGCTTGGCTACCATCTTGTATCTGACCTCAGACAATTCTCTGGTTTTCTTTCTCTTCTCCATGCTCATTGCGGTACATACCATAACACAAAACAGCAGAATGACTCCTTTTCTCTATTCAAACTGGTTGAATGAGTGATTTTTATATTGCAGACACCTGCAGCTCACCACAGGTGAGTTCAATTGCAAAGTATAGGAGAATCACCTTCTTCAAATCTAATTATTTCTAACAACTTTTAAAAGGAGCCAATAATATTGTCCGGGCCATTTTAGGATTTCTGTGTGGAATAAGCTAAGATTTAGTAATTTTTTCAGGTTTTTTTTTTTTGTTCCTCTGCAAACCGAAGAAATGCATATGTGGATACCAAAATATTTTTTCATTTCAACAATTTTCTGGAAGAAATGGTGCATTATTTGAAAAAAGTGCAAGGGTGCCAATATTTTTGCCACGACTGAACCTGCTGATTGCCCGTGTTACAAATTTGAATAAAATAAAATGAACTGTTTGCTATTTGTTTATATATTTTTATCGCACCCATTGACTGATAGAGTACCAGTCATTGCAACAATTAATGATGAGGCTCGTGAAAGCTGGAACAGACTGGACCAGAACATAACATAGCAAAAACAACATTGTGGAAAAGTGGGAAACACACCAA
Source organism: Myxine glutinosa (assembly GCF_964187855.1). NCBI lineage: Eukaryota > Metazoa > Chordata > Myxini > Myxiniformes > Myxinidae > Myxine > Myxine glutinosa. The sequence continues at coordinate 32,730,311 of NC_136264.1, read as the reverse complement.
CAGCAAAGTATGCAGAGGCTGCTTCAGGATTTGACTGTAGGCATGAAAACCTGGGGGGGGGGAAGGGGAGAGGCAAGACCTGAAAAGCAGCAGTTGAAGACAGAGAAGCCACCGAGACCTGTCTGCGATGTGAGAGTGAGTACCAGGCCCGGAGACTCGGGTTCATCGCGGGAGATTCCAATGATTTTGAAGGCCTTGGTTTCCACAGCATCAAGAAGTGCAAAGTATGCTATAGGTGTGCCAGCCCAAAGGGGAGAGCAGTACTCCATCGAGCTGCCGATGAAGGCCTTGTAAGCTGATGAAAGTTCAAATTTGCCAAGGAAGGACCTTGCACCACGGAGGATGCCCAGGCGTGCTTTGGAGGCCAACTTGGATAAATTGATTGTCCAATAAGCGTCTTGGCTGATTGTTAGGCATAAAAGTTCGAGTTTTCTGTCTTTGCGTTCTCGTTAAATACATCCAACGAATTATGTGAGCCCACACGTAAACATTTGACGTAAAATTGTCCCTGCGGGTGCATGATAACACCGTGCTCAAAGAGCTATAGGACGCGTCATATTCTTCTTTAAGTCAACCCCCACCCCTGTGTTTTTTTGTCTCAATATATATATATTTTTCCTTTTGTCTTAGGTTCCTGGAAAGAGTACTACACATGGAGAGGATTTGACCTCGATTCACCAATCGCAGCTCTTCTAACTTATCCACTCACCATCTGTTACATCATTACTCATCTTCATGAATACGGTTTGGTTGCCTCTGGTTTAATGTGATGCAATGTAATCGTCAATGTGATTGGGAGTTTAAAGAGAAAAGCTTTCCTATGCAGGAGGACGATGTGTAAGGCCCATCTGAATTGACTGAAAAGCCTTCGCTCTGCAGCTCATTGTCGTTGACCCGATAAGAACTAAACGATGATGCACCAGTGGCTCTGTTTTGTGCCACTTGTTTTCAAAAACAATCCTGAGGAATTGGTCTTGTAATGATGTCATAACTAGACAAGTAGAACACTTGATCCGATCAATTTGAAATTTCTTGAGCGTGATCTACACAAAAACGATATGAGAGAATCAAATTGATGACGTCATCGGGCACGTGTTTTGGCAGCTATGTTTGATTGAACATAAATGTACATCATCAATAAACCACACAAACACAGCAGCTAATAAACACCCCACAAAATACACCACACGAACACGTCCTGGCGAGGGTCTGCGATCTCTGATTGCTCTTTCTTGTTGAAAATGAAATATTGCCCGCCACAAGGCCTTTAAAGCCACTCGAGGTAGGACGCTACGCGAAGGAAAGTATAGATATTAAACAGAAAGGAGGAATCTATTGGCATTCCTCTTGAATTGAGGTAGGTTGGGATGGAGGGGAAAGCAGGATGCAGGTAAACTGTTCCAGAGTGATGCCGTGCGGGGGTTAAAAAACGAGAGGAACACCTCTTAGTCTTACTCCTTGGGACAAATACAATGTATGGATGGGAAGAAACTGCCAAACATGTAGAGTGACTGAAAGTGTGCTCAGGTGGAACAACCTGTGAGAGACCCTCAGAGCACATTCCGTGGTCATAGCTCTAGAAAAGGCTCAAAGCGGCAACATAATGGCAGACTGAAAGAGTCATAATGGGTTGGAGAATGTCATTCTTCCAAGGCGGGCAAAATAAGTATCAGCCTACTGGGAAAAATTGGGCCATTTGAGTATCCTGCGTCCGCAGTGCCCCCAATGCAAGGAAAAAACTGCCTCGGTAGCGCTATCCATCTGAAAACGTGAATCGAGTGGTTCGTCTTCTTTTTCAGTGGTCCGCACCACAGTGCTATTTATTGGATCTTTGGATTTGCTTTGCTTTTTTTTCTTTATTCCCACACAATCCACTATGTTTGAAAGCCATCCAACGAGCTGTTGACTGTGTAGTCCTTTTGAATGTCTCACTAGTATCAGATGAAGGCAAGAACTTGGCTCATGTTCTGAGCTTAACAAGACCGTCACCTTTCCTGGCATGTTGTAGGCAATTTATGAGCTCGTGAAACACCTTCACCAGGAACCTTGAAGACAGTAGCAACTGATGGCCATGTATTATTTGGGTGGTCATTGTTTGTCTGAACTCTTCCTGAATCCCATTTTGGATGGTCATCTTCTTTCACTGTGCGGAATATTAGGGGTTCCTGTAGGCCTATCATACTCGGTGCTTGTTTCACCTCAGTAGATGATTCCAGGGCAGGCAGAAGCTTTCATTAGGATTTCAAGGCCACCAGGATTTTTTTTTAATGCACTCAATATATTCTTCCTTCATTTCCTGGACACAGCTTTCATTTCATTGCCCCTGACCATCCTGCATTCCAATCTGGGTGCAGGTATGTGACTTGTCAGCATTTTATTCGTTTATATTTGTAGTTAAAGAACCTCATCAGGAGTCAATGTTTCACACCATGATTCAACCAGCCCTGCACCCCATGCTCTTTTGCACCCCCTGCTCCGTACCCCAAATATTAATGCAGGACACACAATATCTGCCAGCAACCCTCTTCTGGTGAAACTGCCAAAATCAAGACTCTTTGCTCACCCTCACTCTTTCATTCCTCTTTTCTTCCGCCTCCGCAACAAACTCCTCACTCTCTTCAATCCCACTTCTCCCTCCAGGTCTTCAAAACAGCTCTTCACCACCATCTCTTATCTTTGCCCATGCAAAACCTTGATCATTTTTATCCTTCAAATCCAAAAAGACCCCGCTAATCCACCACAAATCCACCTCCTTCAAATTCCCTGTTTTCTTTCCTGAAAGCCCTTGTAGTGTCTATCTTGTTTATCCTATGTACCCTGCCGCAGCCCTCTCTGTCCTGAAAGCCCTTGTAGTGTCTATCTTGTTTATCCTATGTACCCTGCCGCAGCCCTCTCTCTTCCACATATCGCCCGATGTCCCTGTTTCCCTCTCTCTCCCCTCTTGTCTCCCACTCCCTTTATTATATATACTAGGGCATGCCCGTACTATATATATGCCCGTACTATATATCTATCTAAAATTATATCCCCCCCCTCTATTTACATGAAATGGTTTGGTCCATTCGCAACGCCAAAGCGAACGGCGAACGGCTTGCGAGTACAGTGACAATCCCCCCCCTCTATTTACATGAATGGTTTGGTCCATTCGCAACGACCACAGAACCCCCCCCTCTATTTACATGCAATGGTTTGGTCCAAAGCGAACGGCTTCCGGAGTTTGGTAAAGAAATCGCCATCGCGTACACAAACGCGCAGGAAAGCGAATGAATCGCAAATTCGTTTTTATTAGTTTTAAAACATCGTTTAACGCCAACATAGCGCCAACATAGTTTGCAAACGTGAAATAAATGAATACGCTCTCAAATGTGCCATCCGAGGCAGAGTGTGTCCGCCACGTTCGGCACACGCGCTAGTTCGCTGCTCTCTGATTGGTTGAATCGTTTTTTGGACATCGCTCGGTAAGTAATTGTCCGATTAATATGAAACCTTGAAAAGGCACATCCTCGGGTCCCCAGCAATATACCTGGCAAGTTTCAAGTATATCGGACCCGTGGTTGTCGAGAAACAGCGGTCACAGACAAACAAACACACAGACAGACACACACACAGAGATTACTGGAATTATAGATAGATATACTATGTGTTAGCTCCTACATAAGCTTCGACTTGGTATACAAAAAATACTCGTAAAAAGAAGTTATACACTGGTTATTCAGACACTAACTTAATCCTTCTTTCCTCGGACATCTTGTATATTTTCAAAAGGTGGCCGTCTGACAATACTGAGCAACTGGGCAAGAAGGACCTTGTCTGGTAGGTGACTATAATAACCCAATGACGTCTCTGACAGAACTACAGAGTTCCTTGGCTGAGATAGGAGAACCTGCCGGAAGGACAATCATCTCTGCAGCATTTTACAAATTTAGGTTTTATGGGAGAGTGGCCAGAAGAACGCCACTCCTGAGAAAAAGGCACATGGACAGCACACCTGGAATTGGCAAAAGGGCAATGTGAAAGACTCTGAGAGCATGAGGCAAAATATTTTGTGGTCTGATGAGACGAAAATTGAACTCTTTGTCCTGAATGCAAAGCACTACGTCTGGCGGAAACTGAGCACAGCTCATCAGCCATCTAACACCATCCCTACCACGAAGCATGCTGGTGGCAGCATCATGCTATGGGGATGCTCTTCAGTGGCAGGGACTGGCAGACTGTTAAGGATAGAGTGAACAATGAATGAAGCCAAATACATGCAAATACAGAACCTTCTTCAGAGTCTAAAATACCTTAGACTGCAGTGAAGATTTACATTCCAACAAGAAAATAACCCCAAGCATACAGCCAAAGCAACACTGGAATGGCTTCAGAACAAGAACGTGAAAATCCTTGAGTGTCTCAGCCAAAGCCCAGACTTGAATCCCATTGAGAATCTGTGGAAAGACTTGAAGATTGCTGTTCATCGACGCTCCCCATCTAACTTGACAGAGCTTGAGCAAATCTGCAAGGAAGAATGGGAGAAACTCCCCAAATCCAGATGTGCAAAGCTGATACAGACAAACCCAAGAAGACTCAAAGCTGTAATCACTGCCAAAGGCGTTTCTACGAAGTATTGACTCAGGGTTTTTAATACTTATGCAAATTAGATATTTCTGTATTTCTTTTTTTTTTTTTTTTGTAAAAAAACATCTGAAAACAAAATTCTATTTTGACATCATGGGGTATTATTAGTAAGGGCATTTTATGAGATATTTCACAAATCTGTTAACTAAATTGTTACCAAAAAATTTCTTCACCAATATGTTTGTAAAGGTGTGTAATAACATGTGTTAAAATGTTGAAGTTCAACTCCCGTGGGAAACCCAGAAAAAAAGCTGTTGAATTCGGGTACCGAAAAATTATTTTCGAGAATTTTTATTTTTTTTAATCGGCCCTTAAGTAACTTATGAGGGGTCAAATAAGGGTTTTTCATGATTCTGAGTTGATTGTTAACATTTATATTTTCACTTTTACATTTACACACAAAGTAGATTTTATTTCACATACATATATAATACTCAAGAGTTCTTTCTCATTCACAATGTCAGAAGTTTCAACAGTCATTGTCTATGTCTTCTTCAGACTCAACAACATCATGACTGCAGTTTCTGCATGTAATGCCATTACAGACTCCACAGGCCGAGATGCACGTGACCCCATTCTTCTTGCAGCTGCATCGCCGGTTGCTGCAATCTCCATGACAATTACAGCTCGTGAACTGCAATAGCTCCTCAGGAGCCGTGGGGTCCAGTGTTGGAACTGGCTCATACCCATGCACACCTATTGTCCATCCATAGTCCACATCCACAGTTGGAGTGTGGGAACTCAGGATCGTTGGCTTTGATCACCCACCCCGCTGCCCAGAGTGTGTCACCTGGAGTGAGGAGTGGCTGATCATGAGCCAGGGAGGAGGAAAGCTCAGCGAGGGGGAGAAACATGATCGCGTTCGTTCCTATCTGTTTCCTGTTCGTAAATGGAATAATCTTTACTTCAGTTCCTCTCAGGATCTTAGCTTTGTCGAGTGCCTTCAACTTCACCCGGGGGAAAGCTGCTGTTGTCTGTGGATCTGGCAAAGGTGGTGCCGGAGAGGTGACTTCGATCCAACCCATTGAGTGAAAGGGAGTGTTTCCGTGAATAGAGACAATGTTTAAATCTATATTGTCTCCAACAAACTGAGTGACTGCATTGTTTGTTTCCCCAACCTCCATAAAGACCACCTGATCATCTATCTATAATTCCAGTAATCTCTGTTTGTACGTTTGTACGTTTGTACGTTTGTACGTTTGTACGTTTGTACGTTTGTACGTTTGTTTGTCTGTGACCGCTGTTTCTCGACAACTACCGGTCCGATATACTTGAAACTTGCCAGGTATATTGCTGGGGACCCGAGGATGTGCCTTTTCAAGGTTTGAAATTAATCGGACAAGTACTTACCGAGTTATGGCGATTTAGCCGTTCGCCGTTCGCTTTGGCTTTGCGAATGGACCAAACCATTCATGTAAATAGAGGGGGGGGGGGTGTTCTGTGGTCGTTCGCTTTGGCTTTGCGAATGGACCAAACCATTCATGTAAATAGAGGGGGGGGGTTCTGTGGTCGTTCGCTTTGGCTTTGCGAATGGACCAAACCATTCATGTAAATAGAGGGGGGGGTTCTGTGGTCGTTGCGAATGGACCAAACCATTCATGTAAATAGAGGGAGGGGGGTTCTGTGGTCGTTACTGCCACGTGGTTTCAAAGTTTTTTTTTGTTGTTGTTGTTTGCACGCATGTTTTTTTGCACCCACGTACGGGCACGCCCTAGGATGTTTACACACACACACCCCTACACAAATTTTTTTTTTTTTTTTTGGCAAGGAACGGGCACCCACGTACGGGCACGTCCTAGCTTATATATAGTACGGGCATGCCCTAGTTACTTGACAATTCACTTTCACTGGCTGGCACTTTGGCTGTCATCACCGATTGATCCTCAAGCGCAGCATCAACCGCAACCTCATCATTGATCTGTTCATCGGTTTCCTCCACAATGGTGTCAAGAGTGCCAGAAGTATCTGGAACATCATCTCCACTCCTACTATTAAGGAAGCAGTATTTGTAGTTTTGTGTGTCCGTGTAAGACTCAGTGTATCCCAGCCGGTGGAACTTGTTGAGCATCCATTTTGACCCAGATTTATGATCAAGTTGTATGGCAAGCCCCATTTGGTGTGGCAATACTCCAGACCGAGGTCGACAGGCCTTAATAAAATTCTGCCCCCAAACGGCAACTCTTTCGTCTGTCTTGACAATCGGTCTCAAGAACATCTGAAGGCTTGCAGGAACAAGTGTCAGCTGACTATCGATGTCAGTCATACTGTGTGTGGTGGGGTATGACATTGGACCGAAATCAATCAAGGCAATATCATTGGATATGAACTTGAGTGCCGTCTTTATGATCTGAGTCTTCTCATCTCCATGGTCAAGATTAGCATGATGCACTCGCAGAATATTGTCGGTGCCATCTTTGAGACAGAGTACATCTGCCCTTCTTTCCTGTGTTGTGAAATACAAGGTGTCTTTGTATTTCTCTAGAAGTTTTATCTTTAGCCAATGCTTTGAATAAGAAAGGCTCTTCTCTGGTGACTGATCAAACTCCTGCAGCTTTTCATGGACTTGGTCCATGTTCATTACCCCATGCTCTAAATCTGAGTCTAACCATTCACAGAATTCAATAAAAACTGCCTCTCGCTCCTCATCAATACTCCTCTGTCCTCTCTTCCTTTTTCCTTCCTCATCAGTCTTGGACAAACTGTCACCTCTCGCAAACATAAGTTTGCATCGCAAATGGTACAGTGTTTCTTCTGCTACCAAGTCGTTGATCCCTTCCAGGCGTCCAGTGACTTCAGTGCCCCAGTCATCCCCGCGACTCCGTGCTGTCTTCAGCAAGCTTGCCTTCAGTGTATCTGCAGTCAAATTATCTGGCACTCTGTATTTCTTTCTAGCTTGTGCTGGATTATTTTTGTAGAGCTGGGCTGGTTGGTTGCAAAGAATGCATACATCCTTATACAGAAGGTCAACTGACTGTGATCTTCTAGAACTGCAGCCAGTTGATGAACTGAACTCACAAGTAGTGCGTCTTCTCTTCAACTTTGATGACTCTTTCTCTGCCTTTGATGCTTGAGCTGACTTCTTGGTGGTTGCAACAAAGTTGTTGTACAGATCATTTTTACACTTCTGGTGGTACCTCAGTTTTCCTTCCTTTTGAGCCTCCTTCATACGTTCCACAACAGTAACATTTTCGACAGTTTCTGCTTGTTTCAATAAAGTTGAGTATCCCTTTGGAGTTGCCTGTATGAGCCTTTCAGCTGGTGTATCCGAGCGTGCACAGATGAAGCAATTGAGCACAGGTGGAGTAACGTCTTCATCCATATTGCTAGACTCCATGTCCTGCAAAGTAGAAAATGAGATATATTTAGAAATTATTTTTCCACAAAGGAGTGTCTGTGGTGAAATATAAATGTTAACAATCAACTCAGAATCATGAAAAACCCTTATTTGACCCTCATAAGTTACTTAAGGGCCGATTAAAAAAATAAAAATTCTCGAAAATAATTTTTCGGTACCCGAATTCAACAGCTTTTTTTCTGGGTTTCCCACGGGAGTTGACCTTCAACATTTTAACACATGTTATTACACACCTTTACAAACATATTGGTGAAGAAATTTTTTGGTAACAATTTAGTTAACAGATTTTCATATGTTTCCCTTACTATATGTGTGGATCAGTGACAAAAAATCTCAATTTCATCCATTTTAAATTTAGACTTTAACACATCAAAAGGTGAAAAAGTTAAGGGGTGTGAATACTTTATGAAGACATTGTATACTGGCATGGGGCGAAAATGTTCACTGAATAAGGTATCACACCCATCTTTCATTGCTTGAAAACCCTGTCTTTTCAACTGTTTCGTGCCTTTCCAGAATGTCCATTCGAGACTGTCGTTTAATCTCACATCTACCTGAGACCATTTCTACAGCCGTGCTTTCCATATTTGTGACCTTCAGTGACAGTTTACATATTTGTCATGAACAATGACATGTCATGTCATGTCAATCATTGGAATCTCCCGTGATGAAGCTACCTCCGAGGGCCTTTCACTTACTCACCGCAGGCAGGTTGGTGGTCTTTCCGTCTTCTACCGACTCCTCTCCGGCCTTGCTCCCCCAGCTCTCTCTGGGCTCTGTCCCCCAAATATTCCTACAGGTCGCACAAGATCTGCCTGCAACCCTCTTATGGTTAAACTGCCAAAATGAAGACTCTCTGCTCACCTTCACTCCTTCATTTCTCTTTTCTCCCGCCTCTGGAACAAACTCCCTCACTCTCTTCAATCCCACTCCTCCCTCCAGGTCTTTAAAACAGCTGTTCACCACCATCTCTTATCTTCCCCCATCCAAAACCTTGATCTTTACTACCCCCGCTAATTTCACCCCAAATCCACTGTTTTTGAAATACCAACTTCTGTCCTGGAAGCCCTTGGTGTCCTTGTGTTTATACTTCTCCCACCCCCCCACCCCCCTTCCCACGCCGCCTCCCCCCAAGCCCTCTCCCTCCCACACATCTCCCGATGTCCCTGCTCTCAAATGTTGTGTTTATGTGCTTCTCCTTCTCTCCCCATCTTGTCTACCGCTCCCTCCTTTTATATATTTTGTTTGACTGTTTGATTTGTCTGTGTGATAAATGTTAGCTCTTTCACGAGCCTCGATTATGTATACAAAAAAAAAACCCCTCCCCGCCTCCCACCCCACACCCCCCACACCCATCCCCGCAAGTACATAGGATTTGAAGCTGAGAATCCGGCATCACAAGCTAAGTGCTCAGATGGGTATTAAAACAGGCCAACCCAAGCTTCCAGTAAGGAGACAACAGTTCAGGAAATATTGTCGAGCCAGGGAAGAGGTTAATGCCAGACCTGCCTTCGACATTCCCAGTTTTCTGCAACAAACAGACACAAGAAAAGAGTGTGTGTGGTGCAAAGGAGGAAGAAAGCCGGTCGAAAGCAGATAGAAGGAATTCAGAAATGACTGTATGGAAAGAGGGGAAGATAATGAAAATGACTTCGAAGAAGATAAACAGCTGTGATGATTTGGATATTCCAGATAAATGAGCGGGATTGGGAAGAAACACCAACGATGGGGTTTATTTTATCAATAAGGAGATTACAAAGAAGAGAGTTCCGGATGGAAGATTTAGGAATTTCTGATTCTGATGCACCATACTCTGTCCCAAAGAGTCGGTGCTGCCAAAGCAGTTTCTTGGCAGGAGTTACACTGGGTGGTTTGCCACTGCCTTACCAACAGTACTTTTCTTCACATGATACTTGCAGTCTACAAGGAATTTTGCCGTCACTTCCTGTCTCTGCTACTAGGAAACGTATCACTGAATGCGTTTTTCTCTCGTCTTCCTCGGTACACTGCATACCTGTTACTGCCACCTGGAACGTCCAAATTTTGGGTCCAAAAAATGGCAGCACCGTCCAAATTGTTGAAGTCGGATGATGCTGTCATCTGAACGATACCAAATGCATATAATATGGTTTCCTGTATTTCCCTTACTGCAGTTGTCATTCCTGGTTTTCATTTAACTCTCCACTGTTTGGAGATATTTGAAAAATTATTCAACCCATCCCCACCTGTACCCCACCTGTGATCGACCTTTAAAGGACACCAACATATATTATTTATAATATTACAGGGAGGCATATATTATTTGATTACATTAATTACATTAATTTAATTTACATTAATTACATTAATTTGATTACATTAATTAATTAATTAATTAATTAATCATTAATTTGTTAATTATTTAATTAATCATTAATTTGTTAATTAATTAATCATTAATTTGATTACAAGGAGACATATATTATTTGATTCATTTTGTATACAGCATGTGGCTTCTGGTTGCATCATTGGTGGGTGCGTGGCTAATATGCTGATGCAGTGCCCCTTGTAGGTTAAGGAAGGAATTTGTGCTTTGCTCAGGGTGCCGAGCAATAGCTCGACGACTCTTCGCGAAGGATATACCCATGGGATCTCTAACCTCCATGAACGAATGCGGGCAGACGGGACGCAGCTCAGTTTAACGTGCATCACGTATTGATGAATCGCCCTTCCTGCGAGACACCGGGATGGCAATTGTTCTTTGTACTCCTGGCTCTGGGGGGTTGCTTGTGTACATCTCTCTTCTACGGCCAAACTTTTGATTTTCCTGTTCTATATGTTGAGACCCTTGGAAAAAATCTGGGTAACACTCCCAGATCAAGTACGTTTTTTCTGCACACCCCAATACGTGATTATGACTTGAGGCCAATTAGCCGAAATAGCAAAATTCAGTTTTCATGGAATAATTCAAGAGTAGGCAGCTTTAGATTCAAATGTAACATTTATTTATCATGTTTAGACATAACTAACACATTTTTAGCATGGTTCAATACTATAAACTGTCTTTTTTAGAAAAAAAACCCGTCATTTAGCTTTTTTTTCTCCAAAAATCACTTTCAGTTTGAAAGGCGCTCAAAATCCGATCACCTCTCATACACCCAATTATGTAGATAAAGCAACCAAAATTTGTCAGAAGCTTCCTTATGAAGCCCTTTAATAGGGATAAACATGGGTTTCTTTGTGGCTTATCAGTCTTTCACATTTTATATTTTCAGCATATGGTCCGACCTTGCCGATTTTTACAGCCGTACAAACGTAACTAATATCCATTTTTTGTTTTTCAGGCGTGGCCGCTGACGATGGAGTCTGTTACTCTCTCAGGACCGCCCGAAGACAGTTCGTTTGATGCGACTAACTGCATCATCTGCCAGAAAAGCGCGGGGGATAAAACTGTGAGCACAACTAATGGTTGCAAAAGGATACGAGAAGCAAGTTACATCCACAATGATCAAGTTTCCAAACGGCTTAAGCTGGTTAAAGGAGATGGGTTTGTTTATCATGTGACCAATGACTGTTACAAAAAATACACCATGACTTCAGTTCTCAATAGGAAAAGGAAGAGTCTCGCTGTATGCCAAGACCTGTCCCGTTCTGAGCAGGAAGAAGATAGAAGTACTCGTTCTAAGGCCGTCCGACATCCACCGAATACAGAGACGTCCACAACAGCCTTACGTCAAGTGAAGTGTATTATCTGTGACAGTAAATCACACAAACAACAGTACACGAAATATCGCATTAGTGAATCAGGCCGTGCTTCAGCCTTTCTGGCTGCGACAAACTTATTTCAAGATGATGTGTTCACCCGAACGTGCGACCTTCAAGATGCGCATTCTGTGTTTGGAGCAGATCTGTACTACCACAGGGACTGCATGACTAAATACTTGTATAAGTATGACTCTCGTGATAAAGCTTCCATACCAAAAGTGTCTGAGAAACAGCTTGCTTGGAATCAGGTTGTTAAAGAGTTAGAGCAAGGCCTAAAAGAAGGGAGGGGTTATGAACTTAGTGCTATCAGAGACTCTTTGAACAATATTGATGACAAATGTAACTTTCGTAATAGAGATGTAAAAGTTTTCTTGTTGAACACTTTTGGTAATGAGATTGATTTTACATATCCCAGTTCGTTCAAAAACTCAATGATGGTATTCAGTGATCCAAAGAAAGTGTTAGCTGAGCGCATTCGTTCCCTTGATCCTGTTCAGGTATGCGCTGGTGTGATTAGGAAGGCTCTAGATGAGTATGATTTTGGCCTTGACGATAGCTTTTGTGATGCGCATGATCTAAAGCATTCCTTGAGCGAGATGAATATCCCTGAACCTGTACTACGTTTTTTCAGTCATTTGTACAATTTCAATCCTGACACATATGCAAAAGCAGCCGAAGCTGTCATGACAGAAAGTGATGAACCAGTTGATGAGGATGAAGAAGATGATGATGACTACGATACCGGTAGCAAGCCATCAGGTAACAGCCTCTCCACACAGCGTTGCAGAAAGATACAATCTGTCTTCCAAGTCATGTACTATATCCATCACTGCGGTAGAAAGAGAACTCCAATGCATATTATGAATGCGGAATCAGTTCATGGTCTTGGGCGTGGTGGCAAAATTGTAACTACAGTTCTAAACCACGGAGGACTAGCAATCAGCTACCCGGAGCTGCGTAGGTACCAACATGACCTTGCCACGTTTACAGCACAGCACAACAACGATCGCGTTTCACTGCCGTCACACTTTGATCCTGGGCAATTCACCTCCGGTGCAATTGACAACTGGGACCATGAGTGGGCAAATGTATCTGAACATGACACTGTGACTGTTCTCTACCAAGACAAACCCCCGTCGTCGACCAGTAAACCAAAGATTTCTGACACGCAGGTCACACATGGTCCACAGTCATTCAGTTTAATATTAAAATGCCAGGTACTGTCCGACTTTCACAAGCCTGCACGCCGTGCTGACATCCCAGCAACTTACAAAGTGGCCGAACTGCCTTACACTTCCTCCGAAGCCGATGCAGCAAAACTGAAGGATATTTCTTGGTCCCTCGCACGCTTGAACGTCATGCATGATGAAGTGTCCATCTACCCCGAGTCACAAACAATGCCATCTTGGAGTGCTAGCAACTCTGTTTGGACGGAGGAGGCCATCCCATTAAAGAATCTTGCATTTGTGCCTGTTCTGCCGCATCCAGTTACAGAGTACGCGACAGTTTATACGGCTATGAAGAACTTTATGGACATTGGTTCTCAGCTGACTCAAAATGAGATACCAATGTATTGTGATGAAGGTGTTTATTGCATCGTCCGTGATATACAACTGCTGAGACCAGAGGAATTCAGGACCCTGGTTCCATGCCTGGGAACGTTTCACTTAGTGAAAACTGTTTTGAAATGTATTGGCAAACTCCTGGATGGAAGTGGCGCGGACATCACACGGTTGCAGGCTGGTGTTTTTGGTCCAACTGTCATCGAGAATTCTGTTCTACATGGAGGTCACTACAGCCGCTGTCTTGAGGGTATGCAGCTCCTTGCTGAAGCCTTTGAACGCCTCCAGTACAAAGAATTCTTCTCCGAGAAAGGCATCGACCAATATACACATGAGCTTGCCATCCTGACGAACCTCCAGTCTAGTGTCAAGGAGAAATGCATCACAGATAGTCAGAAGTATATGGTTCAGTTTGCTGATGCATCAAAAACGTTGGTCGAAGATTTGAACAGATTCATCCAAACACGGTCTGATACCAATGAAAACTTCAAGTTCTGGACTCAGTTCTTGCAAATGATGGATATTGTCCGTGATCTGTTGAGAGCTGATCGTGAAGGGATTTGGGAACTGCATCTTGACGCTGTCCAGCGTGCATTGAACCTGTTTGCGGCATTCGATTCGACCAACTACTTGCGATGGTGTTCTCTCTACCTTGAAGACATGCGACGTCTACCTGAGACTGCACCATCAGTTCATGAACAATTTGCCAAAGGCAATTTTTCAATCAGAGAGATACCTGGCCGATTCACCGCTGTTGGAGGAGACCAGAAATTAGAGCAAAGCATTAACCTTTCATCTAAGTGCAGCGATAGAGTCATTGGACATGCAATGCAAAAACAGTATGTCGCCCAGTGGGACCTAATATACCATGAAATGATGGCAGTGAAGAACCTACATCGGCAATACAGTGATGTGATTGACAGGACACATGAGACTTACAGCCACCACGAATCATCTCAAGCCACAACGAACCGCAAAGAAGGACATATTCAGGAGATGATGAGATTCATTGAAGAGAAGGGGTCCCCTCTGTCTCTAGACGCTTCCAAAACATTACAAAACTTTGTGACAAAAGAGGTTATGTCCGATGATATAAAAACTGACATGCTCAATGCCTTTTCAAAAGGAAAAGAGAAGTACCTGAAATTCAGAAAGGAAAGGTTTGTCACCAAGACTGAACGAATAAGCAGTACCATTCACCGCACAAACTTGAAGACGATGAAAACTCTTCGAAAGAAGCCACAGAAGACTACCAAGACGACAGTGAAGGAGATGAACATCGCTGAGAGAAACATAGAAATAGCTCGGGAGCGTGGCCTCACCACTGATGATCTCTTAAAGTACGATGTTGTTCCCTCCCCAGTGTTGTTTGATGATGCAGGAATGATGACTAAACCAGCAAAGAGCCAGCTACTGAAGGAGTTGGAGACGCACCTAAAACCGGAAGAATTTACATATAGTCATCGGAAAGACGCATCATTTGTAGTTGACATCATGGCCACAATCCGAAAGGTTAATGTTACGAAACTCTCCAAATTCAATGACCTTCTATCAAATTTCATGTCATTTTCGGCCATATATCATCGGTTTGGGCGGACTGACTATGTCTTTGACATGTATTCTGATGATCCATCAATGAAGGACAGCGAGAGGAAAAGGCGAAGTGACACTCTACCCATCGAATATACTTCAATAGAGCCATCAACACCACTACCTAAGGATATGAACACATTCTGGCCTTCCATCAACAACAAACTTCTCCTTGAAAAACTGATCTGCAGCCATGTTCGTTCAAATATTGCAAATACCGGTCAGTACCCAACTGTACTCGGACAGGTGACCAGAGAGAACGAGGATTGGAAATGTATGAAAATGCACAACGGAGATGAGAGCGCACTGGTACACCTTCAATCCACATTTGAAGAGGCGGGTCTTCGCATACTCCTTCATGTTTTGGACGCGCTCAAAGAAGGACACAAAATATGTGTTGTCATCTCCAATGATACTGATGTAGTTGTTGCCTTGCTCCACCACATGCCTGTCTTTCTCCAACATGACCTAGAGGAGCTGTGGGTACGAGCTGGAGTTGGAGATAGCACTCGGTATGTGCCCCTTCATACCTTGTTCGAGCGCATCGGATGTCAACTCTGTGCTGTTCTTCCTGCCGTACACAGTCTTACAGGATGTGATATCACTAGCAAAGTTGGGACCAAGAAAGCCACCTTGAATGCCGAGCCAGAAAAGTTATTGAAGCACTTTGGAGGGTTGCCGACCCTTTCTCAGCCTTTGATCAAGAATGCAGAATCCTACTTGGTCAAAGTACTGAAACCAAAAAGCGATGCGAATAAATTTTCGAACTTGCGTGCGGAGATCTTCCATCATGTCAAAGGGAGTTCTCATCACAACCTGCCACCAACCAGCCAACGTCTCCTGCCACATATGAAGCGCAGCTTTTTCAATGCCTACAATATCATGCATGCTTTGGAGCTTCATCAAGATTCTGAAAATGTGATCGCACTTAAGCCAGAGGATTGTGGTTATACGCATGACAAGGAACAGCTGATACCTGAGACAACGTGGAAAACTCTAGAATCACATTGGACAGTTGTCTGTTCATGCACTAAGTGTGCCAGGTCAACATGCCCCTGTAGGACCGCCATAATCAAATGTGTAAATTTTTGTCATTGCAAAAAGGCTTCCCCTGATGCCTGCAAGAATCCTGTCGCTTGATAAAGAGTACATGTATTGAAGTTGCACGGGTGGTAAATGGTGGTAATTGACAGCACGCGCTTCCTTGTTATGACAGTTATATTGGGTTTGTGGACATGTTATGATTTTAATTCATGAATCCTTAAGCTATGTAAGTGTAATAGTTTTGCTTAAGCTGAATTTTGAGCGAAATTTAGTCAACATCATTGCCAGGAGGTGTTTGGCGGCCATTTTGAAATTATGCAAATTAGGTGTATTCAAAAGGGGTTGATTATGGTTCCAATGAATAGCTTGCTATCAAAAACCCATACATAGACACCAAAATCAGCCGAATATCACACTTACTTCTAAAGTTAGACCAATTTAACCAATTTTGGTTTATACCGCTTTTTGGGGTAGGGGTAACCTTTGTTAACATTTGACCCCACTGTCACTATACAATATAATGAATCATAAATATGATGCATGGAATTATTAAAGGGCTTCATAAGGAAGCTTCTGACAAATTTTGGTTGCTTTATCTACATAATTGGGTGTATGAGAGGTGATCGGATTTTGAGCGCCTTTCAAACTGAAAGTGATTTTTGGAGAAAAAGAAGCTAAATGACGTGTTTTTTTTCCTAAAAAAGACAGTTTATAGTATTGAACCATGCTAAAAATGTGTTAGTTATGTCTAAACATGATAAATAAATGTTACATTTGAATCTAAAGATGCCTACTCTTGAATTATTCCATGAAAACTGAATTTTGCTATTTCGGCTAATTGGCCTCAAGTCATAATCACGTATTGGGGTGTGCAGAAAAAACGTACTTGATCTGGGAGTGTTACCCAGATTTTTTCCAAGGGTCTCAACATATAGAACAGGAAAATCAAAAGTTTTGCCGTAGAAGAGAGATGTACACAAGCAACCCCCCAGAGCCTATACAATTGTGGTTGATCCATGATTCGAACCTAGGCTAGATAGCTCAGAGGTGAAGTGTGCTTACACCTCCAGGCCATTCTGCCAGCCATCTATCATATCAAACACAGTGTGTGTGGCTGTCCCCCTTCAGAAAGACTATTTGAGTAGGGTTTTAAAGGCCAATCTTTTAAGACGACTGTGTTCACTGTGGTCAAAAGACCGAGAGGATCCAAAAGACCCAGATGACCCAGAGGATCCAAAAGACGAGATGACACAAAAGACTCCGAGGACCCAAAAGACCCCAGAGGACCTAAAAGACCCAAAGGACCCAAAAGATCCAGAGGACCCAAAATATCCAGAGGACCCAAAAGACCCCGAGGATCCAAAAGTCGAGATGACACAAAAGACCCCGACGACCCAAAAGACTCCAAGGACCCAAAAGACCCCAGAGGACCCAAAAGACCCAGAGGACCCAAAAGACCCAGAGGACCCAAAAGACCCAGAGGACCCAAAAGATCCAGAGGACCCCAAAAAACCCAAATGACGTGTGTGTGTGTGTGTGTGTGTGTGTGTGTGTGTGTGTGTGTGTGTGTGTGTGTGTGTGTGTGTGTGTGTGTGTGTGTGTGTGTGTGTGTGTGTGTGTGGTGTTTTAACCCACATGTGAGAACTATCAGAACCTGGTACCAGAATTGTTTTTATTGTGAATTCTGTATAGCTTATCTCCATTATCTTGAAACAAACAAGACTCAAGAATGAAGCTCTCTCCTCTGACCTCTACGTAACATAACAATGCACTCGACCATAATATGTACGGAGGATCATTTCATTTCACCATTTCTCCATTTGAAATATTTTGCATCTGAGCATGTGCAACATGTTTTCAGGATGAAAAATAGGAACATGCTTTAAAAAGTGAAGGTAAATAAGCTTTAGGGTAGTTGCTGGTGGTCCCATAACTTTATGAAGACCACTGGGACACCATATTGGTAAAGAGAGATGATGTTGCCCATCTTCTCTCCAGACTAGATTTCTGAGCACCCATTGGGAATGAAACACACAATTGTGAGGGCAATGCATCAACCCGCACCCACTCCACCATCAAGCTGCACTTTACACACTGTAGTCATTCTCATGCACTAGAGGCCCAACATGTACAACAAAAGGATGCAAAAAAAATTCATTGGGAGTCAGTGAGATTACTTTCCCTTAAAAGTGAGTGGACAGAGATGATGTATACGACATTAAATTTGTACGGTGTGCAGGCAAGAAAAATATACGGCTGTCCATTGTGGGTGCAGAGAAGGAACTGGACTACGCCATCATTTTCTGGGTATACAACAACAACAACAGGCATTTTAAGGCCATTTTCCCTGCTCGAGCGGGGGTTAGCCTTGCGGTCCCCATGACAATCTTCTCCATTTTGCCCTATTTTCTGCATCTCTCCTTGTTAACCCCCTTGCCCACATTTCTCCTTCCACCATCTTTAGCCAAGTCTTTCTCGGTCTTCCCCGCCCTCTGCTTCCTTCTACATTCATTTCCATCACTCTTCTCAACCAGTCACTTTCATCCTTCCTCAACACATGACCAAACCATCTCAACCTGTTCCTCTTCACAGCATCAATCACAGGCTCTATTCCCATCATTTTTCGCAATTCATAATTTGTCTTCCTCTCTCTCAACGATACTCCGCACATCCACCGAACCATTCGCATTTCCACCCTTTCCAGCCTTAGTTGCTGCTCTACGTTCATTACCCATTTTTTGGGTATGATCAACAAAATCTCCAAACTTATTTCTTTTCAATCCAGTGCAATGAAAAACATTATACTTGCTGTAAAAGCTGTTGATGTATTCCATTTCATTTGCAGAACAACATTATTATGTGTTATTTAATTCATTCTGCTCTTCGTTGCATCCTCCCAATAACAAGAGTCACCTTCTGTTCAGTGTGACCCCGAAACAATGCAGCCTCCTCGTTCTTTGTTCCAACAATTCTATTGTTCTCTGTTTTATTTTCCGAATTCCTTTGTTTTCCAGGAACTCAAGGCACTTCTCCCCCAAATCTTCTTCGAATTGCTGTTTGTGGGACCACGGCTTGCCTCCTCGCTGGACAAAACTGAATTTGTGGTTTATCCAAAGGTGCCTGCAATTTGGTGCCCTGCGGATGACCCGTGCCTCGTTTTGTGCCTCTTCTCTTTTATGTGTTATAAATCTTGATGTGATCCCCATTGTCCTTCTCTCATCTGCACAGGAGTCTAGAGTCATTGTGGAGCCCGTACCTAAAGACATGATGGAAAACCCAAGAGAGAAGAGCCAGCACCTTAGTATAAAAGTTTGCAGCTCGATGTGCCACTTCCTAAGTGGATTTCCGCCAGATCTACTGATAAGTGAGTGGTAAAGCCCAACGACCCCTAAGGACTCTCCTCGCACCCCTCCTCTAGTCCTTACTAAAATATTTACCCTTTAGCATTGGGCCTAACTGGTATCCGTCCATCGAGTTCCAATCTAATACTCACCTAAAGATCACGCACTTTCTTGAAGGCCTTGCAAGTTTATCCGGTAAATTATTATGCTTCGCCACTCAAGCAGAACCCGACCAAACCTTGAGAATAACCGACTTTGACATTAACCCATGTACCCCTGTTATCAGTGTTCCATCCTTCACGACACACCTTTGCAAAGTGGGCAGAGACTCTGAGGAAACTGCAGCTGATCTCTTTGCTCAACTTATTTGTTGGCTTTTTCTTTATCTCATTAATTCTACTTACCTGCTATAGATACTTATCCATTTTGAACCATTCATGGATGAATAAGTACCATAACCATTAACCATACAACTTCTCCGTCCATATTTCTTCTCTCTCGACTATCTACCATATAAAACAGAATGTCAGTTTGTGTGTTTGTACAGATGTTTGTCCCCCTTCCTTAGCGTAGGTTTTAAAGGCCAATCTTTTAACACGAATGTGTGTTCACTACGGTCTATTTTTGAGGATAAAACAAACTCGAAAAACATTTTCCATAAAAGAATAATTTTGTCTCTTCTATTGGAATTGTAGACGGTGGCTTGCAAACCGAGCCTCAAGGGCGGTGTACAGAAGCGTTATTTTTTTAAAATAATAATTAATACAAGGCACATGGAGGTGAAATTTACTGAACGTGATGTGCAACACGTGCAGAGTAAACAAGTGTTCATTTAAGTCCGTAGGATGTCTCATAAATAAAGATTTAAGCACACCTGACCCTAGGCCGAGGCTTCAGCACGCTCATGAGGCTGCACCGTCGAATAAACTGTTCCAACCCGTCATTTTTGACGGACTTTTTATTCGTCTCTTATAATCCAGAGACAATCGCGATAGAATAAACATGGACTGTAAAAAGGAAATTTGACTTACCCTGTTACCTGTAATTTTAATTCGTCTCGTCCAGCTCAGATTGGTTTTTTTTAATACCGTCCATTAGGAATGCACGCAAGAATCAAATACTTAACGATGAGTCTTACCCAAACTTTTTCTCCCGTCTTCCTGTCAAATTAGCTATCCCAACGCATTCATCTCATCGCTGCAATACAAGCCGGCTTTCTTCAACGATGATCCCCCGAGTCCTCTGCATATTGAACCAGCACCACAAGGTGAAAAAGAGGTCAAAGCCAGTAGGCACCAGCCAAAGTGGCACCAACGATATGGGGAGCACAAAAAGTATTGAAAGGACCCAACAATGACAGAAGCATTAAAAAGAAGAAGAAGAAGAGCAGAGAGAAGAGCCGTCGGTGAAAGACACAGTTGATGCAGTTTCCACACTGTCGTCACATTTCTTATTCCATAATGTCGATTGTGCTTTACATTGAAAGCAAAAAACAAAATAGACTGAAAAAGAACTATTTTTTACTGCCTTTTATGTCAATTGATTTTATTTCACAAACTGTCAAGAAAATATCAACATTCATGTGGGCTTCCAACGTAAAGTGGATTTGGATATATTTACAATCAGTATTGATTTTGAAATATTTATTGTACATTAGTGAGCTAAAGGACAGCATGTGATTACTTAAATTGCTCTTTCACCGACCAATACATGAGTTCTAACCTGCCATGTGTTTACGTGTCATTACTTTCTTATCCAAGACACAAAAGAGCTGTCTGAGATTGGAAAAGATTACCCAAGTTAGGAATTATCAGTACCTGCGATGATAGGCCAGGTATTAATACTATCGTGTGATTCCCCTCGGTGAATACTGGGAAATCACAGGTAGCAATCGAGCTTACTTTGAGGCGTTCGGGTCAATGGTGGATTTTTCTATACCTGGCGGAAAGAAGGAGGAAGAAGATGAAGCGGGAATTTACCTGACGGTCCGCGCGCAGTTTTCAACCTGCGGGAAATAATCTAAACCGAACACGGATTTCTAATAGAAAGGGAAAATAATTTTTAAAAGGTTTATTTACAAGAACTATTGGGACAAGGAAACGCGACGATAAAAACTAAATCCTAAGTTGGGACGCCCCCACACCAGACTTAAACAACAGGACAAAGGAGGAATCAATAAAATAAAACGTTGTGTTTGTGGATGCGTCTTAGCTCGATCAGTAGTCAGGGCCGTTCACATCGTCCAGGCGCGGCTCCGGCGTCGGCCCAAGCAGGCCTGGACGCACCCCCGTCCACTAAGCCCTGACAAGGCCTCCCGAGCGAGCGGGCGTGCAACCCGCCTCTGCAGCCGTGCAACGTCCTCTCGGATTCGGCACAGCCCTCCGATGCACCCAACGTTTGTGGCGAGAGGGTCGAACGTGAAGGCACCAAACGAGCAGGGCGAGGCAAGGGCAGGAGAACAAGGGCAAGAAGAAGGGTCGAGACAGATGTCCAGGCAAGATGGATCCAGGGACGAGAAGGGAAAATGTCGGCTCGCCCGTCGTTTTGTCAATCACCTCGTGACGTCAGCTCTCTCTCTCTCTCTGCCAATCCCCGCCTCACTTCTCGACCTCTCGAATGTTCTTCTCACGTC
Organism: Myxine glutinosa; assembly: GCF_964187855.1. Classification (NCBI taxonomy): domain Eukaryota; kingdom Metazoa; phylum Chordata; class Myxini; order Myxiniformes; family Myxinidae; genus Myxine; species Myxine glutinosa. The sequence continues at coordinate 32,708,423 of NC_136264.1, read as the reverse complement.
CGCTCTTCCCATTGGCCGAGCGCGTTGCGCGGTGATGTTAATCCATCCCGAGGTGGGCATGGCCTCAGCCTACCTGTCCGATGTCTGCCTGCCATGCCAGGGTCGTGCGTGACCACTTCCTGTCTGCTCTTCCCGGTCAGTTTTATCGTCTTGTGGCGGAGGGGGATTTAATTGGTGTGTGCACTAATGGATCTATCTATTGTCTATTAGTGCATTGCCATATGGGACAAATGGGTGATCACCGAGGGGATGACGTACAAGGGAATTAGCATAATCCCTACGCAAGTTAACAAGCCCCGCCCCCTCATGGCGGGGACAAAGACACAAGCTTAATCCCCCGCCCCCTCGTGGCGGGGACGAAGACACAAGCTTAATCCGACATTCGGGCTACAGAACTTATTACATCAAGATTCCCTATCACGACAGCCGGAGCATAATACCGACGCAGATCTACCTGGATCTATATATCCCCCTAGCCAAAATTCATAACAATACACAATGTCTAAATATGCATTACAATGTGAGCGTTACCGCAAAATGGCCTTTAAAATAGTGTAAAGATAATGGTGCAAACATATGGTTTAATTTATTGTTGATTTGTATGCTGCCTGTGGCTGCTGGTTGCATCATTTCTGAAACCACGGCTGTGCGGATGATGCAGGGCCCCTGTTACCAGTAAGCTGGTACTCCTTTTGCCGACATCGGAAGGATGACAGGCTGAGTCAACCCTTCTGATAATTTAACGGCACGACAGGGGCTCAAACTCAAGACCCTAAGATCTAAGCCAGCCAAGCCACCTTAACCATTAAGCCAACAACAGGCAAATGGTTTACTCAAAAGAAAAGACTAAGACGGACACACATATATATATACACACATACATGCATACACATACATATTGTTACGTATCGCGGTTTAGATGTTATGATGGGCCGAGCGGATGGTCCAACCGCGACCGTTACAGGATCCCCAATTGGCCCGATTCCACCCGACGTTGACCAGATCGCACCACAGATATTCAATCGGGAAACCTCTAAAGCGACCGAAAGAGAAGGAAAAAGAGAAGAAGACAGAGTACGGAGGAAGAACAGATTTATTATACACACATATATTGGAAATCTGCGCATGCGCAAGATTGGAGGTCTCGTCTCTTCAAAGCTGTCCATGCACGTTCGCTTTCGAAGTTAAGTAACTTTTCACAATTGTGTTTTTGTCGAAACTGGTCTTGTATATACCTATTGGGGTGTCTTTAATAGTATTCTTGGCGTTGGTTTTTTTGTACCTGTGTACAGAATCGTCGGTCTTTCTCATCGTGTATTCTGAGGCCTAAGTGTAGTACTAGGCTACTGTGTCCAACCTTGGCTTTAGGCTTTGTTTTTGTCTCAGCGGTTCTCCGATCACGCTGAAATTTTTTTCCGGTCTCTGTTTTCACGGTCTTTTCATCCCATACTTCCTTGTTTTAAAATCTCAAAAAAAAAAAAAAAAAAAACCCAAAATATTTCCTTCCGTTTTTATTCGTTTATTCGTTCTTAGTTGTTCGTTCGTTCATTCTTCGACCACGCTGTTTGTGATCACGTTGTTAAAAAATGTCTCATCTGAACCCTGAAGACCTATATTCTGTCATATTCTATAACACCTTTTTCTTCTTCTTCTATAAAAGGATGCTTTCGACTTGCTCACCAAATCCATTCATTCCAAAAAAAAATTCCATCTCTTATAGTGCATCTTTCATTCATTCCCTAAACTCTCCAGCACTCCATCCTCCCTCCAGCGTCCTCAAACGTATTTTTGACTCGAATGTCTCAAGAAACTCATTTTGCAATAAATGTTCGTTTCCCATTAATCGTACATTTTTCAAAATCCCATCACCCCAAAATCCCATTTCCCATCACCCCTCCCCTCTAAATCTACCCCCTTGCCCATCCCCTCCAAATCATCCCCATCACCCATCTCTTTCAAATCTTCCCCCTTGCCCCTCCCCTCCAAATCTTCCCAATCACCCATTCCTTTCAAATCTCCCCCCACACCCCTCCCCTCCGAGACTCTCCCTCACTCCTCCCCTCCTAGACTCCCCTCTCACCCCTCCCCCTCAAAGCGTCCTCCCCGCTTCTTCCCCCTTCCAACTTTCACCTTCATCTCCCTCAACTTTCTGCCTCGCTCTTCCCCCGCGTCAAATAACACCTCACTGCGCCTCTCCCAATCACCATCAAACCTTTTGTCTGCCCCATCCTTCCCTTTCTCCGAGCTATTCTGTAATCTCTGACACACCTTCAACAGCTCTCCCTACCTCTTCCTCCTCTTCCACATCTTACCCTACCGCTCCCCCCCCCCTGTTCTGTATCCGATGCTCCCCCTTCCTCTTCCTTAACAGTATGGACCTCAAACATCCGGGGCCTTCGCTCAAACATGTCTGATCTCTCCATACAGGTTGCTTCTGACAAACCAGACGTGATCTGCTTAACAGAAACTTTCCTCCTTCACGATGTCTCTGATTCCTTGGTATCTCTCCCAGGTTACTCCCTACTCCGGTATGATAGACCTGAGCCTCGTCCTGGAGGTGGGGTTGCTATCTTTATAAAAAACTCTCTTCCTCACTCGCCCTGCACTGCCCTCTCTCCACCTCACCCCCAGGAATACCTTTGGCTACGGCTTCCCCTTCGCTCCCACCTTTTGTTCATATGTGTGTTGTACCGTCCACCAAACAGTGATGACTCCATCTACATCTCGCTGTCTGAGAATATGGACCAACTTCTATCTACCCATCCCAACTCTCTCTTCCTCATATGTGGTGATTTCAACTGTCACCATGCCAGTTGGCTGGGTGTGGGTACCTCTCTCACCAGCCATGGCTCTTCAGCAAAGGACTTCTGTGACTCACTGTGACTGACACAAACTGTCAATTTCCCGACCCGGATTTCAGTCAACGGAGCATCTTCTCTTCTGGACTTGGTTATGACTAACTTCCCTGAAAATGTCTGCTGCTCTTCTTCTGCTCCAATCGGTTCTTCTGATCATGTGCTTGTTAAAGTGGACATCTCTCTGACCATTCTCAGAGAGCCTCCTCAGCGTCGACGAGTCTGGCATTTCACTCAGGCCAACTGGCACGGTCTTCAAGCAGCCATCAATCATCTGGACTGGTCTCCCATCTCTACTGCCTCTGACATAAATTCTTCCTGGGAATTCTTCCAAAGCAAACTGCTCTCTCTCATGCACAGATTTATCCCATCTCGTCTTCTGTTGTCATACCCTTCCTCCCGTCCATGGTACACGGAATCTTGTGGTGAGGCTATTGCCCAGAAACAACTTGCTTTCGTCTCCTGGAAAGCAAATCCAACGGAAGGAAATCTCATTTCCTTTCACAAAGCCCGAAACAAGTGTGTGTCCACGCTCAGGAGAGCCAGGAAACAATATCTCTCCGTTCTCAGGACCGAACTCTCTTATCTGTCTCCCTCTTCCAAATCCTGGTGGCGTCTGGTCAAATCTGTTTCTGGTGTTTGTTCCCCCTCCATCCCCTCCCTCACCTCAAATGGCCACACGGCTGACTCCGCACGCGAAAAAGCTGAATGCCTCAACTCTGTGTTTGCCTCTAAATCTTGTGTCCCAAACCCATCCCTCTCTGTACCCACCGTACCCAGTCGTACCCAGCTGCTCCTGGACTCTGTGTCCTTTCCTCCTGACAAGGTGGAAAAGTTTCTGTCAACCCTCGACTCGGATTCTGCAACTGGACCTGACGGCATCAGCCCACGGGTCCTAAAATCCTGCTCTGCTGCTCTATCTCACCCTCTCTCTGTTCTCTTCACCCTCTCTTTTGCTCAAGGTCATCTTCCATCTGCTTGGAAATCTGCCAACATCACCGCTTTGCACAAAAAAGGTGCAAAAACAGATCCCAGCAACTACAGACCAATCAGCCTTCTCCCAATTATCAGCAAAGTCATGGAATCCATCATTGCTTCAGATATGAAATCTTTCCTCTTCTCCAATGGCTTGATCTCTGATCATCAATTTGGTTTCAGACCTGGACACTCTACTCTGGACATGCTGCTTCTGCTTTCTCAACAATGGATGGAGGTCCTCAATGCCAAACAGGAAATTAGAGCAGTCTCTCTTGACATATCACGTGCCTTCGATACGGTCTGGCACCCCGCTCTGCTCACCAAACTCTCCTCTTTTGGTATCCATGGAAATCTCCACGCATGGCTGGCGGACTTCCTCTCTAGTCGTAGTCAACGTGTGGCCCTGAATGGGTTTCTCTCATCTCCTCTTCCTGTTCAGGCTGGAGTTCCACAAGGCAGTGTTCTAGGCCCTGTCCTTTTTCTGGTCTTCATCAATGATCTCTCTGACTCTCTTGAAAATCCTCTGTATCACTTTGCTGATGACTCTACTCTCTGTCGCTCCATTCTTCATCCCTCAGATCGGCAGTCTGCTGCCTCCTCACTCTCTGCAGACCTGGACAAAATCACAGACTGGGCAAACAAGTGGAACATGTCTTTCAATCCTGACAAATCTCACACTCTTACGATGTCTCTCCGAAAAGACCGACTGGACAACCCTCCCATCCACTTTCTGAATAATCCTCTCCAAGAAGTTCTGTCACTCAAGCTTTTGGGTCTCACTATCTGCCATGATCTTTCCTGGGAAAACCACATTTCAAATCTGGCCTCCAAAGCCAGTCGCCGACTGGGCATCCTCCGTCGTGCGAAGTCCTTCCTTGGCACACCTGAGCTCCTCACCACATACAAGGCTTTCATCCGCAGCTCAATGGAATACTGCTCTCCCCTCTGGGCTGGTGCTCCTGCCTCACACCTAGCTCGTCTTCACGCTGTTGAAACCAAAGCATTCAGAATCATTGGAATCTCCCGCGATGAAGCTAACTCCAAGGGCCTCTCACTCACTCACCGCAGGCAGGTTGGTGGTCTTTCCATCTTCTACCGACTCCTCTCTGGCCTTGCCCCCCCAGCTCTCTCTGGGCTCTGTCCCGCAAATATTCCTACAGGTCGCACAAGATCTGCCTGCAACCCTCTTATGGTCAAACTGCCAAAATCAAGACTCTCTGCTCACCTTCACTCCTTCATTCCTCTTTTCTCCCGCCTCTGGAACAAACTCCCTCACTCTCTTCAATCCCACTCCACCCTCCAGGTCTTTAAAACAGCTGTTCACCACCATCTCTTATCTTCCCCCATCCAAAACCTTGATCTTTTCTACCCCCGCTAATTTCACCCCAATTCCACTTTTTTGAAATACCAACCTCTGTCCTGGAAGTCATTGGTGTCCTTGTGTTTTATACTTCTCCCTCCACCCCCCCCCCCCTTCCCATGCCTCCTCCCCCCAAGCCCTCTCCCTTCCACACATCTCCCTGCTCTCAAATGTTGTGTTTGTGTGCTTCACCTTCTCTCCCCAGCTTGTTTTCCGCTCCCGCTTTTTATGTATTTTGTTTGTCTGGTTGATTTGTTTGTGAAGTAAATGTTAGCTCTTTCACGAGCCTCGATTCAGTATACAAAAAAAAAAAAAAAAAAAAAAAACACACAGGCAATGGACGGAAGAAGCAGTCACACAGCGAATCGTTAACTTACACTATTCAATTTACTTAACCCCAGGACAACGATTAGGACAGACGACGTTCACACTTACACGGGGGAAATTGCAGGCAGGGATGGCGGAGGTGGGTTGCTGGAGAGGGAGGCAGGGTCGGAGGTAGCAGCTCTCAATTCCTCGCGTTTTTGGCGGGAAAACCCTCGGTCGCGTATCCGCTGCCGATGCTGTAGATGTCACGCGCTGGCTCGGTCACACCTGCTCCTCTCCTCCTGGTGGAGCCGTCTCCCTCCTCTCAGCGCGTCTCTCCAAAGGTTGTTTCCTTTCCAAGTACCTCTCCTCTTTGGCTTGGAGCGTCTCGCATCTCACCGCTCACAGCTCAGCTCACAGCTCCTCTCGTATGTCACCTCTTCGCTCATCTCCCATCTGGTCAAGCAGTCCCTTCCAGTCGCTTTTATCACTCGGGGCGGAATCAAGCCGCCGGCTGCGAGGGCACGCCTACCGGGTCGCTAACCGCGGTGCTGGTTGGCTGTTAGGGCTGTCCGATTCCTCCTTTGCTCATGACGACGTGCCACGCCTGTGAGTTGGCGGCTCCTACCCCCCTCTTCTCCGAGATGAGCACATGGGCAATGGCGGCTTGCGGGATTGAACACCACTCGCACCCCTTTTGAAAGGAACTTTGGAGAGCGGAGATGTGTGGGGAAATTGAAAGGGCCTACGCTTATTTCGTTTGATACAATGCAAAGTCAATCTAGTGGGAAACACATATTTAGCCTACATAGAATAAGGAAATACACTATTTAAAAAGATATATCGTGGCCTGTGTGTAAGTTTCATGGAATTAACTAGGAGGACGGCTGCGACCATTATTTACATTACGAGGGTGTTACACACAACAAAACCATACTTTTCACATTCGTAACACTTCCTCCAAAATTGTTACACTTCTCAAAAACCGTTACGCTTCTCAAATTCGTTACACTTCTCAAAACCGTTACAATATATATGTGTGAAGAAGCGGCTCTTCGTTTGCAAAAGAAGTCCACAAACAGTTTGAAAATGACGCAGCTTTATTAAAAACCAACTTATACAGATCCGGAGGAGACAGACATCTACAGCAAGAACCAGCTTCATGCCACGTCTAGCCTTCCTGAAGCACATTGATTCGCAGTCCGTATAAATAGGGACAAGTTTATCAGAAAATCTCCGAGAGAACAAAGCGACTGGCGAGAGTCCCTCACCGTCATCCCTAGCCCCCACCATCATCCGTCCCTTATCTGGACCAGATGTTTCTCTGGGCTCCGAGAAAACAGAAAATATAACTCATTAAAGGGAGGGTGCATTCTTTGGCTTCGATAAGGCCATAAAATATATGGGTTTGTTCAAATGAGTAATTCAAAGCATGTTTATACAGAGTCAAGCGTCGCTGTGATTAATACAAAATATATATGGTTTTAACGATAGGTTTATGTCTGCAATCTAATCATTCTACTAGCGTTACACAAAATCACGCGCATGTGAGCGTGATTTTACGACCGGCCTTATCTAGCCTCGAAAAAGCACACGTATACAATTGTCCAGCACGACCCAAGCGAGCCTTTCCTCATTTTAAACTAAAACGAAGCAAAAACCTTTTATTAACTTTATGAAAATAGTATATAAGCAACATTAAAATCATAACATATTATTCAAGACGTCTTATACAGAATTCTTAGCAATAACGAATCTACGACTTGACATTCCTTCCTCTTGTCTCGTCGAGACAAAGTATCTTAAGAGACAACGTGCCACATCGGGCTTTATTGAAAGACAATCGTGTAATGCGGGTATCTCCCAAGGGCATACCGTGCGCCCATAGCGCCTCGCCCGTGCATTTGGGGAACGTGTCGTGTGGTGCGTGCTTTGAACCTGAGGGCTCAGAACATGAAAGTCCATTAACGTTTCGGATCCACAACGAAGACGTCTGGTCCAGATGAGGTTCTGCCCCGCCAGAGGGCCCACAACCTCCCCTGCGGAACTTGCTCCCCCCACCCTTTGCAGACGCAGTCCTTGCAGATCTTCGAAGTTAATCAACGGTCATGCCCATGAGGTCCCTCACGTGCTGCTGTTCTGGGGAATACAAAATGTCGTCAGTATCTTGTGTCTCAATTTCCTGATCAGGGTACAGAGCGTAAAAATCCGATTCACTTGAAGCATTTGAACTTAAAACATTTGGAGAAAAGAGAGGGACTTCCTTTATGTCAAAGTCTCCCATGGGCGCCTGGTCGGCTTGCGGGTCTAGGATATCCACGTCGGGTCCCTCGACCGCCAGACCCAGCGTCGCAATCAGATCCATAGTTGGGTCGGAAGGGGGCGTGCAGCTGTCAGCTTGTAATACATAAGCAGCGTTAGCCAGTACACGCAAGGGGTTTATAGCACAAGTATCACAGTCATCACATACACCGTTACAGGCAGCAGCCAGTTCCCACATGGGATCCACACAAGTATCACAGTCGTCACAAAATTCAATACAATTTTCTGGAGCGTTGGTCGCAACTGCCTTGTTGAAGGACCCGTTCAGGTCGACGGCCTCTGTGGTCAGAGCCATAGTCGTTGTCGGCGGCTTCTTCACTTTCCATCCTGTAAAAATACTTTCTCATACAGAGGAGGACTAGAGATTTCATTAGTGCCCCCCAAATTACTACCCCGATTATCACAGCCAGTGCGGTCAATAACCACTTCACTATGGTGCCCGTCCATCCCCGGAACCAGTCAGTGAGCCAGCTAAATTTATAAGAATTTTCGCGTGCGATCCGATCGATCGTCAGGGTGTGGCTAGTTTCCCTTAGTCTCACTATTGCGGCTGACACTCCTTCAGATGGATCGGGTATGTAAGTGCAACATTTTCCCTCTATAATTCCGCATACCCCTCCTTTCTCTGCCAAGAGCATGTCCAAAGCCACCCGATTCTGCATCACCATTGTACGCATGTGAATCACCGTATCCAGTAGTATGTCATGAGCCGTAGCGGTGTCGTTTGCCACCTTTTCTAGGGCCAAAGCCAATTTATCTATCCGGAAACTATCCATGACTGTGCCCGCTCCTGGGAAGAAGAAACCAAACACCTTTTCCCATAGGCTCCCGTGTAGTTTAGTGGTTCCATCTTCGTTCATGACTGACCTCTTATAACGCCTGTCCAAGGACTTTGGGTCTATCTCATCCAGTATCTCAACGTCAGGAAGGACTGAACCCAGATAACATGTGCCCCCCCAATTATTTGGTAAATAGGGGTAAGCCTTGTCGCCGCATATAAACATTGTCCCATGGGGTGGGACCAGGTGGGTGGATAAGCACCGGAGTCCCTTTACCACCCCATTAATCCTACTAACCCCCCTAGAGAATGTTATAGCCGTTATGTTGTGGTTGTGTTTATCTTGCAGTACTATTCGTAATGTAATCCCTGAGCTCCCTTGTCCCAGCTTCCCGGGGAGAGTGTAGGCGCATTCTGATTCTCCCATACGTAAGTGGCCGGAACCCTGGAGGCAGACCCTCCCTTTCTGTGGTTTGACCCAGACGGGGGCAGGCCTCTCGGCCACATGGGCAATCATTGACGGGCGATAATTAAATTGTCGATTGCAACTCTTGCCGTTGTCAACCCCTTCTCTTTCCAGCGTGGTGACTAAACATGGGGAATCGATAGGTTGTGAGCAGAGGTCATTGAGGGACAGAGGTAGCACTATCATGTGTATTCCTGTGGTGCCTGCTTGGGGAAAGTGCATGCACGACCAGCAGTGTGTCCTATTTTGAATTGTTGCCACCTCCCTGGCCACTTTCCAATATGTGTTTTCCCCCCTCTTTGGGGCCTTATCCTGGGGGTGTGGCGTGAGTATGTATTCGATGCATGGTGTGTGTTTAGTTTCGCCACTGGCCGCTCCTGGGGTCCAGACGCTGCACCGGACCTGCATAGTCATGCCTTTCTCTAGGCGCGTGCGTGTTTGTAGCTTAAAATCAGGGGTTCCCCATTTGTATCCTGGTTGGGCCAAGGTCTCAATGCTAGCTTGCCCGTTTTCCCGGAACTCTCGTTGCTTTTGTAGTACCATGCCAACGCGTCCAGGCCCTGCCGACAGTGCTAGCCAATTTATGTTCACCCAATTTGTGTGCAGGGCTTTCTGTTCGAAACATGGTAGTGATACTCTTTGTCCCCATGTTACGGTGAGGTGTCGGGTTTCGTTTTCGCATCTATTGGAATCGGAGTTTCCCCTAGCTGCTGTCGCTATCAATAGTATTGTACCTATGATTAGGCCCATCCTTACTGTGGTTGCTGTGGTGTAGTGTCTGGTGCTTGTATGGCCAACTTACAGTGCGTGGCGTGGATCCACGAGGTCTTGCCCTCGCAAAAGACTGCCGTTGGTGTAGTCAGCAACACCTGGACTGGTCCCTTCCACCTTGGTTCCAAGGCGTTCTTGCAGGTGAAGTGCTCCACGAACACCTGGTCTTTTTCCTCTGGTGGAACACCTGGTCCACAAGTCTCCTGGGAACGCCTGGTCTACAGGTCTCCAATTCATCTATCTAGATTCAATTCATTCAATTCATAGTTTCATAGAACACCTTTTCTCCAATTTCCTAATCCACTTTTTTCAAGTGGATCCAATTTTATCCAATATTCAATTTTTAAATTCAATCCCATTTAATCCAGTCCAATTCAAATTAAATTCAATCCTTCTCTCAGTATCCCATTACCTGTTTCCAACATCAATAAAAATAAAATTATAAAATTAATAAAAATCAATCATCTCAAATCTCAAATCAAATCAAAAAATCAATCCAAATCATAAAAAATCAATAAAATAATAAAAATAAACAAAAATTACTTCAGCTAGAGTTTCAACTAGAATTAACACAAACAAACCACCATTAACCTCCATTAACACAAACAAACCACCATTAACCTCCATTAACACAAACAAACCACCATTAACCTCCATTAACCTCCCCCTATTATTTATTTATTTTCACGAATAAACAAATAATAGAAATAACCTGGTCTACTTCCAATTTCAATTCTGGTCAGTTCTGGTGTCTGGTCACACACAATGTTTTCCTCACCCACTGTGATTCGCTCAAAATAGATTCTCACTGTTATGTCTGAAATTCGTCTCATGAAAACCCATTCAAGAGTCCGGTGTAACGGACAGCCAAACACATAGACACGCCGAAGACCCCAGGGTACCCATCAAACTAGCTTGTCCCCAGATCCACAACACAGCGAAACATGTAACTTTACTAAAACTAGAACGGGCACTCGGTAGAGCGCATACCTTCGCCGCAGCTACTTTTGTTGCCAAAATAAAAGACTACAAGATCTGTGTAGCAAAGCCACACCTACGTTGTCATGCGGGAAGATTTGTTTCAAATTAAACCATTCTATCCCGCCAAAAGTTTGATATTGTAATCACATCCATGACCTTTTCATGACCTTGACCTTTGACCCGATCGATTCCAAAATCTAATCAAATGGTTCCCGGATAATAACCTATCATCCCACCAAATTTCATGCGAATCGGTTGAATACCTTTTGAGTTATGCGAATAACATACACATACACACACACACACACACAGACATACAAATAAATACACAGCGATCAAAACATAACCTTCCGCTTTTGCGAAGGTAATAATCACTTACTCATAACTAATACTCATAATAACTCATAATTACTTATGTAATTACTCATGCCAATACTTACTTAAAATAATGTAATATCCCAATCTTCACCCCCTATGCAAATCGAAGCACCCCGGACAATCCACAACCAATATCAACCACTGTAGCCGCCTTCCCGACTCCAGGCAGCCACACACAGCCACATACATCTCCATCCACGTCACACAAGACAACAGCCAACGAGTGTGTCCACCACACAGAAACCTTTGGCAATGCAACAACCGAACTCCCAGACAACCAACAACAAAACCCAATCCATCTCCATGGCTCATCAAGCAGTTCCAACTTAATCCAGCTTCACATACCGATTTCCCCAAAAACTCGTGAAACTTCACCCCCATTCTGGAAAAACCCTGGACTAAACCCTGACACCCTAAATAACTTCAGACCCATCTCCAACCTACCCTTTCTGTCAAAAGTTTTGGAACGTGCTGTGGCCACTCAACTCAAACATCACCACTCTGCCAATAACCTGTATGAAACATCCCAATCCGGATTCTGCTCCAGCCACAGTACTGAAACTGCTCTCCTCAAAATCACCAGCGACCTTCTCTCTCCTCTGACGCCGGCAACCTCAACATTTTCATCCTCCTCACCTCAACGCCTCCTTTGACATTATCAATCACACCATCCTCCTCACCCTGTTTAGACCAGCTTGTGCCTATTAAACCCAAATCAGTTCACTCCCAAGCCTACAAGGACCACCTACAGCACTGCAAAGATGTCCTCTACTCCACCTACTACTCTCAAATTATCCACTCTGGCTCCGGAATCCCAAAAGCACTCTTCTCTACAATAAACAAACTAAATAAACAAATAAATAAACAAACTTTACAACGTGAACAAACTCCTCAGCGCCCTGGATACCACCACCTGTCATTCAGAGTAGACAACAGCATCTCCTTTCTGGCTTTCAGCATCTCCTTTCTCCTTTCTGGCATCCAAATAAAATTCTGGCTTCAAATCAACTTCCTCGAACTTAACTATGATAAATCTAAATTAATCTTCGTTTGCCCAAAACCACTCACCAAATCCACCCATAACTTTGCCCCCAACATCGATGGTTTCCCAGTATCCACCTTTTATGAATTTTATGAATCTTCTCATTATTCGAAAGTTTACAAAATGTCCCAAATCTGTATATTATTTTCTACTGTGGTTATATTAAACCATTATTTTACAAAATCCAACTTTCAATAAACTGAAAAATGCTTCGCCATGGAATAGTCCACCACTCATATAAATAATCATAAGAGTTCTGCGAAACATCTCCATCTTTAAAACTTAGCCAACCATTTTTAAACCACATGTTTTCCCCCCAAAAAACAAGTCACATTCTTTGTATATTGCCAACATTGTTCATCGTTTAAGTATCATCCAGAACTAACTTTTTTTATAAACCATCAACTTGTAGATGCATTTATTTATATCCCATTAACCCAAGAACTCTCAATTGCTTGGTTATATTTTAGTAATGTCATATATCCATATTTCTTTTCCAAAATGTTCCTGATATACACATTAATCCCATCTGTCTTTGTTTCCAGATCAACTCAAATCAAGAAATCGACACAAATCCTTATTACCTCCAATCAACTCAAAATTAAATCAAACAATTCAAAACCAGATCGGATCAGCGATCAGAAATCACTTTTCCCTGATTCATTGACCTTATATCCCATCCCAGGTCCAAATTTTGTGACTCACAGTACCTGCCTCCATGGAACAATGACGCCTGAGCACTCAATTAGCCCTCCCAGTACCAAAGACTTACAATCAGACCGACAGACAGACAAATAACAGAGGCATGTCGCCAGCCCCAGCACAGGACATCACCTTTCCGGGCAGGCACAATATAATCCACAGTATCGAAATGCCAATTTCTATCCGGAGCCTCGCAAAGCCAAAATCGGGCATGTTCACTGCATTTCAACCTCCAACCACACGGGGTGTTCCACCCTGCGCCTGCTCCACCATGCAACCCGATCTGTACTTGGTGCGCCCGGCGCCCCCTATAATCAGCGAGTTATAATAACCACAATATACTTACTTGGTGTACCAATATACCAATATACAGCACCCACCTCTTGATACCACAACTTAATTCATGTTACTTGCATCTCTTTGCATCTTCCCAATTGTCCTCCATTTAACATGACTATCCCCATTGCTCGGTCACACACGTCACTGTGCTCGGCCCGGTTAAATTAAACTCAAGCGTACTGTACCTGACGCTTCCGGTCGGCACCGGAAGTCTGTTTATTTCTTGAGACCCCTGAATCGGGACATCAACGACAATTACAACGACAAACAGAACTCGATATTCTCTGTTCGCTAATTACGTACGTGATTTCAGTTTTAACCCACAATATAATGTCCCGATATTCTCTGTTCACTAATTACGTACGTGATTTCAGTTTTAACCCACAATATAATGTCCCGATATTCTCTAGATTTAAGTCCTATATATCCTGCCGTTAAATCAACCTCCAGTAGACTGACAGCCTGTCGTTCTTCCAAGGTTAGTGAATTATCTCCGACCTCTTTCCCTTACAAATCTCGAACAAAGGTCAAATGAACTTTAAAAGGTCAAACTTCAAACGGAGAAAGGTGGTACCAGTTCTCATTCCACAACTAATACAAGTCCGGCGACATTCCCGTTCCTTGCAAGAACTCCACATCCGGACAGACAGACGACCACTATCGTGGCTCCACATCGCAAAATGCTAGCTTCTACGAATCCAACAACCGTATAACTCCACAGACAGACAAACACAACCACATCCTCCTCGCGCCCACACCTTGGCATGAAGCCACACCACATACCGACAGTTGAAACCTCGACCGTCCTCCTTCCTCGGATAAGCATTCTGTTGAAAACGTGACATTTCTGCCTACCTCAATCCGACATCCAGCAAAGTCGAAATGACCCACAATGCATTTGGGCACACATCCTCCGAGCAACCTCATACAGCACACCCGTGACTCGCGGTTCGCTCGGCTCCTGCCCGAACGCACAATAACTCTACCCAAACTTCCACGGAGCCGCACGGCGGAAACACAGGTTTGTACCACACTTTAATTAAACGAACATCGCCAGGATTCTCGGATAGACGTTAATTTCACAACACACATGACAAAAATCCGATTTAAATTCAGAGATCGCCGATCGACCTGGCACAACCATCTCAACGCGACGACGCCACGCCGCCCTCCGTCCTGGCGCGCACCCTCGTGCCTCCACACGAATCCCAACACTCCCAAACAGATGAAAATCCGGACTCAGTTCAGGACCTCACCTGTTCCCTCGGATAGTCGCTAGGGAATGTCAAGTAGACCACTTACAAAGCTTCACACCGAAACCCTCTGCTTTGCATATGTCATACAGACAAATACATTGGCCAGATACACACGTCAATTAACATCCCAATATACATTCATTCCTCATTCATGTTACGTCTCTCATTCAAGGAAAAGGATTTTTGGGACGGGTTGGACGGGGTGGGTTGAGGTGAAAAAGGGAAGGCAGGGCGGGGTGTTGGGGTGTTGCCTAGAGCCCCGGGACTGAGCTCAGGTCTTGGGGGGGGGGGTGGGGGGTCCTTTTGCACGGCCCAATTTTGCGGCTGTGGAGGGGGCCCTTGTATGTTCCAGTTTTGGGGAGGGGGCCCTTGTGGGTTCCAAATTTTGGGGAGGGGGCCCTTATGGATTCCTGGGCAAGCATTTGCAACATGTCGTCCTTTACATCGGCCTTCTTATCGTCGCCCATGTCCCACTGCTCGGCCGCTTCATCTAATTGGTCGGTTAGCCTTAGTGCGATGTGTACCCCGGCCAACAACAGGTCGACCAGGGCCCCCCAATCGTCGAGGGTCTGGGCCGGGGTTGGTGCTACATTCGGCCAGCGTGCGTGTACTTTGGCCTGGTCCCACACCCGCGCTGGCAATACAGCCTCTCCCATGTGGCAGACGTCCCGCCAATCTGCGCCTGTATTTTGTATCCACAAACGCATAAGTTCCGGTATGTGACCGGGCTGTTCAGCCAGCAAGGTTCTCACCCGCTCCTGCATAGACGCCAAATCTGATTCCCTCCAGGGTATCCTGATGTTAATGGGTGCCCCCCTGTTCAGTCCTATTGTTTTTAAAGGACACATCCCAATTGCAGGTTGTGGGTTCTCTGATTCCGTGCACCCTTCCAATGAGGGGTACAGTTCTCCTGGCCCCTCTGGGGCCGCGAACCCGCTGTCCGCCCCATTAATTTCTTGTCCTCTAAAAGGATTGCCCGGGCTAAGGTGAACCTGAGGGGCGGCTGGTCTAGTTTTCTGGGGGTCTAACCCCTGGGGGAACAGGGGCGGGGGTGGGAGAGGTGGCGCCTGTAGCCCGGGGACAGGGCTCAGGGCTTGGGGGGGTAGAGGCATGGTGGCTACCTCCCCTGTCGCGGGGTCTTGGTCCGGATTATGGACGAGCGGCATTAGCCGCTGATTTGCTTGCTTAACTACCTCCTTAATTGTTTTGTCCTGAACCTTGTCTGCTTGTTTCTTTTGGCCCTGAAGCTTCAGTACTTCCCCTGCCAAGCTAGCCTGTCTTGAGGCTGCCAGTCGCTTCATTCCTTCCTTTTCCCACCAGCCATACACTTTCCAGTAATCGGGTGGAAAGTGTTTCCTTTCCCTTTCTAGCTTATCCAAAGCTCCGTACAACACTTCCAACTTGTCAAGTGCAAACGATCCCTCCTCTGGCCAGGGATTATTTAAATCTTTAGTTAACACAGCCCAGTCCTTTACTGGTCTTACCGCGGCAAAATGATGCCTCTTAAACATGAAAGATGCCGGGGTTCCCTTAAGGGGTTCCCCTTCTTTCATTAGCTTGCTTCCTTCTTGTCAAGCCTACCTACTGCGCGTTTTCCTTTTCCTGGCCATGTTCCTATGGCCCTCTAAGTTAGCCACAGCCCTTCGTTCCCTGGCATGCAATGGCATACCCCATCTTGTCTCTGGGCTGTTCCTTCCTGGAAAAATCTTGGCCACCTGGCTTCAACCTATATGGCTGTCCGACCTCATTTTCCCCTCCTGGTGCTAACTGTAACTTTAAGCTTACTGTTAAGTCCTTACTGGTATCCTGCGCAAAATCTATTCTTAGCTTTACCCTTAATGTTTATCCTGGCTTTAACAAAGCCACGTCATTCTGAGGCCTAAAATGAGCCTTTACTTACAATTTCTGTTCGAGTGCAGGCAGCGCGGAGACAGGGAGACTGGATCCGCTTGAGGGAGGAAGGTACGAATTTGGAATAATAGCCCTCTGATATAAAACAACTCTCACCTTTAATCAAATCAGCGTGCCGGCGCCGGCCTCAGGCAGCCTTCCTCCTGTCCCTCGGGCTCCGTTTCCCGTCGTCCGGTGCTGCACCCCACTCCTGGTACCATCTGTGAAGAAGCGGCTCTTCGTTTGCAAAAGAAGTCCACAAACAGTTTGAAAATGACGCAGCTTTATTAAAAACCAACTTATACAGATCCGGAGGAGACAGACATCTACAGCAAGAACCAGCTTCATGCCACGTCTAGCCTTCCTGAAGCACATTGATTCGCAGTCCGTATAAATAGGGACAAGTTTATCAGAAAATCTCCGAGAGAACAAAGCGACTGGCGAGAGTCCCTCACCGTCATCCCTAGCCCCCACCGTCATCCGTCCCTTATCTGGACCAGATGTTTCTCTGGGCTCCGAGAAAACAGAAAATATAACTCATTAAAGGGAGGGTGCATTCTTTGGCTTCGATAAGGCCATAAAATATATGGGTTTGTTCAAATGAGTAATTCAAAGCATGTTTATACAGAGTCAAGCGTCGCTGTGATTAATACAAAATATATATGGTTTTAACGATAGGTTTATGTCTGCAATCTAATCATTCTACTAGCGTTACACAAAATCACGCGCATGTGAGCGTGATTTTACGACCGGCCTTATCTAGCCTCGAAAAAGCACACGTATACAATTGTCCAGCACGACCCAAGCGAGCCTTTCCTCATTTTAAACTAAAACGAAGCAAAAACCTTTTATTAACTTTATGAAAATAGTATATAAGCAACATTAAAATCATAACATATTATTCAAGACGTCTTATACAGAATTCTTAGCAATAACGAATCTACGACTTGACATATGCACACATACATATACACATACATATATACACACATACATATATACACACATACACATACATACAGACTTGGCATTTAATATGGAATCTTTTTTTGTGGGGGTGAACTTACTTTTCAAGATGTCTTAGAACCAAAAGTTCATTGGAATTATGTTGAAATTATTCTAGATTTTGTTAATGTGACCTTTAAAAGAAACAAAAACCACATTTGACATTTCGAAACAAATAAATTGATCCTTGAGAGTGATGTAAACTGATATCGAACTCTATTCATGGACAGTACTGTGTTAAACTTCTGTACGTTTTCCAGAAGTATCTCTTCATTTTGCACATTAGCCAAAAATTTTTTAAACAAAAACAAAAGTTAAATTACGACTGGGATTACCGACAGTAAAATTACAGTTCAGTACTTCGTGTAACCCCCACGAGCATTCAGGAGAGCACGTACATGTTGAGGCATGCTGTTCACGAGATTTGCCAAGGTTTGGACAGGAATCGCTTGCCATGCAGTGACAATAGCCTGCTGCAATTCACGCACAGAGGTCGGCTGCTGGTCCAAGTGGTCGATTTGACACGTTAATTCTGCCCACAAGTTCTCTATCGGATTCATAACCGGGGACATGGCAGGCCACTCCATATGCTCCACACCACGGTCAGCAAGAAAGTGTTGGATCATGCGAGCACGATGAGGCCGTGCATTGTCATCTTGGAAGACAAAGTTTCCTCGAAAGGCTGCACGAGCAAATGGAAGCAATGTTTCTTCCAGAATGGCCCTGTACTTGAACTGGTTCAGGTTTCCATTCAGAACAACCAGGTCAGTTTTGCCCCCTGCATGAAAAGCAGCCCAAACGGTCACCCCACCACCTCCAGCTTGGCCTCTTGGCACTATACAATCTTTGTTGTAGGCTTCATGCACTTGTCTGTGCACTCGGACGTGGCCATCTTGACGATAGACCAGAAATATAGACTCGTCACTGAAGATCACATGATTCCAGTGTCCTGGCTGCCATTGACGGTGCTCTCTGGCCCACTGCAATCGGCGCTGGCGGTGTTGTCTGGTCAGGCGTGGCTTTCTCAGGGGATGCCTGGCACGATAGCCTGCTTGAACCAGTCGTTGGTTGACTAGCCTTCTGGATACAGGCACATTTGTCAGTTGCGGCCACTCAGCCCGAAGCCGATTAGCTGATTTGGTACGGCCATTGCGGACTAACCGGTGCAGCTGGCGATCATCCCTCCTTGTGGTTCTGCGGGGACGTCCTGGCCTCGGTATTGGAGTAGGGACACCCCTCTGAGCATTTCGTTTCAGGATCTTTGACACCTAACCTTGAGTGATGCCATACTGCCGAGCAATAGCACGCTCTTTCATGCCGTAATTTCGTAAAGCCACCACTCCATGACAAACAGCATTGTCGAGTTGACGGACCATCTCCAGAGGAAGCGGCAATAACTTTTGGAGACGTGCAGCAGTTGTTTTCCACTAATACAGAACGCATCAACCCTTGTATACCCGACTGTGAAGCCAATCGTCAAATGCGCCTGTCCGTACATTTTGCCACGCCACCTGTGATATAATCCTGTTGTTGACTTCTTGCTGCGACAGACAATCAGTGACATGGTTCTTTTAACAAATAAATCACCAAAGTGTTTAAGAAACTCACCAGATTGATGTACTGAGTTAAGAAAGTAAACCCAAGTCAAGAAAAAAATAATATTCCATATTAAATGCCAAGTCTGTATATACACACACATACATACACACACACATACATATATATACACACACATACATATACACACATACATATACACACATACATATACACACATGCATACACATACATATACACACACACACATATACATATACACACACATAAACACACATACATACACGCATACATACATACACATACATATATACACACACATACATACACACACACACACATACATACACGCATACATATATACACATACATATATACACACACATACATACACACACACACACACATACATACACGCATACATACACACACATACATACACGCATACATACACACACATACATACACGCATACATACACACACATACATACATACACGCATACATACACACACATACATACACACACATACATACACGCATACATATATACACATACATATATACACACACATACATACACACACACACACACACACACACATACACGCATACATACACACACATACATACACACACACACATACAAACACACATACATACATACATACATACATACATACATACATACATACACACTCATATACACACATATACATATACACACAACACATATACACACAGACATACAGTCATGTGAAAAAGTAAGTAGACCCCATGTAAAGTTTTGACTTTTTCAACACATTTCAACATACAGCTATTTGATCTTCTTCATTTCAACAATATTGATAGATAAAGGTGATATAATATAACAAATATCATGAAACATTTACATTTTGTAGTCCATTGTATAATTTAAAGAAACATAAATGCACATTTCGCGTGTGGAAAAAGTAAGTACACCCTTGGCTCCAATAGGTGGTATTGCCCCCTTTGGCAGAAACAACCTCAAGTAGGCGTTTCTTATTGGTTTAATTGGTCTACCTTAACGTTTCTTACTGATCTACCAGTCTCTGACATCGACTGGGAGATATTTTTGCCCACTCCTCCATGCAGAATTCTTTCAGCTGTGCGATGTTTGAGGGGTTTCTTGCATGCACAACAACGACATGCATTTTAAGGCCATTTTGCCTGCGCAATCTGCTACCTCTGCACAATCCTATTGGACGGTTTGTTGAACAAGAAAGAAGAAATCTCTATTTCTTACCAAGGGGATTGTTGTTGTTTTTTTGTCTACAATCTCCAAGCAAAATTGACAATGTCTTACAATTGTGCTTACAGCATCTAAATTTACTTACAATACATTTTATTCCATTCGCTCCAATCTCATGGAGATTTTTCTCAAAGTGGCAGATGACGTCACGACGAATCATCACAGGGTCGTTGTTGTTGTTTCCATTTGTTCCATTGGTTCTGGTATTTTTGGTGTGATATGGCCCTGCTGTGACTTGAGTGCATTCTTGATGGATATATCTGCAATTTCAGAACATTCATTAGGAGCAGAATACCCACCCTCCGGATTGGGGAAGTTTACACATTGCTTGAAGAAAAGTATAGTCTGTTTATTGCAAGCCAACGTGTGGCTCTCAACGGAACCCTTTCCTCTTCCTGTCAAGGCTGGAGTACCCCAAGGCAGTGTTCTAAGGCCCATCTTATTCCTAATCTTCATCTCACTGACTTTCTGGAAAATCCTCTTTATCCCTTTGCTGATGACTCTCTTCTCTACCGTGACATCCCTCATCCTTCTGATAGACAGGCAGCAGCCTCTTCCTTTTCCCCAGACCTTGACAAAATCACAAACTGGTCAAACACTTGGAATATGTCCTTCAATCCTGAGAAATCCCACAAACACACACACACACACACACACACACACACACTCACTCACTCTCACTCTCTCTCTCTCTCTCTCTCTCTCTCTCTCTCTCTCTCTCTCTCTCTCTCTCTCTCTCTATCTATCTATCTATCCTCTATCCTCTATCCTCTATCCTCTATCTATCTATCCTCTATCCTCTATCCTCTATCCTCTCTTCCCTCTCTCTCTCTCCAAAAGGACCGTTCTGCAAATCCTCCTATCTACTTCCTCAACGACCCTCTCGAAGAGGTTCAGTCACACAAACCCTTGGGTCTCACTCTCAGCCATGATCTCTTTTGGACAAGACACATTTCCAAGCTGGCCTCCAAAGCCAGATGCCGACTGGGCATCCTCCATCGTGCGAAGTCCTTCCTTTTCACACCTGAGCTCCTTCCTATCCACAGCTTGATGGATTGCTGCTCTCCCTTCTGGGCTGCTCTCACACTGCTCTCCCCTCTCAGCTGACTTCCCTGCCTCATATCCTGCTCCGCTTGACACTGTCGAAACCAAGGCTTTCAAGATCATGGGAATCTGTCGCGATCGAAGCTGAGTCTATGGGCTTACCACTTCGCCATCGCTGACAGGTAGCTGGTCTCTGTCTTCTTCCACCTCATTTCTGGTCTTGTACTCTCTGCCCTATCCGTGCTCTGTCCCCCACAGGTATCTGCATGACACACGTGGTCCACCAGCAACCCACTATGAGTGAAACTGCCGAAATTCAAAACCACTGCTCACCTCCACTCATTTATTCCTCTTTTTTCCCCACCTGTGGAACCACATTTCACACTTTTCGATCTCATCCAACACAGCTATTAACCATTATCTCAGGTCATCCCCCATCCAAAGCCTTCATTTTTTTCTACACCCATTAAGCCACTCCCAGCCTTCCCAAAATTTTTATTTTATATATCCATCTTGTCCACACCTTGCATTTTTTTTAGTATACAGAATCGAGGCTCATGTAAGAGCTAACACATTGAACATGAAAACATGCACAGACACATAAAACATATAATGAAGGGAGGGGGGGACAGGGAAGCACACAAGCATAAAAAAGAAGAGAACAGGGACGTCGGTAGATCTGTGGGAAGGGGAGGGCTGGGGGAGAAGGGAGGGGTACACGGTATAAAGCAAATGAACACAACTAGGATTGTCAGGAAAGAAGTTGGGGATTTAAAGAGGCGGATTTGGGATGTTTTAAAGGGGGTAGAAAAGATCAAGGTTTTGGATGGGGGATGTGTCCCCCATCGTGGGAGATTCCAATGAAAAGATCAAGGTTTTGGATGGGGGATGTGTCCCCCATCCAAAACCTTGATCTTTTCTACCCCCGTTAAAACATAAAAGATGGTGGCGAACAGCTGTTTTAAAGACATAGAGGGAGGAGTGGGATTGAAGATAGTGTGGGAGTTTGTTCCAGAGGCGGAAGAAAAGAGGAATGAAGGAGTGAAGCTGAGCAGAGAGTCTTGATTTTGGCAGTTTCACCAAAGAGGGTTGTTGGCAGGTCTTGTGCGTCCTGCAGGAATATGTGGAGGACAGAGCACAGACAGAGCAGGGGGAGCAAGGCCAGAGAGGAGGCGGTAGAAGACCGAAAGACCACCAACCTGCCTGCGGTGAGAGTGAAAGGCCCTCCCAATCAGCTTCATCGCGGGAGATTCCAATGATTCTGAAAGCTTTGGTTTCAACCGCGTGAAGCCGAGCTATGTGTGAGGCAGGAGCACCAGCCCAGAGGGGAGAGCAGTATTCCATTGAGCTGCAGATGAAAGCTTTGTATGTGGTGAGAAGTTCATGTGTGCCAAGAAAGGACTTCGCACGACGGAGAATGCCCAGTCGGCGACTAGCTTTGGAGGCCAGATTGGAAATCTGGTTTTCCCAGGAAAGGCCATGGCAGATAGTGAGACCCAAAAGCTTGAGTGACAGAACTTCTTGGAAAGGTTTGTTGAGAAAGTAGATGGGAGGGTTGTCCAGATGGTCTTTTCGGAGGGACATAGTAAGAGTGTGAGATTTGTCAGGATTGAAAGACATGTTCCACTTGTTTGACCAGTCTCTAATTTTGTCCAGGTCTGCAGAGAGTGAAGAGGCTGCTGCCTGCCGATCTGAGGGTTGAGATATGGAGTGGCAGAGAGTGGAGTCATCAGAAAAGAGATAGAGAGGATTTTCCAGAGAGTCGGAGAGATCATTTATGAACAACAGAAAAAGCACAGGGTCCAGAACACTGCCTTGGGAAACTTCAGCCAGGACAGGAAGGGGAGATGAGAGAAATCCATTCAGGGCCACACGTTGACTGCGACCGGTAAGGAAGTCCGCAAGCCATGCGTGGAGGTTTCCATGAATACCATACGAGGAGAGTTTGGTAAGCATGGTGGGCTTACAGACCGTATCGAAGGCATGAGATGTGTCAAGGGAGACAGCTCTGATTTCCTGTTTGCCATTTAGGACCTTCATCTATTGTTAAGACAGCAGAAGCAGCATGTCCAGAGCAGAATGACCTGGTCTGAAACCAAATTGATGATCAGAGATCAAGCCATTGGAGAAGAGGAAGGATTTGATATCCGAAGCAATGATGGATTCCATGACTTCGCTGATAATTGGGAGCAGGCTGATTGGTCTGTAATTGCAAGGATCTGTTTTTGCACCTTTTTTGTGTAAAGCGGTAATGTTTGCTGATTTCCAAGCAGATGGAAGATGACCTTGAGAAAAAGAGAGGGTGAAGAGAACAGAGAGAGGGTGAGATAGAGCGGCACAGCAGTATTTTAGGACCCGTGGGCTGATGCCATCTGGTCCAGTTGCAGAATCAGAGTCGAGGATTGACAGAAACTTCTCCCCCTTGTCAGGAGAGAAGGACACAGAGTCCAGGAGCAGCTGGGGATGACTGGGTAAGGTGGGAACAGAGAGAGAGGGGGTTGGGACACAAGATTTCGAGGCAAACACACAGTTGAGGATTTCATCTTTTTCAAGTGCGGAGTCAGCTGTGTAGCCGTTTGAGGTAAGGGAGGGGTTGAAGGAGGAACAAACACCAGAAACAGATTTGACAAGACACCACCAGGATTTGGAAGAGGGAGACAGGTTTGAGAGTTCAGTCTTGAGAGTGGAGAGATATTGCTTCCTGGCTCTCCTGAGGGTAGACACACACTTGTTCCTTGCTTGGTGGAAGGAAATGACATTGCCTTCTGTTGAATTTGCCTTCCAAGAGGCAAAGGCAAGTTGTTTCAGGGCAACTGCCTCACCACAAGATTCAGTGTACCATGGATGGGAGGAAGGGTATGCAAGGTTTGGGGTAGGAAGCTGAAAATTCGGAACAATAGTGAGTGAATGCTTTGGCAAAAACGGTATTTTTGTTTTTTGATTAATTGATTAATTAATTACTTAATTATTATATCGATTAAATTAAGTACTTATTTATTTTCTTTATCATCTGGGCATTATCTCAGGCACCTTTTGAGCTAGGAAGCTGATATTTGGACAGGACAATGACTATTGGAGAAAATATTCACATGGAGCACAGATCTATGAAACAATAAACACAGCTTATTATTATTATTATTACAATTATTATTATATTGTCTAATTATATTAATATATATTGCATTTCAGGTCAGAATGGAGTTGTTAATGCAACTGAAAAGGACCAGCAGCTGGTGTGTGGCATATGAAGACTGCATTATTTGCCAGCAGAGTAAATCAGACAAACTTTCTGAAGCCACAGACGAAGGACTATCATCTCTTCGCGAAGCAACATCTGCACGCCACAAATGAAGAGACGAAAATAATCGTGATGTGATTGATAGAATCACATACGTGCTAAGTGCTGATTCCTCGCAGGCACAACTCGTGTGTTATAAATCATGTTATGCTTTGTACACAGACAAAGGACAAATCAAACGCCTTGAACAATCAACCAGTACTGAGAGAGCTCCATCCTCAAGTTTCAAAGGTTCAACCACTGCAGAAACTCACAGTACCCCCTACAAGTTTACGCAGTCGCATGAAGGCCATGAACTGGAAAGCATGCATGTTCTGTCAAGACTCTGATTCGAAAGTGAAACTTTCTTCGGTGGAACCGCCTTTCGAGGCCATTTTTCCCCGCAGAGCAGGGGGTGGCCTTTTTCCGTGGTCTCCTTTTTTGAAGCAATGTTTTACAGCCGGATGCCCTTCCGACCGCCAACCCTGTTGGTTGCCTCTTGCGACACACAGGGAATTACCAGTGAACTGGTACTCAATTTGCCGACCTCGGAAGGATGACAGGCTGAGTCAACCCCCCTAGCATTAATTCAGCGATCGACCAGGATTCGAACCCAGGATCCTAGGATCCCAAGCCGGCACCTTAACCGCTAAGCCAACACCAGGCTCGAAACTTTCTTCAGTAGCAACATTGAAAATGAGCAAAGAGATACTCGATTCTATAAAATATGACCAGCACCTTAGTGTCCATCTTGCTGGGGTACATGATCTAATAGCTGCTGAAGGGAAGTATCACCCAAATTGTTACAAGCAGTTCTTGCTAACCACAACTGAAACGAAGGAAGAAGCACAGAACACTGACATACCAATGATCTGGCTGACCAAGGAGAAGATGAACTTGATGGAGCTGTGGAAGTACTGTACTGCATTAATATACTGTACTGCATGGTATTAAATGTACTCCAGCATTAATCAAAACTAATATGGAAGTAGAGATCTTGTTGATCGTTGGAATTGGAACACGAAGCAGAGAAACTATTTCGTAAATGAATGTCAGGAATGTATCTCTTGGGAATGGTAATCTCTTGTCCACCTGGTCACAGCCCCAGGCTGCTGGAGCACCCTCCTATTGTGAGGCAAATGGAAACTCGCAGCAGGAGGGGAGCGAGCTGGTGCCGGTGAGGCGACCGAGTAACGTTTGCGGAGAACGGATTAGGATTAGCGGAGGAAGGATTAATACTGCGGTGCCCATAAAAGCGGGAACATCTCCTTGACTGGAGATGACTTATCCTCAGAAGCTCTGCCCGACGGAACGAACGAATACCAACGAGAAGCAGCGCCATGAGATCACCGGTGAACAAGAGGAACCAACGACTTGAATTACTAGATTCGTTATAGTATTGTAGTACCTATTATATTGAAACAAGTGAATTAGGAGTTAATAAAGACTGGATCTTTGTAAACCTGTTTTCCGGTCATTGGTCTTGAGTCCCAAACCACTTCCACGACAATTTGGTGAGCCAGATAGGGGTCAAATTGGACACAGCATCTGAAAAGATAAGAGTTATTCCTTGTTATCCTTGTCCAAAATATGATCTACGAACCTGCGTTTAGTTCTTGTACATACATGGTGGAGGAGGTGGTGGTGGGCTTCCCTGCGCACCGATGCCGCGATATAGGTAACATAACGATAATCCAAGGAGTGTAACGTATTTTTGTCACGACCGTCCGAGGTAAAAGTCACGGATGGAACGTTTTAAACGATTGTAGCTATTATTCGTGTTTGTCTAAATGATTTCTGTAAATAAGTATTTTTTGCGCTGTCTGAATAAAAATTAGCCAGTTCTGACATGATAATTAAGAAACCCTGCGGAGCACGGTGAACGGACTGACCCATGAAGTGCACCATGGGGGCGATCTGTTTTCCGAGTTCTGTAGGGCGCGTACATTCGGAAAAAAAAAAAAAAAAAATGCCCGCCATTTTCTAAAACACCTAAAACTCGTTCGATCAACAAATAAATTAATGACAGACAACGCCATCTGACGCCGGTCCAGAATTATTGTGAAAGATGGCGATTGGATAAAAATTGATCTGCTTGGTGTTAGTTTAAGGGCTGTTCCAAATTTATCCTGGTTAAACACCAAAATCTGTCTATCAAATTTTGTCCAGGTCCATCACTAAGCCTTTGAGACATGCTTCACGCTTAATGAAAGACAATAATTAAGTGCTTTTGTGGAAAGGCAGTGGCAAACCAGTCTTTTCTTTTCACCCATAGGTCTTTCACCCATAGTCCCAGTCTTTTCACCCATAACCTACTTCCTTGTGTAAATCTCAACTCAAAAAAAAAAAAAAAAAAAATTCCCTTCTCTGTTCTCATTCGTTTATTCATTCTTATTCGTTCGTTCGTTCTTCGACCACGTGTTTCTCCCCCATTTCCCCAGATAGTTTTCACTGTTATTAACCTTCAATGTTTACACTTTCCCCTCAAGTTATGTATTCCGTCATATTTTATAACACCTTTTTCTTCTTCTTCTTTAAAAGGCTGCTTTCGACTTGCTCACCAAATCAATTCATCCCAAAAAAAAATTCCATCTCCTATAGTGCCTTTTTTCTACATTCCCTAAACTCTCCTGCACTCCATCCTCCATCCAGCGTCCTTAAACGTATTTTTAACTCGAAGGTCACAAGAAACTCATTTTGCAATAAATGTTCGTTTCCCATAAATCGTACACTTTCTAAAATCCAATCTCACCCCTCCCCTCCAAATCTTCCCCATAACCCCTCCCCTCCAAATCTTCCCCATCACCCCTCCCCTCCAAATCTTCCCCATCACCCATCCCTTCCAAATCTCCCCCCTTGCCCCCTCCCTCCTAAACTACCCCCTCACCCCTCCCCGCCAAGACGCCCCCTCGCCCCTCCCCTCCTAGACTCCTCCCTCACCCCACCCCTCCAAATCTCCCCCATATCCCATCCCTTTCAAATCCCTCCCCTTGTCCCTTCCCTCCCAAACTCCCCCCTCACCCCTCCCCTTCAAATCTCCCCACCCTCATTGCTTCTCAATTTCCCCCCTCTCACTCCCCCTCCTCAAAGCGTCCTCCCCACTTCTTCCCCCTTCCAACTCTCACCTCCATCTCCCCCAACCTTCTGCCTCGCTCTTCCCCCTCCTCAAATAACATCTCATTGTGCCTCACCCAATCACCATCAAACCTTTTGTCCGCCCCATCCTTCCCTTTCTCTGAGCTATTCTGAAATCTCTGACACACCTTCAACAGCTCTCCCTACCTCTTCCACCTCTTCCACATCTTACCCTACCCCTCCTCCCCCCTGTTCTGTATCTGATGCTCCCCCTTCCTCTTCATTAACGGTATGGACCTCAAACATCCGGGGCCTTCGTTCAAACTTAACTGATCTCTCCATACAGGTTGCTTCTGTCAAACCAGACGTGATCTGCTTAACAGAAACTTTCCTCCTTTATGATGTCTCTGATTCCTTAGTATCTCTCCCGGGCTACTCCCTCCTCCGGTATGATAGACCTGAGCCTCGTCCTGGAGGTGGGGTTGCTATCTTTATCAAAAACTCTCTTCCTCACTCGCCCTGCACTGCACTCTCTCCACCTCACCCCCAGGAATACCTCTGGCTACGGCTTCCCCTTCGCTCCCACCTCTTGTTCATATGTGTGTTGTACCGTCCACCAAACAGTGATGACTCCATCTACATCTCGCTGTCTGATAATATGGACCAACTTCTATCTACTCATCCCAACTCTCTCTTCCTCATATGTGGTGATTTCAACTGTCATCATGCCAGTTGGCTGGGTGTGGGGTACCCCTCTCACCAGCCATGGCTCCTCAGCAAAGGACTTCTGCGACTCACTGGGACTGACACAATCTGTCAATTTCCCGACCCGGATCTCAGTCAACGGAACATCTTCTCTTCTGGACTTGGTTATGACTAACTTCCCTGAAAATGTCTGCTGCTCTTCTTCTGCTCCAATCGGATCATCTGATCATGTCCTTGTTAAAGTGGACATCTCTCTGACCATCCTCAGGGAGCCTGCTCAGCGTCGACGAGTCTGGCATTTCACTCAGGCCAACTGGCACGGTCTTCAAGCAGCCATCAATCATCTGGACTGGTCTCCCATCTCTACCACCTCTGACATCAACTCATCCTGGGAATTCTTCCAAAGTAAATTGCTCTCTCTCATGCACAGATTTATCCCATCTCGTCTTCAGTTGTCATACCCTTCCTCCCGTCCATGGTACACGGAATCTTGTGGTGAGGCTGTTGCCCAGAAACAACTTGCCTTCGTCTCCTGGAAAGCAAATCCAACGGAAGGAAATCTCATTTCCTTTCACAAAGCCCGAAACAAGTGTGTGTCCACCCTCAGGAGAGCCAGGAAACAATATCTCTCCATTCTCAAGACCGAACTCTCTTATCTGTCTCCCTCTTCCAAATCCTGGTGGCGTCTGGTCAAATCCGTTTCTGGTGTTTGTTCCCCCTCCATCCCCTCCCTTACCTCAAACGGCTACACAGCTGACTCCGCACGTGAAAAAGCTGAATGCCTCAACTCTGTGTTTGCCTCTAAATCTTGTGTCCCAAACCCATCCCTCTCTGTACCCACCATACCCAGTCGTACCCTGCTGCTCCTGGACTCCGTGTCCTTTCCTCCTGACAAGGTGGAAAAGTTTCTGTCAACCCTCGACTCTGATTCTGCAACTGGACCCGACGGCATCAGCCCACGGGTCCTAAAATCCTGCTCTGCCGCTCTATCTCACCCTCTCTCTGTTCTCTTCACCCTCTCTTTTGCTCAAGGTCAACTGCCATCTGCTTGGAAATCAGCCAACATCACCGCTATGCACAAACAAGGTGCAAAAACAGATCCGAGCAACTACAGACCAATCAGCCTTCTCCCAATTATCAGCAAAGTCATGGAATCCATCATTGCTTCGGATATGAAATCTTTCCTCTTCTCCAATGGCTTGATCTCTGATCATCAATTTGGTTTCAGACCAGGTCACTCTACTCTGGACATGCTGCTTCTGCTGTCTCAACAATGGATGGAGGTCCTCAATGCCAAACAGGAAATTAGAGCTGTCTCCCTCGACATATCACGTGCCTTCGACACGGTCTGGCACCCCGCTCTGCTCACCAAACTCTCCTCCTTTGGTATCCATGGAAATCTCCATGCATGGCTGGCGGACTTCCTCTCTAGTCATCGTCAACGTGTGGCCCTGAATGGGTTTCTCTCATCTCCTCTTCCTGTTCAGGCTGGAGTTCCCCAAGGCAGTGTTCTGGGCCCCGTGCTTTTTCTGGTCTTCATCAATGATCTCTCTGACTCTCTTGAAAATCCTCTCTATCTCTTTGCTGATGACTCCACTCTCTGCCGCTCCATTCCTCTTCCCTCAGATCGGCAGTCTGCAGCCTCCTCACTCTCTGAAGACTTGGACAAAATCACAGACTGGTCAAACAAGTGGAACATGTCTTTCAATCCTGACAAATCTCACACTCTTACTATGTCTCTCCGAAAAGATCGACTGGACAACCCTCCCATCTACTTTCTCAACAATCCTCTCCAAGAAGTTCTGTCGCTCAAGCTTTTGGGTCTCACTATTTGCCATGATAATCTTTCTTGGGAAAACCACATTTCCAAGCTGGCCTCCAAAGCCAGTCGCCGACTGGGCATCCTCCGTCGTGCGAAGTCCTTCCTCGGCACACCTGAGCTCCTCACCACATACAAGGCTTTCATCTGCAGCTCAATGGAATACTGTTCTCCCCTATGGGCCGGTGCTCCTGCCTCACACCTAACTCGGCTTCACGCTGTTGAAACCAAAGCTTTCAGAATTATTGGAATCTCCCGCGATGAAGCTATCTCTGAGGGCCTTTCACTCACTCACCGCAGGCAGGTAGGTGGTCTTTCTGTCTTCTACCGACTCCTCTCCGGCCTTGCACCCCAAGCTCTCTCTGTGCTCTGTCCCCCAAATATTCCTACAGGTCGCACAAGATCTGCCAGCAACCCTCTGATGGTTAAACTGCCGAAATCTCGGCTCTCTGCTCACCTTCACTCTTTCATTCCTCTTTTCTCCCGCCTCTGGAACAAACTCCCTCACTCCCTTCAATCCCACTCCTCCCTCCAGGTCTTTAAAGCAGCTGTTCACCACCATCTCTTATCTTCCCCCATCCAAAACCTTGATCTTTTCTACCCCCGCTAATTCACCCCAGATCCACCTTGTTTGAAATTCCAACTTCTTTCCTGGAAGTCCTGGCAGTGTCCATATGTTTTATACCTCTCCCACCGCCCCCTTCCCATGCCTCCCCCCCCCAAAGCCCTCGCCCTCTCTCAGATCTCTCGATGTCTCCATGCCTCTCGGTCCCTGCTCTCAAATGTTGTGATTGTGTCCTTCCCCCTCTCTCCCCATCTTGTCTACCGCTCCCGATGTTATATGTTTTATGTGTCGGTTTGTCTTTTTGTGTGATTAATGTTCGCTCTTTCACGAGCCTCGATCTTGTATACAAAAAAAAAAAAAAAAAAAAAAAAAAAAACACCCAATGACACCACTTTCATGAGCTCAGAGAAATAAAAAAATTCCAAATTCCACTCTGCTGGCTCAATTGAAATCGGCAGCAGAGTGAGAATCAACAGACAATGGCTAGCGACGAGTGTTTGTGAGTGGCAACCACCCTCTGGTCAAGGCTCATAATAAAAAAAAATTGATACTTATTGATTCGGCACACTTACAATAGAAATTAATGGCGAGGGTTGTGGTTGGGTCGATGGGTTGTTGTTGGGTTGTTGTGGTTGGGTCGATTTTGCGAAATGAACTTTCTTTGAACAAATTAAATGGTGAACCGAATGAAAATTAAGGATTTTTTGAAATTGTTGTTGACTTTGGCCTATGTAGAATAAAATAGTTGTTGATTGAACTAGTTGACTGATATATAAATCCCATTCAAAAGTCAAGTGAATCGGATGAAAATTGAGGATTTTTGAAATTGTTGTTGACTTTGGCCTATGTTGAATAAAATAGTTGTTGATTGAACTAGTTGACTGATATATAAATCCCATTCAAAAGTCAAGTGAATCGGATGAAAATTGAGGATTTTTTGAAATTGTTGTTGACTTTGGCCTATGTTGAATAAAATAGTTGTTGATTGAACTAGTTGACTGATATATAAATCCCATTCAAAAGTCAAGTGAATCGGATGAAAATTGAGGATTTTTTGAAATTGTTGTTGACTTTAGCCTATGTTGAATAAAATAGTTGTTGATTGAACTAGTTGACTGATATATAAATCCCATTCAAAAGTCAAGTGAATCGGATGAAAATTGAGGATTTTTGAAATTGTTGTTGACTTTGGCCTATGTTGAATAAAATAGTTGTTGATTGAACTAGTTGACTGATATATAAATCCCATTCAAAAGTCAAGTGAATCGGATGAAAATTGAGGATTTTTGAAATTGTTGTTGACTTTGGCCTATGTTGAATAAAATAGTTGTTGATTGAACTAGTTGACTGATATATAAATCCCATTCAAAAGTCAAGTGAATCGGATGAAAATTGAGGATTTTTTGAAATTGTTGTTGACTTTGGCCTATGTTGAATAAAATAGTTGTTGATTGAACTAGTTGACTGATATATAAATCCCATTCAAAAGTCAAGTGAATCGGATGAAAATTGAGGATTTTTTGAAATTGTTGTTGACTTTAGCCTATGTTGAATAAAATAGTTGTTGATTGAACTAGTTGACTGATATATAAATCCCATTCAAAAGTCAAGTGAATCGGATGAAAATTGAGGATTTTTGAAATTGTTGTTGACTTTGGCCTATGTTGAATAAAATAGTTGTTGATTGAACTAGTTGACTGATATATAAATCCCATTCAAAAGTCAAGTGAATCGGATGAAAATTGAGGATTTTTTGAAATTGTTGTTGACTTTGGCCTATGTTGAATAAAATAGTTGTTGATTGAACTAGTTGACTGATATATAAATCCCATTCAAAAGTCAAGTGAATCGGATGAAAATTGAGGATTTTTTGAAATTGTTGTTGACTTTAGCCTATGTTGAATAAAATAGTTGTTGATTGAACTAGTTGACTGATATATAAATCCCATTCAAAAGTCAAGTGAATCGGATGAAAATTGAGGATTTTTGAAATTGTTGTTGACTTTGGCCTATGTTGAATAAAATAGTTGTTGATTGAACTAGTTGACTGATATATAAATCCCATTCAAAAGTCAAGTGAATCGGATGAAAATTTAGGATTTTTTGAAATTGTTGTTGACTTTGGCCTATGTTGAATAAAATAGTTGTTGATTGAACTAGTTGACTGATATATAAATCCCATTCAAAAGTCAAGTGAATCGGATGAAAATTGAGGATTTTTGAAATTGTTGTTGACTTTGGCCTATGTTGAATAAAATAGTTGTTGATTGAACTAGTTGACTGATATATAAATCCCATTCAAAAGTCAAGTGAATCGGATGAAAATTGAAGATTTTTGAAATTGTTGTTGACTTTGGCAATGTAAGTTGAATAAATAGTGGTTGGTTCAATTTCAGTTTACTGATAAGTAAATCCAACGTTTTGGGAACATTCAAATGTTGGGTTTTGCTGACGTTTCCACAACGTTGTTTCAACGTTTTTTCACATTACTTTCCTGCAACATTGAAATAATGTTGTTGTAAAACGTTTCCACAACGTTGTTGCAACGTTTTGCTCCAACGTTTTGGGAACATTCAAATGTTGGGTTTTGCTGACGTCTCCACAACGTCACTACAACGTTTCACTTTCGTTGTTGCAACGTTTTGCTCCAACGTTTTGGGAACATTAAAATGTTGGGTTTTGCTAACGTTTCCACAACGTCGCTACAACGTTTCACTTTCGTTATTGCAACGTTTTGCTCCAACGTTTTGGGAACATTCAAATGTTGGGTTTTGCTGACGTCTCCACAACGTCACTACAACGTTTCACTTTCGTTGTTGCAACGTTTTGCTCCAACGTTTTGGGAACATTCAAATGTTGGGTTTTGCTGACGTTTCCACAACGTTGTTTCAACGTTTTTCACATTACTTTCCTGCAACATTGAAATAATGTTGTTGTAAAACGTTTCCACAACGTCGCTACAACGTTTCACTTTCGTTGTTGCAACGTTTTGCTTCAACGTTTTGGGAACACTCAAATGTTAAGTGAATCGGATGAGAATTCACGAGTTATTTAATTATTAGAAATTAATGAAGTACTTATTTAATTAATTACATTTATTTCTCTTCTGACCATGAACTTGGTGTTGACCTGCAGGCCAAACCGTTGGTCAGATGAGCTCGATACCTTGACCAATTATAGTAAGTCACTTGATTGGATGCATATATTAATTATGACATCATAAGTCACGTGACATGGCGGCCATGGTAGATTTCTTGAAAACCTTTAAAATGCATCACTGCGTTCATTTTTCGATCGATTGAGTTGAAATTTTGAACAATCGGATCTGGACTGTCGTTGTTAACGACTCTGGCACGCACCCGTCCAATCAGGATGGAGCGGTATGGTCCCCGGATCATCACTGCCCACAGTTTTAATTAGTTTTACTTTTACCTTTCACTCTTTCTGTTCATTGTTCTCTTGGTCATACAATTTTTTGAAGACATGCATGTCATGATATAGGAAATGTTTTTTCTGTTGAACGGAAGAAATGTTTATGGTTAATTTAATTAAACGTGGGAGAGGGCAACACCACAAAGCATACCTCTTTAAGGTGTGTATAAACCCTGGAACATTTCAGCAATCAATACGATGCTGAAATGGTGTAATTTAATTATACGTGGGAGAGGGCAACACCACAAAGCATACCTCTTTAAGGTGTGTATAAACCCTAGAACATTTCAGCAATCAATACGATGCTGAAATGGTGTAATTTAATTAAACGTGGGAGAGGGCAACACCACAAAGCATACCTCTTTAAGGTGTGTATAAACCCTGGAACATTTCAGCAATCAATACGATGATTGATTGGTTATTGAACCAATCAATCAGCAATCAATACGATGCTGAAATGGTGTAATTTAATTAAACGTGGGAGAGGGCAACACCACAAAGCATACCTCTTTTAAGGTATGCATAAACCCTGGAACATTTCAGCAATCATGACGATTTTCTCATGTCACCTGAAATGGTGTAATATTGTGTAATATGGTCGACCTTGGGTTTGTTTGGGTTTGTTGTTTATTTTTGTGGATGTATATTTTTGTGGATTTTGCATATATTTTCACGACTAATTCCAGTTAACACCCTGCAAAATTTGCTCGTTTTTCTGGCCGAGTCGAAAGTGCGTTGAGTTCCTATGGCATGCGCCATTAAAAGCGCCGTGTAATGGTTGAGCTCCCTTTATTTCGTTTTGGTCACGCGGATGAGCAAACAAAATGACGAATGCTGCGGCTGGAGCAGTAGAAGCGATTTTTCTTTTAATTGTTTAATGATTATTCGATATTGTTATGACTTATTGTCAATAGGTATACTAAGTGGTCAGGAGGTAGCCTTTTGCTATGTACAGTTTATTTTATTGTTGATTATACCACATAGCTGTGGTGATAAAGAAAATGTTTGTTTTTTCAAATAGATGATTAAGTGGTCAGGAGGTAGCCTTTTGCTATGTACAGTTTATTTTATTGTTGATTATACCACATAGCTGTGGTGATAAAGGAAATGTTTGTTTTTTCAAATAGATGATTAAGTGGTCAGGAGGTAGCCTTTTGCTATGTACAGTTAATTTTATTGTTGATTATACCACATAGCTGTGGTGATAAAGGAAATGTTTGTTTTTCAAATAGATGATTATGATATGACCATGATTATAAAATCATGATGATTATTATGAATGATATCATAGGGTTCCAATGCAGAATGATTGCACGAACTTGGAAAAGAACTTTCAAGCCCTATGGGATAAATTGGGTATTACAAGTGATGGAGTTTCAAAATTTAGCATGATTGAAGGAATTTGACAGTCCCATTTCAGGAGTTTTACGAAATTTATATTGCCAAGAGATTTTGGGTACTATTAAAAGAAAAATGATGAGATATTTTTCCCAAAGAACTTTAATATCTGCCATCCATTTTGGCTGTCTCACGAATGAAGGATGAGTTGCCTTTAGTGGTTGCAAAGAAAATTTGTGGAGACCAGGCAAAATGGGAAAATATGTCAGATATGACCCTAGGACAGAACAGTGATTCGTCAATTGACATGAGGTATGAACCAGAGGTGACGACCGATGATCTTCAATCTCAGTCAATAGATGGACCTGTCCTGACATCATTGGGGAAAGGGCTTATGCAAGGAGTCATCCAAAATGATTAATTTGATTTATTGATGAATATTGATAAATTAATTGAAATTGAATAATTGAATTGATTCAATTGAATAAATTTAATTGAATAAATTTAACTGAATAAATTGAATTGAATAAATTGAATTGAATATATTGATTGTTTGATTGATGAAAATGTGGTCTCAAGAAAGAAGCTTTGATATCTTTGTGAGATATTATCAATGTGAAGACAACCTTGGAAAATTAAGCAAGGTGGTGAGTTTATCTATAGATATATATGTGCGGTTACCATTGTGTGATTTCCCCTTCAACAGAGCGGACACCTGAGGATTCACCCATTTCATATTGGCCCTTTGGCTCATCTGCAAATACTGATCTGTGAGATTGGATTGTGCAAAAGCCACAGGTGAGAGAGATTCTCTGGAAATCACCGTTTGAACAGGTGGAGAGATCCTTCCTGGAGGTACGAGTGAAGCTTTAGAGGAACAAGCTACAACACATCCAACGCTACTTTGATAAAAGGCAGAATGGGAAATGGAGCCTGCACGAATACACAAGGACAACCAGAGATTCCACAAAAAGGTACTTGTACACATCATATGTACGACCGTTATGGTGCCGAAGCTATAAGGCAGGTCGAGAATTGGTATTTGTGGACAAAGGGACATGATGAGGAGTTTCCAAGAGATGGTACATTTGAGCGAAGTCGATTGGAAAGATTGGGACAAAGATTGAAAGCCAGGAAGAGACAGAATCTAACGGTAGACTGGCTTGCATTCCATCTTTGGGATGGTGAATCCAGACAACGGGAACAGCAAGAACGGATAACGGATCTAGAACTTAAAATAAAAAGGATACAGGATACAGGATACAGTGGAGGAGACAAATGCACAACTGCCCTCGAAATTAGGAATGAAAGTGACAGTTGTCCCATCTGATTTCCAGTTGTCTCCCCAAAAAGGACGGTACAGAGAATTTTTTCGTGTTTCAGGAGATAACGAGAGATTGCAGTGGCAACTCAGGGATGTAGAGATGCAGCCCAGCAATACAAGTGCACAGGGGCACAGACCAGGCAACGACAGAAACCGGTGTTTCAAGTGTGGACAGATGGGACATTGGAAAAGAGGATGTCCGTATACCAACAGGAAGACAAGTTCATAGGGTAAACCAAGATCAAGGGTACCAGTGCTTACCAATACCTCAGACAACGATTAGGCCTTCATTGCGACAAATCCCAAATGACAATTGGCCTCAACAAATTAGATTACTGGACAAACATGAATAACTGTCGATGATTCTTGTGTCTGAAAAGTTTTCGGAGCAAGAATTATTCATTTTTCTTTTGCTTGTAAGCAAATTGATAATTAATTGATCAAATGCCGAAATTGGATCTTTTATGTTGGGCACAAAATGTTAAATTTACAAAGTTTGGAACAATTGCTTTGCAATTTTTGGCAAACCAAGTGACAAGAGTCACATGATGATCAGGTGGGAATTTCGGACTATTGTTCCGCACAATTGATAGGTCAGTGGTCGACTGACATGCAAATGGGTGTGTAGTCAAATTTGGATAAATTATTGTGGAACCTGAAAGGGTAATTTCAATGTGACATCATAGGGGTTTTCTAAGAATAGACTATTAGTCTATTTGTGTATTAGCATTTTAAATTTGATGGACAAATTTTATGAAATTGAAATAAAATTGACACCCATCTTGATCTGTAAATAATGGTTCCAACGCAAACAAATATGCATAATGCATGTGTGTGTGTGTTTTTGTGTATCAATCTTACAAGATTGTTGACACCGACAGTGTGCCTTGTCTGAAAATAGATAGTTCCATGTGGATGGGATCGCATATCGAGAGAATTCGTAAAATAAAATAGAAATATAATTTGATTATGAACATTATCCTTTTTGTCAAGGGAGATGGAATATAAAGATTTGATTTGCTGAGTTATGAGCAGCCATTCATTGATAGTAAATTCATTGATAGTAAAAATTGGGAGTAACCTTGAGATTCCATTTTGATAGAATTTATATGAGAATAAAAGCTATTTATGGATGAGCTTCATAAAAATGTGGGAGTACAAAATTAGCCAAATTTGGGAGAGGTCTTACACTGACTTCCCAGAGTACTCTGCTCATGGATTTTTATATATATAAACTTGAATTTTATCAGCATATAAATTGTGCTGTATGTATGGATGTGTATTAGGATGTATATGTGTATTAGGTATTAGGCATAGATGATATGGGAAAATAGTAAAGAAAATTTTGCTGGTTTGAACTATTGTGAGTTTTGAGTTCTGGAGTTCAAACAAAGTCACTGGTTAACAGATGAGAAAGGATAGTAAATAAATTATTCAATGCTGGGTAAATTAAGTACGATATTACTAAGACTTATGAGAGCTATTGTTCTTCCTTACAGCAGTGGAAAATTATTGAAAAAATTAGATCCAACATAATGAATCTATAAATGATTGTGATAGGGATAATATCCTCAATTTGTACTAATTATTTGATTGTGGGTAAAGGAATTAATTTATCGTAGTGGATTGTTAACAGCAGCCTGAAAATGTCCTGAGAGTGCATCCATGTATTCAGAAATCCCAGATTTGTTTTTACAAACAACATTTTGGTAGAGGTCTTGTGTGGACGAGCACTTCCTTGGTAGATAAAAAACGGTACTGCATGCTGGCAGCCACTTTTGCGGCCAGTTAGGCCAAACAAATTGAGAGGAAATTGTAGTTAAATACGTAAGTTACACATGGCTATTTGAAAAAAGGAAATTTGTTGAGATGGGAAACATTTTTCGAAGGTTTATTAAAGTGTTATAATATGACATGTGGCAAGGCAAACTATTGGATGGGAAAATTAGATCTGGTTATAGAATAAATTTATTGACCCCTTGAAGTTAATTCTTCGAATCATTGTTTCACTGGCATTTTTTGTTCACATTGGAAATAGTTTGGTAGAGCTTTGGTTAAAACCTTTGGTTGTGGTATCTTGGAACGAATTGATAAACCATAGGAGATTGATAAGAATAGAAACAAATATGGACCCAAAATAGAAAGTTGGATTCATGCCTCTCATTGCAAGCAAGCACATGGGGCTAAGGTGGACGATCCCACATAAAGTGAGGCTGCACCTAGCAGCCCAGCAGAACATTCAGTGGCGGATAAATGATAGTCGTGATTTACATTCATTTGAATTACATTTTAACACCCCTTGCATTGATAAACATTACAATTTCAACATTTAATATTCCTACTTGAATTAGGGAAGATAGTGACATTTATTTGCCTACATGACATACCATTATCTACTGATATTAGCGCAACATGAGGGATAATGTATCACAACTACACTCATGATTAGGGGATTTAGTTCGACCCCGGGAGATAGGGGGATCAGGGTAAGACAAATAATCTGATTTATGTTACATATTAAGGGGATTTTCTTTATTTACCTTTTAGGAAGCTTGTTAGTTTGGTATATAATGTTGAATGTCATTGACATATAATTATGTTATAGGTATGAACATATACAAGGGGTAGCTCACATGTTTTACAGATGGCTACAGGTGGGACAAGAGGGAGCAAGATACCACGATTATATAAAAGGGGGTGCCTTTGCATGGTTGGGAAACACATTTGGAGGAGTAGCAGCTAAGATACTCAATTACTTGTTTGTTGGTTTAGTAGTTATATTGACAATTGTTTTAGTGGTGGCTTGCTTGAAAGCCTTAGTGACGGTGTGTTTGAATAAGGTAACCAACAACACGATGATAACGCATGAAGTGACAAATGAGGAAAGAAATGTGGAACCACAAGAGGAAGACTTTTATGGCGACATAAATACTGAGATTAAAAGATTAAATCAAGTGATGTTGCAAATGAATACAGTAGAATTAAGATAATGACATAACGACAATGTTATGAGTTGTGTCAATTACAAGATCAGTGAACTCATATCACCACGAGTGACACACTGTTAGTAAAAAATAATAATAATAAATAAAAAAAAGGAAAAGGAAAACTGGGGAGAAATTATGATAATAATACATTATGCTTAATTTGTTGGTTTGGGAAAATTTGTTGGGAATTAGATATTCCTGTTTGTGATTGTAATCATATACAATTTATTTTCTTTGAGTAGTGCTAAAATACCTGCACGAGTTAATTTTAGAACTATATTAACCTGAAAGCAATTGTGGATGCTATTCTTGTTATTTGTGGATGTGGATGTGGATGCTAAAATACATACCTGATTGAATATTCTTTGTGTGACACATATAAATGAATATAACTTTTGAATGTTTTAAGGAAAAACAACAAATTGTTGAATGTGAAACTGTCGGAAGACATACATGATTATGCTGGTTTCATGGTAAGATGTACCCTATCTGATTCAGTGTGTGTGGAAAGCAGATTCAGATGTGACTGAGCATAAGGATAAGACGAGATCACATTTGAAGGGGGTGCTAACGGAATTGGGAAGAAGTTCGAGAAAGAAAATTTGTGGCTAAAAATGAAGTTAATCGTGGCATACACCCTCTTTCTCAAAGAATGATGAAGACATTCTCCCGTGTAACTTGGAGATGGATGCTTACCTTCACCAAGGAAATTTATGTGACCATTTGCCTGGATCACACTGCAACATATGAAAGAAAGGCGATCACTTACTCTTGTTTGAAGGCTTCGAACATTCATCACATCAGAACTTGCAGGACAACGACATTTTACCTGCAACCTCCGTGAAATGCGGGGACATATGTTATTACTTCACCAGCTTCCGGGGAGCCAGCATGGAGCTGCAAACCAATGGCTGTGCCTTTTCACAACAGCTGTGCACGATTCTGCGGGCCACTCCTGGTATGGACCATGGATGACCTGAACACCATGGTCCCAACATCATTGTGGATGCATCCGGCATCCCTGTTCCACATCTTGCTGGCCAATCAACGTCACACCAATACTTGCTGCCCACTCACAATGAGGGAGGAGGCAAGTCGACTACAACTGGGCGAAGGCCTTGTTCAGGAATTACTATGGTTTACAGCAAAAGTGGCAAGAATGCCACATGGAGAGCAGGGTCAGTCTATGACTCCACACTGTTACCACAACAGCGAAATCCTACACGAAGTAGTGCAGGTGTTATGAAGACAGAAAATGTTTCATACCTGGATTCAAACACAAGCGATCAGCCCTTCCTTTCAAACAAAGTCAACATTTGTGTGGAGGCAAACGTTTTTGCCAGATGGTGCAGATGCTTTACAAAACTTGAAAATGAAGTAAAATTGTTGTATCTTGGTGATGGTGAAGTGTTGTTTTGAAAAGATATTTGTGATGCAAATGCAATAGATTGAACAATATGGAAGGAGTCAATGACCAACGAAATGTTTTGTGATTCTTGCAGGATGACGGTGTATGCCTAAGGGAATTTAATTACCAAAGTTGTGGTTTGAGTACTTGTATTGATATTTACTTGTAGTGATTGATTATTTACTTATACTTGTATTGATGTTTACTTGTAGTGATTGATTGTTTACTTATATTGATGTTTAGATTAATGGTTAATATAAACAAAAACAAAAAAATGAGGGAATTGTGGAAGTACTGTACTGCATTAATATACTGTACTGCATGGTATTAAATGTACTCCAGCATTAATCAAAACTAATATGGAAGTAGAGATCTTGTTGATCGTTGGAATTGGAACACGAAGCAGAGAAACTATTTCGTAAATGAATGTCAGGAATGTATCTCTTGGGAATGGTAATCTCTTGTCCACCTGGTCACAGCCCCAGGCTGCTGGAGCACCCTCCTATTGTGAGGCAAATGGAAACTCGCAGCAGGAGGGGAGCGAGCTGGTGCCGGTGAGGCGACCGAGTAACGTTTGCGGAGAACGGATTAGGATTAGCGGAGGAAGGATTAATACTGCGGTGCCCATAAAAGCGGGAACATCTCCTTGACTGGAGATGACTTATCCTCAGAAGCTCTGCCCGACGGAACAAACGAATACCAACGAGAAGCAGCGCCAGATGATCACCGGCGAACAAGAGGAACCAACGACTTGAA
The DNA here is from genome assembly GCF_964187855.1 of Myxine glutinosa. Lineage (NCBI taxonomy): Eukaryota > Metazoa > Chordata > Myxini > Myxiniformes > Myxinidae > Myxine > Myxine glutinosa. The sequence continues at coordinate 32,666,435 of NC_136264.1, read as the reverse complement.
TTACTAGATTCGTTATAGTATTGTAGTACCTATTATATTGAAACAAGTGAATTAGGAGTTAATAAAGACTGGATCTTTGTAAACCTGTTTTCCGGTCATTGGTAAAGTCCCAAACCACTTCCACGACAGAGCCATGAACCTGCCATGAAGATGGAGTGAATGTTCCACAATCTTTTGTCAGCCGTCGAATGACATTTAGAGAACAGCTTTCCACACACATGAGAGATGTATATGACTTCATCGTACTCGGTGACCAAGCTCCAGGTGATGGAAAAACTGTCTTGGTACCGAACAAATGTTCCCATGTACCTATCTCCAAAATGACAAGCCAGAATGACGAGGAAATAATCTCTCCAGTTCCACATTTTAAGGCAAACGCTGCGGAGTTATTGTCGATGGTTCACATAGCACTGAAAATACGATCTGACATACTTAGTCAACCACCTCATAAAGGTCTGTCCGTCCACGAGGAAGATGCAATATCATGTGTACCAGAGAGCCTGTACATGTTCATACGTCTTCTTATTGGTGGACAAGAAGTTTTTGAACACATGTCCTCGTCAGGTACAGATGATGGAGATGAACTATTACCAGAAGAAGAGGACACTGAAACGTCCAACGAAAGTACTGATGACTTTGATTCTGAAGTACAGTCTTGCGTTCTTAATGTGTCAAGATTTAGTGTACATCACTTCTGGAGGCAAGAAGTGGACCCCAAAACATATTGGCCTTGCCAGCACTTTACACCAGGCAACATGCTCGAAGCACCTGGTACAGTTATTTCATAAGGCGGGGCATACGGTAAGTTATAGAGATGTCTTGCGGATAGACAATTCTTTAGCGGAAGTTACACTAAGAAGCATGGATGAAACAAACGGTGCTGTTATACCTCCAAGCCTAGTTCCAGGTAGATTTGTACATTTGACAGCAGACAACATTGACATAAATGATGGTTCTCGAGATGGCAAGAACACATTTCATGCCACACAGTTTGCAGTCTGGCAGAGAGGACCCATCAGCATCCCTTCTGCTGGAAGATATTGAACCAACAAAGAAGGCCAAACTGGATGTTCCTCAAGTTATGGAAACATTGGTTCCTGTTGATATTGTTCTGGGCAAAACAGAACCAGAATATGAGTAAATCATACCTGGCTGGTTCTCTGCACCAATTGAGTCATGTCCTGCTGCCATAAAAGCACAGGCGTTAGACACAGCTTTTGTACTTCAACGTCAAAATGAGGAACCAAAACCTACTGTACGTGGACAAGCTTCAATGAGAATTACAGAGAGAATTCCGCAGGGAAAACGACTGTAGGTTACATGCCAATTGTACAATCCCCAGCACATGAAATCAACACCATAAACACAGTTGTTAGACGCATCATTCATGTGGCGAATTCCCTACAACAGAAGCATGTTGTTTTAACGGTTCACCAAGTGATATTCCCTCTGCTTATGGAGCTGAAATGGAATGTTCCCATTACAAAGACATTCTGATTCCAAGGTGAGGTGGACTTCACACGACAATGAATTTCCTCAAAATTATTGGGCAACATATGCAAGACAGTGGCTTGTTGGAAGTTTGGACAGAAAGTGGAATCTTGGGCCCAAACTCTGCAGATGCCGTCATGGCTGGAAAGCAATATTCCAAGGGAGTTCGAGCACACAAGCTTACCATCCAGGCATTGTGGCAAATACTGCTACCACAGCTATACTTATACATAGATTTGCATGATTAAGATGTGAAAGACCATCTGCAGACCTTGGCAGACTCCTCAGATACACATGACCTCGGCGAGCTGGTAAAGGTCTTGTCCAGTGACTGATTCCATGACTTGATGACAGCCTTCGTAGCCAAGGAAGATCCAAATTTCCAGTTCTGGTGGCATTACATGGATATGGTTGCTGTTCTTCTCCTCTTCATTCGAGCTCAGAGAGAGGGCCTGTGGGAACTGCACCTCTGCTTTTAGGAGAATGCTTCCATTTTCTCACCGATATGACCACACCAACTATGCTAGATGGGGCAGCATATACCTGACAGAAATGAACCTACTTCCTCAAGAAGTTCTTGATGAATTTCGCCAAGGAAACTTTGTTGTTAAACGATCATCTCATCGATTCAGCCAAGTTGATCCTGAACACAGTCAGGAATGGTTGAACAGCCCTGGAAAGAAAAGAGGAGGGATCATAGGTATCACAAAAACTACATCAGCATTAAGTCACTGGGCTTTGTCCGATAACCTGAGGGTCCATATTTGGATTGGATGAACAGGTAACTCGGAATGAATCCACTCTTTCACGCAAAAGAAAAGACAGCAACGACGAAGGCAAACTACTCCCACGTTTTTGTCAATTCAATGTATTCAGTGCAAATCCTATGCTAGATGTTATCCACAACAAAGCAACAAGAGAACTGGCAATATAACTAATTCAGGATAGTCTCCTTCAAGCTGAGAAACCTGGAAAAAAAAACCAGTTGAAAAAGTTTGTGGAAGACAGGCTGGTTGAGCGAGAAGGATTGCCAACAAAGAAGTTCCATGATCCACTGCCCAAAGTGAAGCCTCTGACATTTTCGTTACTCTATGCAGTCCAGAATGAACAACAAGTGAAAAAGAAAACCATAAAAGCAGATCGAAATATTCTTCAGCACCTCATAACTGCCTAGGAATCAGGGCGACATGTAAACCTTCAAGGAGTCTTGCAGCATGAATTGATGCTTGTTTCCATGGCTCTGGCGGAACTGAACCACTCTTTGCACAGGGGTGAAAAATCACAATTAAGTGCCGTGCTTACATCTGGAATAATAGGTAACAATTGAGGAAAATTCCAGCCTCATCATTGATGATCAAGCGCTGGTCATGGCACTTGGCAAATCTCAAAGAGCAGCTACATTTGGCAACTTCGCAAATGTCTTTGTGCAATCAGTACTGCAGTCTGGGTCAAAATTCAGGAGAGTTGATATGATATTTGACAGATATAATGCTAAGTCAATTAAAGGACAGACACGGCAAGCACGTTCCAGAGGTACCTGACCAATCAGGCGCATTAATTATTGAAGATGGATCAGTCCCCTTGCCAGCCAGCTGGCCTAGTTTCCTTACACTTGATGAAAACAAAGCGGCCCTGTCGTGGTTCCTATGTCTGGAACTACTCAAAGGTTCGCCACTTGATAAAACTATTGCCGTCTCCGGTGGCCTTATCAGAGAAGATGAGATCTGGTCGTCAAAGGACATAGACATACACTACATGACCAAGAGCAAGTGGACACCCGAACATCAAACATCTAATTCCAAAATCATGGGCATTAATATGGAGTTGATCCCTCCTTTGCTGCTAAAACAGTCTCCACTCTTCTGGGAAGGTTTTCCAATAGATGTTGGAACATTGCTGTGGGGATTTGCTTCCATTCAGCCACAAGAGCATTAGTGAGGTCAGGCACTGATGTTGGGCGGTTAGGCCTGGCTCACAGTCGGCATTCCAATTCATCCCAAAGGTGTTCAAAGGGGTTGAGGTCAGGAATCTGTGCATGTGTGGAAATGTAACTCATTGATTGGGACTGGTAACTCATTGATTGGGACTGGTAACGAAGCAGATAGACGATTTCGTAAATGAATGTCAGGAATGTGCACGAACATGGTAATCTCTTGTCCACCTGGTCACAGCCCCAGGCTGGAGCACCCCCCTATTGTTTGGTAAATGGAACTCGCAGCAGGAGGGGAGCGAGCTGGTGCCAGTGAGGCGACCGAGTAACGTTTGCGGAGAACGGATTAGGATTAGCGGAGGAAGGATTAATACTGCGGTGCCCATAAAAGAGTGAACATCTCCTTGACTCAGGAGCACTCATCCTCAGAAGCCCTGCCCGACGGAATGAACGCGTACCACGAGTACGGCGCTGCAGCCACGAAAGAGGGACTGTGCGGATAGAGTTACCTGGTCCATTGAGTTAACGGTAGTTATTTGGTATTGGAATGAAGTGAACAACCAGTTAATAAAGTTGTGATCTTTTGTAAAACCTGTTTCCGACCATTGGCGTCTTGAGTCTCACAACACTTCCACGACAATCTGGAGGCACCGCTGGGATTTCGAGTGGACGTCGCCAAGGTAAGCATGGTGTCTTGGGGATGGTCCATTACGAAATACGAACCTGTGTTTAATTCTGAACATGGTGGAGGATGTGTGTGTGGGGCTTGCCGCGATATAGGTAAAAGTCATGGATGGAACGTTTTAAATGATTCTATTATTCGTGTGCTTGCGAGGATGCGTACGTTATACGCTGGGTGTTAAGAGCCTTACTCTGGTCTGCAGGCAAATCGGCTCATGAAGTGCACCATGAGGCGATTTGTTTGCCGGTTCGGTAAGGTTCGGTAAGGTCCGTACACGTGTACAATCGTGTACACCCGTTTTAAATTAATAAATAAATAATTTTTTTTCAGTTTTCCTGCCATGTCTAAAACTCGTTTGATAAACGTATAAATTAATGACAGACAACGCCATCTCATGCCGGTCCAGAATTATTGTGAAAGATGGCGATTGGATGAAAATTGCATACCGACACTCCCTCACTGTCCCTCATTGTCCCTCATTTCCATTTCGGCTACCTGTCTCTTGCCCCCGCTCTTTCTTGCGAAATGAACGTTCTTTGAACAAGTGGA
>NC_136264.1:32636783-32656783 GCF_964187855.1 Myxine glutinosa | reverse complement strand
GAGAGAGAGACAGACAGAGAGAGACATAGACAGACAGAGAGATAGACAGACAGAGAGAGACAGACAGAGAGAGAGACAGACAGAGAGAACCACAGACAGAGAGAGAGAGATAGACAGACAGAGAGAGAGATAAACAGACAGAGAGACAGAGAGAGAGAGACAGAAAGAAAGAGAGAGAGACATAGAGACAGACAGAGATAAAGATGATATTCAGACAGATAGAGAGAGACAGACAGACAGACAGAGAGAGATAGACAGAGAGAGACAGAAAGTGAGAGAGAGACAGACAGAGAGAGATAGACAGAGAGAGACAAACAGACAGAGAGACAGAGAGAGAGAGACAGAAAGAAAGAGAGAGAGCCATAGAGACAGACAGAGATAAAGATGATATTCAGACAGATAGAGAGAGACAGACAGACAGACAGAGAGAGATAGACAGAGAGAGACAGAAAGTGAGAGAGAGACAGACAGAGAGAGATAGACAGAGAGAGACAAACAGACAGAGAGACAGAGAGAGAGAGACAGAAAGAAAGAGAGAGAGACATAGAGACAGACAGAGATAAAGATGATATTCAGACAGATAGAGAGAGACAGACAGACAGACAGAGAGAGATAGACAGAGAGAGACAGAAGGTGAGAGAGAGACAGACAGAGAGAGATAGACAGAGAGAGACAAACAGACAGAGAGACAGAGAGAGAGAGACAGAAAGAAAGAGAGAGAGACATAGAGACAGACAGAGATAAAGATGATATTCAGACAGATAGAGAGAGACAGACAGACAGACAGAGAGAGATAGACAGAGAGAGACAGAAAGTGAGAGAGAGACAGACAGAGAGAGATAGACAGAGAGAGACAGAAAGTGAGAGAGAGACCGACAGAGAGAGACATAGACAGACAGAGAGATAGACAGACAGAGAGAGACAGACAGAGAGAGAGACAGACAGAGAGAACCACAGACAGAGAGAGAGAGATAGACAGACAGAGAGAGAGATAAACAGACAGAGAGACAGAGAGAGAGAGACAGAAAGAAAGAAAGAGAGACATAGATACAGACAGAGATAAAGATGATATTCAGACAGATAGAGAGAGACAGACAGACAGAGAGAGATAGACAGAGAGAGACAGAAAGTGAGAGAGAGACAGACAGAGAGAGATAGACAGAGAGAGACAGAAAGTGAGAGAGAGACAGACAGAGAGAGACATAGACAGACAGAGAGATAGACAGACAGAGAGAGACAGACAGAGAGAGAGACAGACAGAGAGAACCACAGACAGAGAGAGAGAGATAGACAGACAGAGAGAGAGATAAACAGACAGAGAGACAGAGAGAGAGAGACAGAAAGAAAGAGAGAGAGACATAGAGACAGACAGAGATAAAGATGATATTCAGACAGATAGAGAGAGACAGACAGACAGACAGAGAGAGATAGACAGAGAGAGACAGAAAGTGAGAGAGAGACAGACAGAGAGAGATAGACAGAGAGAGACAAACAGACAGAGAGACAGAGAGAGAGAGAGACAGAAAGAAAGAGAGAGAGACATAGAGACAGACAGAGATAAAGATGATATTCAGACAGATAGAGAGAGACAGACAGACAGACAGAGAGAGATAGACAGAGAGAGACAGAAAGTGAGAGAGAGACAGACAGAGAGAGATAGACAGAGAGAGACAGAAAGTGAGAGAGAGACAGACAGAGAGAGATAGACAGAGAGAGACAGAAAGTGAGAGAGAGACAGACAGAGAGAGATAGACAGAGAGAGACAAACAGATAGAGAGACAGAGAGAGAGAGACAGAAAGAAAGAGAGAGAGACATAGAGACAGACAGAGATAAAGATGATATTCAGACAGATAGAGAGAGACAGACAGACAGACAGAGAGAGATAGACAGAGAGAGACAGAAAGTGAGAGAGAGACAGACAGAGAGAGATAGACAGAGAGAGACAGAAAGTGAGAGAGAGACAGACAGAGAGAGACATAGACAGACAGAGAGATAGACAGACAGAGAGAGACAGACAGAGAGAGACAGACAGAGAGAACCACAGACAGAGAGAGAGAGATAGACAGACAGAGAGAGAGATAAACAGACAGAGAGACAGAGAGAGAGAGACAGAAAGAAAGAGAGAGAGACATAGAGACAGACAGAGATAAAGATGATATTCAGACAGATAGAGAGAGACAGACAGACAGACAGAGAGAGATAGACAGAGAGAGACAGAAAGTGAGAGAGAGACAGACAGAGAGAGATAGACAGAGAGAGACAAACAGACAGAGAGACAGAGAGAGAGACAGAAAGAAAGAGAGAGAGACATAGAGACAGACAGAGATAAAGATGATATTCAGACAGATAGAGAGAGACAGACAGACAGACAGAGAGAGATAGACAGAGAGAGACAGAAAGTGAGAGAGAGACAGACAGAGAGAGATAGACAGAGAGAGACAAACAGACAGAGAGACAGAGAGAGAGAGACAGAAAGAAAGAGAGAGAGACATAGAGACAGACAGAGATAAAGATGATATTCAGACAGATAGAGAGAGACAGACAGACAGACAGAGAGAGATAGACAGAGAGAGACAGAAAGTGAGAGAGAGACAGACAGAGAGAGACATAGACAGACAGAGAGATAGACAGACAGAGAGAGACAGACAGAGAGAGAGACAGACAGAGAGAACCACAGACAGAGAGAGAGAGAGATAGACAGACAGAGAGAGAGATAGACAGACAGAGAGAGACAGACAGAGAGAGAGAGACAGACAGAAAGAGAGAGAGATAGACAGAGAGAGACAGAGAGAGAGAGACAGACAGAGAGAGACATAGACAGACAGAAAGAGAGACAGACAGAGAGAGAACATTTTTGGGAACGTTTTGGGAACATTCAAATGTTGGGTTTTGCTGACGTTTCCACAACGTTGTTTCAACGTTTTTCACATTACTTTCCTGCAACATTGAAATAATGTTGTTGTAAAACGTTTCCACAATGTCGCAACAACGTTTCACTTTCGTTGTTGCAACGTTTTGCTCCAACGTTTTGGGAACATTCAAATGTTGGGTTTTGCTAACGTTTCCACAACGTCGCCACAACGTTTCACTTTCGTTGTTGCAACGTTTTGCTCCAACGTTTTGGGAACATTCAAATGTTGGGTTTTACTGACGTTTCCACAACGTCGCCACAACGTTTCACTTTCGTTGTTGTAACGTTTTGCTCCAACGTTTTGGGAACATTCAAATGTTGGGTTTTGCTAACGTTTCCACAACGTCGCCACAACGTTTCACTTTCGTTGTTGCAACGTTTTGCTCCAACGTTTTGGGAACATTCAAATGTTAAGTAAATCGGATAAGAATTCACGAGTTATTTAATTATTAGCGATTAATGAAGTACTTATTTAATTAATTACATTTCTTATTACATTACAGTAATTACATTACAGTAATTACCTGAGGTAATTACAGTAATTACAGTTCCGGTAATTACAGTAATTACAGTAATCATTACAGTAATTGCAGTAATCTTATTACAGTAATTACATTACATGAACTCAGGCACCTTTTGAGTAAGGAAGCTGATATTTGGACATGACACTGACCAAGTGATGTGGCTGTCAAGGAAAATTTTGATTTATTGATTAATCATTTAATAAATTAACTCGTTGATTTATAAATGACTTATTTAATTAAAATTCCTCAGAGATACATCTTCGGATGAAATACTTGCAGATTGGTTATGCTATGAGCCAATTGATTAAGGAAAATATTTTGTGATGGCCATATTGGCAATTTCGTGGCCATATTCGTGGCAACTCAGTTAGTGCCACTGCACCTTTAAAATGCATCCCTGCGTTCATTTTTCGATCGATTGAATTGAAATTTTGAACAATCGGATCTGGACTGTCGTTGTTAACGACTCTAGCACGCACCCTTCCAATCAGGATGGAGCGGTATGGTCCCCGGATCATCACTGCCCGCAGTTTTAATTAGTTTTACTTTTTCTCTTGGTCATATAATTTTGAAGACATGCATGTCATGATATAGGAAATGTTTGTTCTGTTGAACGGAATAAATGTTGTTTATTTGTGTGGGTGTGTATTTTTGTGTATATTGTATATATTTTCACGGCTAATTCCAGTTAACATCCTGCAAAATTTGCTCGTTTTTCTGGCCGAGTCGAAATTGTGTTGAGTTCCTATGGCATGCACCATTAAAAGCGCTGTGTAATGGTTGAACTCCCTTTATTTCGTTTTGGTCATGCGGATGAGCAGACAAAGTGACGAATGCTGCGGCTGGAGCAGTAGAAGCGATGTTTTTAATTGAAACGATGTAATTTAATTAAAAGTGGGAGAGGGCAACACCACGCATACCTCTTTTAAGGTGTGTATAAACCCTGGAATAAACGTGGGAGGGGGCAACACCACGCATACCTCTTTTAAGGTGTGTATAAACCCTGGAATATTTCAGCAATCAATACAATGCTGAAACTATGTAAGTTAATTTAATGAGTAATTTAATGAGTAATTTAATGAGTAATTTAATGAGTAATTTAATGAGTAATTTAATGAGTAAGTTAATGAGTAATTTAATGAGTAATTTAATGAGTAATTTAATGAGTAATTTAATGAGTAATTTAATGAGTAATTTAATGAGTAATTTAATGAGTAATTAAAAGTGGGAGGGGGCAACACCACGCATACCTCTTTTAAGGTGTGTATAAACCCTGGAATAAACGTGGGAGGGGGCAACACCACAAAGCATACCTCTTTTAAGGTGTGTATAAACCCTGGAATATTTCAGCAATCAATACGATGCTGAAATGATGTAATTTACTGTGTAAGATGGTCGACCTTGGGTTTGTTTGGGTTTTGTTGTTTATTTTTGTGGGTGTGTATTTTTGTGTATTTTGTATATATTTTCACGGCTAATTCCAGTTAACATCCTGCAAGATTTGCTCGTTTTTCTGGCCGAGTCGAAATTGCGTTGAGTTCCTATGGCATGCGCCATTAAAAGCGCTGTGTAATGGTTGAGCTCCCTTTATTTCGTTTTGGTCACGCGGATGAGCAGACAAAATGACGAATGCTGCGGCTGGAGCAGTGGAAGCGATTTTTTAATTGTTCAATGATTATTCGATATTGTTATGACTTATTGTCAATAGGTATACTAAGTGGCCATGAGGTAGCCTGTTGCTATGTACAGTTTTATTCTATTGTTGATTATACCACATAGCTGTGGTGATAAAGGAAATGTTCGTTTTAAATAGATGATTATGATAGGACCATGACTATAAAATCATGATGATTATTATGAATGATATCATAGGGTTCAAATGCAGAATGATTGCATGAACTTGGGAAAGAACTTTCAAGCCCTATGGGATAAATTGGGTGTTACAAGCGATGGAGTTTCAAAATTTAGCATGATTGAAGGAATTTTACAGTCTTATTTCAGGAGTTTTACGAAATTTATATTGCCAAGAGATTTGGGTACTATTAAAAGAAAAATGATGAGATATTTTTCCCAAAGAACTTTAATATCTGCCATCCATTTTGGCGGTCTCACGAATGAAGGATGAGTTGCCTTTAGTGGTTGCAAAGAAAATTTGTGAAGACCAGGCAAAATGGAAAAATAGGTCAGATATGACCCTAGGACAGAACAGTGATTCGTCAATTGACATGAGGTATGAACCAGAGGTGACGACCGATGAGCTTCGATCTCAGTCAATAGATGGATCTGTCCTGAAATCATTGGGGAAAGGGCTTATGCAAGGAGTCATCCAAAATGATTAATTTGATTTATTGATGAATATTGATAAATTAATTGAAATTGAATAATTGAATTGAACTGAATAAATTTAATTGAATAAATTTAACTGAATAAATTGAACTGAATAAATTGAATTGAATATATTGATTGTTTGATTGATGAAAATGCGGTCTCAAGAAAGAAGCTTTGATATCTTTGTGAGATATTATCAATGTGAAGACAACCTTGGAAAATTGAGCAAGGTGGTGAGTTATATATAGATATAGATGTGCGGTTACCATTGTGTGATTTCCCCTTCAACAGAGCGGACACCTGAGGATTCACCCATTTCATACTGACCCTCTGGCTCATCTGCAAATACTGATCTGTGAGATTGGATTGTGCAAAAGCCACAGGTGAGAGAGATTCTCTGGAAATCACCGTTTGAACAGTTGGAGAGATCCTTCCTGGAGGTACGAGTGAAGCTTTAGAGGAACAAACTACAACACATCCAACGCTACTTTGATAAAAGGCAAAATGGGAAATGGAGCCTGCAAGAATACACAAGGACAACCAGAGATTCCACAAAAAGGTACTTGTACACATCATATGTACGACCGTTATGGTGCCGAAGCTATAAGGCAGGTCGAGAATTGGTATTTGTGGACAAAGACCAGACTTGATCTGCTTAACAGAAACTTTCCTCCTTCAAGATGTCTCTGATTCCTTAATATCTCTTCCTGGTTACGCCCTCCTCCGGTACGATAGACCTGATCCTCGTCCTGGTGGTGGGGTGGCTATCTTTATCAAAAACTCTCTTCCTCACTCTCCCTGCACTGCCCTCTCTCCACCCCACCCACAGGAGTACCTCTGGCTACGGCTTCCTCTCCGCTCCCACCTTTTGTTCATATGTGTTCTGTACCGTCCTCCAAACAGTGATGACTCCATTTACATTTCTCTGTCGGACAACATGGACCAACTTCTATCAACTCATCCAAACTCTCTCTTCCTCATATGTGGTGACTTCAACTGTCATCATGCCAGCTGGCTGGGTGTGGGTTCATCTCTCACCAGCCATGGCACCTCAGCAAAGGACTTCTGCGACTCATTGGGAGTGACACAATCTGTCAATTTCCCAACCCGGATCTCAGTCAATGGAGTATCTTCTCTTCTGGACTTGGTTATGACTAACTTCCCTGCAAATGTCTGCTGCTCTTCTTCTGCTCCAATCGGTTCTTCTGATCATGTGCTTGTTAAAGTGGACATCTCACTGGCCATTCTCAGAGAGCCTCCTCAGCGCCGACGAGTCTGGCATTTCACTCAGGCCGACTGGCACGGTCTGCAAGCAGCCATCAATCAACTGGACTGGTCTCCCATCTCTAATGCCTCTGACATCAATTCTTCCTGGGAATTCTTCCAAAGCAAACTGCTCTCTCTCATGCACAGATTTATCCCATCTCGTCTTCAGTTGTCTTACCCTTCCTCCCGTCCATGGTACACTGAATCTTGTGGTGAGGCAGTTGCCCTGAAACAACTTGCCTTTGCCTCTTGGAAGGCAAATCCAACTGAAGGCAATCTCAGTTCCTTCCACCAAGCTCGAAACAAGTGTGTTTCTACCCTCAGGAGTGCCAGGAAGCACTATCTCTCCACACTCAAGTTTGAACTCTCAAACCTGTCTCCTTCCTCCAAATCCTGGTGGCGTCTGGTCAAATCCGTTTCTGGTGTTTGTTCCCCCTCCATCCCCTCCCTTACCTCAAATGGCTACACAGTTGACACCGCACGTGACAAAGCCGAATGCCTCAACTCTGTGTTTGCCTCAAAATCTTGTGTCCCAAACCCATCTCTCTCTGTTCCCACCTTTCCCAGTCGAACCCAACTGCTCCTGGACTCTGTGTCCTTCTCTCCTGACAAGGTGGAGAAGTTTTTATCAAACCTCGACTCTGATTCTGCAACTGGCCCAGATGGCATCAGCCCTCGGGTCCTAAAATCCTGCTCTGCCGCTCTATCTCACCCTCTCTCTGTTCTTTTCACCCTCTCTTTTGCTCAAGGTCATCTGCCAGCATCTTGGAAATCAGCAAACATTACCGCTTTACACAAAAAAGGTGCAAAAACAGATCCTTGCAACTACAGACCAATCAGCCTGCTCCCAATTATCAGCAAAGTCATGGAATCCATCATTGCTTCAGATATCAAATCCTTCCTCTTCTCCAATGGCTTGATCTCTGATCATCAATTTGGATTCAGACCAGGTCATTCTACTCTGGACATGTTGCTTCTGCTGTCTCAACAATGGATGGAGGTCCTCAATGCCAAACAGGAAATCAGAGCTGTCTCACTTGACATATCACGTGCCTTCGATACAGTCTGGCACCCAGCTCTGCTCACCAAACTCACCTCCTATGGTATTCAGGGAAATCTCCACTCATGGCTTGCGGATTTCCTCTCTGGTCGTAGGCAACGTGTGGCCCTGAATGGATTTCTCTCATCTTCCCTTCCTGTTCTGGCTGGAGTTCCCCAAGGCAGTGTTCTGGGCCCTGTGCTATTTCTGGTCTTCATCAATGACCTCTCCGACTCTCTGGAAAATCCTCTCTATCTCTTTGCTGATGACTCCACTATCTGCCGCTCCATTCCTCATCCCTCAGATCGGCAGTCTGCAGCCTCCTCACTCTCTGCAGACCTGGACAAAATCACAGACTGGTCAAACAAGTGGAACATGTCTTTCAATCCTGACAAATCTCACACTCTTACAATGTCTCTCCGAAAGGACCGACTGGACAACCCTCCCATCTACTTTCTCAACAATCCTCTCCAAGAAGTTCTGTCGCTCAAGCTTTTGGGTCTCACTATCTGCCATGATCTTTCTTGGGAAAACCACATTTCCAAGCTGGCCTCCAAAGCCAGTCGCCGACTGGGCATCCTCCGTCGTGCGAAGTCCTTCCTTGGCACACCTGAGCTCCTCACCACATACAAGGCTTTCATCCGCAGCTCAATGGAATACTGTTCCCCCCTCTGGGCTGGTGCTCCTGCCTCACACCTTGCTCGGCTTCACGCTGTTGAGGCCAAAGCTTTCAGAATCATTGGAATCTCCTGCGATGTAGTCAACTCCGAGGGCCTTTCACTCACTCACCGCAGGCAGGTTGGTGGTCTTTCTGTCTTCTACCGACTCCTCTCTGGCCTTGCTCCCCCAGCTCTCTCTGTGCTCTGTCCCCCAAATATTCCTTCAGGTCGCACAAGATCTGCCTACAACCCTCTTATGGTTAAACTGCCAAAGTCTAGGCTCTCTGCTCACCTTCACTCTTTCATTCCCCTTTTCTCCCGCCTCTGGTGGAACAAACTCCCCCACTCCATTCAATCCCACTCCTCCCTCCAGGTCTTTAAAACAGCTGTTCACCACCATCTCTTATCTTCCCCCATCGAAAACCTTGATCTTTTCTACCCCCGGTAATTCACCCCAGAGTCCTTGCAGCGTTCATATGTTTTATTCCTCTCCCACTTCCCCCCAAGTCCTCCCGATGTCCCTGCTCTCAAATGTTGTGTTTGTGTCCTTCCCCCTCTCTCCCCATCTTGTCTGCCGCTCCCCTTGTTTTTTTGTGTTTTGTGTGTCGGTTTGTCTTTTTTGTGATTAATGTTAGCTCTTTCACGAGCCTCGATCTTGTATACAAAACAAAACAAAAAAAAAAAAAAAAAAAAAAAAAAATAAGGGACATGATGAGGAGTTTCCAAGAGATGGTACATTTGAGCGAAGTCGATTGGAAAGATTGGAACAAAGATTGAAAGCCAGGAAGAGACAGAATCTAACGGTAGACTGGCTTGCATTCCATCTTTGGGATGGTGAATCCAGACAACGGGAACAGCAAGAACGGATAACGGATCTAGAACTTAAAATAAAAAGGATACAGGATACAGTGGAGGAGACAAATGCACAACTGCCCTCGAAATTAGGAATGAAAGTGACAGTTGTCCCATCTGATTTCCAGTTGTCTCCCCAAAAAGGACGGTACAGAGAATTTTTTCGTGTTTCAGGAGATAACGAGAGATTGCAGTGGCAACTCAGGGATGTAGAGATGCAGCCCAGCAATACAAGTGCACAGGTGCACAGACCAGGCAACGACAGAAACCGGTGTTTCAAGTGTGGACGGATGGGACATTGGAAAAGAGGATGTCCGTATACCAAAAGGAAGACAAGTTCATAGGGTAAACCAAGATCAAGGGTACCAGTGCTGACCGATACCTCAGACAATGATTAGGCCTTCATTGCGACAAATCCCAAATGACGATTGGCCTCAACAAATTAGATTACTGGACAAACATGAATAACTGTCGATGATTCTTGGGTCTGAAAAGTTTTCGGAGCAAGAATTATTCATTTTTCTTTTGCTTGTAAGCAAATTGATAATTAATTGATCAAATGCCGAAATTGGATCTTTTATGTTGGGCACAAAATTTTAAATTTACAAAGTTTGGAACAATTGCTTTGCAATTTTTTTGGCAAACCAAGTGACAAGAGTCACATCATGATCAGGTGGGAATTTCGGACTATTGTTCCACACGATTGATAGGTCAGTGGTCGACTGACATACAAATGGGTGGGTAGTCAAATTTGGATAAATTATTGTGGGAACTGAAAGGGTAATGTCAATGTGACGTCATAGGGGTTTTCTAAGAATAAACTTTTTGGTCCATTTGTGTATTAGCGCTTATAAAATTGAAGGACAAATTTTGAGAAATTGAAATAAAGTTGACACCCATCCGGATCTGTAAATAAGGGTTCCAATGCAAACAAATACGCATAATGCATGTGTATGTGGGTATTTTGTGTGTCAGTGTTTTTGTTTTTGTGTATCAATCTTACAAGATTGTTGACACCGACAGTGTGCCTTGTCTGAAAAATAGATAGTTCCATGGGGATGGGATCGCATATCGAGAGAATTCGTAAAATAAAAAATAGAAATATAATTTGATTATGAAAATTATCGCTTTTGTCAAGGGAGATGGAGAATAAAGATTTGATTTGCTGAGTTATGAGCAGCTATTCATTCATAGTAAAAAAATTGGAAGTAATCTTGGGATTCCATTGTGATAGAATTTATATGAGAATCAAAGCTATTTATGGATATGAGCTTCATAAAAAAATGTGGGAGTACAAAATTAGCCAAATTTTGGAGAGGTCTTACACTGACTTCCCAGAGTACTCTGCTCACGGATTTTATATATATATAAACTTGAATTTTATCAGAATATAAATTGGGCTGTATGTATGGATGTGTATAAGGCATAGATGATATGGGAAAATAGTAAAGGAAATTTTGCTGGTTTGAACTATTGTGAGTTTTGAGTTCTGGAGTTCAAACAAAGTCACTGGTTAACAGATGAGAATGGATAGTAAATAAATTCTTCGATGCTGGGTAAATTAACTATGATATTACTAAGACTTATGAGAGCTATTGTTCTTCCTTACACCAGTGCGAAATTATTGGGAAAATATATATATATATATATATATATATATATATATTAGATCCAACATAATGAATCTATAAATGAATGTCAGATGGATAATATCCTCAATTTGTACTAATTATTTGATTGTGGGTAAAGGAATTAATTTATCATAGTGGATTGTTAACAGCAGCCTGAAAATGTCCTGAGAGTGCATCCATGTAATCGGAAATCCCAGATTTGTTTTTACAAACAACATTTTAGTAGAGGTCTTGTGTGGACGAGCACTTCCTTGGTAGATAAAAAACGATACTGCATGCTGGCAGCCACTTTTGCGGCCAGTTAGGCCAAACAAA
Source organism: Myxine glutinosa (assembly GCF_964187855.1). Classification (NCBI taxonomy): domain Eukaryota; kingdom Metazoa; phylum Chordata; class Myxini; order Myxiniformes; family Myxinidae; genus Myxine; species Myxine glutinosa. The sequence continues at coordinate 32,645,257 of NC_136264.1, read as the reverse complement.
TTGAGAGGAAATTGTAGTTAAATACGTAAGTTACACATGGCTATTTGTAAAAAGGAAATTTGTTGAGATGGGAAACATTTTTCGAAGGTTTATTAAAGTGTTATAATATGACATGTGGCAAGGCAAACTATTGGATGGGAAAATTAGATCTGGCTATAGAATAAATTTATTGACCCCTTGAAGTTAATTCTTCGAATCATTGTTTCACTGGCATTTTTTGTTCAAATTGGAAATAGTTTGGTAGAGCTTTGGTTAAAACCTTTGGTTGCGGTATCTTGGAACGAAATGATAAACCATAGGAGATTGATAAGAATAGGGAAAAAATATGGACCCAAAATAGAAAGTTGGATTCATGCCCCTCATTGCAAACAAGCACATGGGGCTAAGGTGGACGATCCCATAGAAAATGAGGCTGCACCTAGCAGCCCAGCAGAACATTCAGTGGCAGATAAATGATAGTCGTGATTTACAGTCATTTGAATTACATTTTAACACCCCTTGCATTGATAAACATTACATTTTCAACATGTGATATTCCTACTTGGGATAGTGACATTTATTTGCCTACATGACATACAATTACCTGCTGATATTAATACAACATGAGTGAAAAATGTATCACAACTACACTCATGATCAGGGGATTGAGTTCAACCCCGGGAGATAGGGGGATCAGGGTAAGACAAATAATCTGATTTATGTTACATATTAAGGGATTTTCTTTATTTACCTTTTAGGAAGCTTGTTAGTTTGGTATATAATGTTGAATGTCATCGACATATAATTATGTCATAGGTATGAATATATACAAGGAGTAGCAGACTTGTTTGTTGGTTTCGTAGTTATATTGGCAATTGTTTTAGTGGTGGCTTGCTTGAAAGCCTTAGTGACGGTGTGTTTGAATAAGGTAACCAACAACACGATGATAACGCATGAAGTGACAAATGAGGAAAGAAATGTGGAACCACAAGAGGAAGCCTTTAAGGCGACATAAATACTGAGATTAAAAGATTAAATCAAGTGATGTTGCAAATGAATACAGTAGAATTAAGATAATGACATAACGACAATGTTATGAGTTGTGTCAATTACAAGATCAGTGAACTCATATCACCACGAGTGACACACTGTTAGCAAAAAAAAAAAAAAAAAAAAAAAAAAGAAGGAAAAGGAAAAGTGGGGAGGAATTATGGTAATAATACATTATGCTTAATTTGTTGGTTTGGGAAAATTTTTGTTGGGAATTAGATATTCCTGTTTGTGATTGTAATCATATACAATTAATTTTCTTAGAGTAGTGCTAAAATACCTGCACGAGTTAATTTTTGAACTATATTAACCTGAAAGCAATTGTGGATGCTATTCTTAGTTTAGTAGTGAAATACATACCTGATTGAATATTATTTGTGTGACGCATATAAATGAATATAACTTTTTGAATGTTGTAAGGGAAAACAACAAATTGTTGAATGTGAAACTGTCGGAAGATATACATGATTATGCTGATTTCATGGTAAGATGTACCCTATCTGATTCAGTGTGTGTGGAAAGCAGATTCAGATGTGACTGAGCATAAGGATAAGACGAGATCACATTTTGAAGGGAGTGCTAACGGAATTGGGAAGAAGTTCGAGAAAGAAAATTTGTGGCTAAAAAATGAAGTTAATCGTGGCATACACCCTCTTTCTCAAAGAATGATGAAGACATTCTCCCGTGTAACTTGGAGATGGATGCTTACCTTCACCAAGGAAATTTATGTGACCATTTGCCTGGATCACACTGCAACATATGAAAGAAAGGCGATCACTTACTCTTGTTCGAAGGCTTCGAACATTCACCACATCAGAAGTTGCAGGACAACGACATTTTACCTGCAACCTCTGTGAAATGCGGGGACATATGTTATTACTTCACCAACGTCCGGGGAACCAGCTCATGGAGCTGCAAAAAACGGCTGTGCCCTTGTCACAACAGCTGTGCACGATTCTGCTGGTTGCTCCTGGTATGGACCATGAATGACCTGAACACCATGGTCCCAACATCATTGTGGATGCATCCGGCATCCCTGTTCCACATCTTGCTGGCCAATCAACATTACACCAACACTTGCTGCCCACTCATAATGAGGGAGGAGGCAAGTCGACTACAACTGGGCGAAGGCCTTGTTCAAGGAATCATTATGGTTCACAGCAAGAGTGGCAAGAATGCTACATGGAGAGCAGGGTCAGTCTATGACTCCGCACCGTTACCACAACAGCGAAATCCTACACGAAGTAGTGCAGGTGTTTATAAAGACAGAAGAAAATGTTTCATACCCGAATTCAAACACAAGTGATCAGCCCTTCCTTTCAAACAAAGAATCAACATTTGTTTGGAGGGAAACGTTTTTGCCAGATGTTGCAGATGCTTTAAAAACTTGAAAATGGTGAAGCAAAATTGTTGTATCTTGGTGATGGTGAAGTGTTGTTTTGAAAAGATATTTGTGATGCAAATGCAATAGATTGAACAATATGGAAGGAGTCAATGACCAACGAAATGTTTTGTGATTCTTGCAGGATGACGGTGTATGCCTAAGGGAATTTGATTACCAAAGTTATGGTTTGAATACTTGTATTGATATTTACTTGTAGATATTGATTATTTACTTATACTTGTAATGATGTTTACTTGCAGTGATTGATTATTTACTTATACTTGTATCGATGTTTACTTGCAGTGATTGATTGTTTACTTATATTGATGTTTAGATTAATGGTTAATATAAACAAAAACAAAAAGATGAGGGAATTGTGGAAATGTAACTCATTGATTGGGACTGGTAACTCATTGATTGGGACTGGTAACGAAGCAGATAGACGATTTCGTAAATGAATGTCAGGAATGTGCACGAACATGGTAATCTCTTGTCCACCTGGTCACAGCCCCAGGCTGGAGCACCCCCCTATTGTTTGGTAAATGGAACTCGCAGCAGGAGGGGAGCGAGCTGGTGCCAGTGAGGCGACCGAGTAACGTTTGCGGAGAACGGATTAGGATTAGCGGAGGAAGGATTAATACTGCGGTGCCCATAAAAGAGTGAACATCTCCTTGACTCAGGAGCACTCATCCTCAGAAGCCCTGCCCGACGGAATGAACGCGTACCACGAGTACGGCGCTGCAGCCACGAAAGAGGGACTGTGCGGATAGAGTTACCTGGTCCATTGAGTTAAACGGTAGTTATTTGGTATTGGAATGAAGTGAACAACCAGTTAATAAAGTTGTGATCTTTTGTAAAACCTGTTTCCGACCATTGGCATCTTGAGTCTCACAACACTTCCACGACACATGCCAGTCAAGTTCTTCCACAACGATCTCGACAAACCATTTCTGTATGGACCGCGCTTTGTGCACGGGGCCATTGTCATGCTGAAACAGGAAAGGGCCTTCCCCAAACTGTTGCCACAAAGTTGGAAGCACACAATCGTCTAGAATGTCATTGTATGGTGTGGCGTTAAGATTTCCTTTCACTGGAACTAAGGGGTCGAGCCCAAACCATGAAAAACAGCCCCAGACCAATATTACTCCTCCACCAAACTTTACAGTTGGCACTATGCATTTGGGCAGGTAGCGTTTTCCAGGCATCCGCCAAACCCAGATTTGTCCGCCGGACTGCCAGATGGTGAAGCGTGATTCATCACTCAAGATAACGCATTTCCACTGCTCCAGAGTCCAATGGCGGCGAGCTTTAGACCACTCCAGCTGACGCTTGGCATTGCGCATGGTGATCTTCGCCTTGTGTGCGGCTGCTCAGCCATGGAAACCCATTTCATGAAGCTCCCGACGAACAGTTATTGCGCTGATGTTGCTTGCAGAGGCAGTTTGGAACTCGGTAGTGAGTACTGCAACTGAGGGCAGACGATTTTTACGCTCTTCAGCACTCAGCAGTCCCGTTCTGTGAGCTTGTGTTGCCTATCACTTCGCGGCTGAGCTGTTGTTGCTCGGAGACGTTTCCACTTCACAATAATAGCACTTACAGTTGACCGGGGAAGCTCCAGCAGGGCAGAAATTTGATGAACTGACTTTTTGTAAAGGTGGCATCCTATGACGGTGCCACGTTGAAAGTCACTGAGCTCTTCAGTACAGCCCATTCTACTGCCAATGTTTGTATATGGAGATTGCATGGCTGTGTGCTTGATTATATATACCTGTCAGCAATGGGCGTGACTGAAACAGCCAAATCCACTAATTAGAAGGGATGTCCGCATACTTTAGGTCATGTAGTGTATCTCCATTACAGGCATGCCATGAAGGGGCTGACACATGAATAGTATTGCACCTCATGAATGTGGAGTCAGACACGTGTGTTGTATCTGCTAGAGACACTGATGTACTTGCGCTTCTTGTTGCTCACTTCCACCGAATGCCATGCACCAAACAGTGGATGAAAGCGGGAACATCCAAACATCGCAAATACATTCCAGTGCATATACCATTTGTGCCCAACTGCCCTTTAATCAAGAGGACTATGAATTATTGTTGACTCCCTTTCACACAATAACTGGGTGTCACACCGTTTCTCACATCGCAGGTCACAGCAAGAGAACATCATGGGAAATGTTCAAGAATAATCGTCATCTGCTGGCAAACTTGGGAAAGCACCCACTCACTGATGACGTCATAAAGTCTGCGCAACAATTCATTTGTAAAATGTATCATCAGGATGAGGTCCGCGTGAGACTGTTTTGCAAATGTAGCTCTCCTGAAGCACTCCCTCCCACATCTGATGCAGTGAGACTTCACATACTGAGGGCTCACTACCAGGCTTTGGTATGGAGACATGTGTGCCCACCCACACCTGCCTTCACCAGTTGGCCATGGATGGATATTACAGGATAATAGGCTGATGCCACAACTCATGACTCTGCCACCAGTACCAGATATTTGTCAAGGGTTCATCTCATGTGGCTGTGCAACCGGATGCTCAACACAACGAGGTAGTTGTAAAAAAAAAGCGACTTCTATTGCACTGGGGGCCTGTAAATGTAGTTCAGGTACCGACGGATGTAGAAATCATTAAACACCACGATAATTCCCTCGTTCTTGTGCGGTTGGCCGGCGCAAGCTTGGTCCAAGTCTTTCACGAACCAGCTGGCCAGACCTGACGCTCGAATAAGTAATTTGAGTCAGGAATCGTTCGGGTGATACGAGATAAGAATATGTTGCGGTATACCAGTAGAAAGGCTAACTCTGAGGATCATCAACTGGAAGCTGCATCATCATCCCACGGTGTCTGCAGGTTGCAGGTGTGGTGTTCACCTGTACTGTTATGAATGCTAACCGCCGTGATAACGTATGTATGCAAACCGCCGTGGTCCGGTATGAATGTTAACCGACGTGGTAATTAAGGTATGAATTTGCTAGCTAACCTAACCGCAATGGTAAGGTATGTATGCTAAGTAGCTAACCAAACCGCAGTGGTACCTAACCGCAGTGCCAAAAACCAACTAACCGCAATGCTTCATAGATAACCTAACCACATTGGTAAGGTATGTATGCTATGTAGCTAACCTAACCGCAGTGGTAAGGTATGTATGCTAAGTTGCCAACCTAACTGCAGTGGTAAGGTATGTATGCTAAGTAGCTCAACTAACCGCAGTGGTAAGGTATGTATGCTATGTAGCTAACCTAACCGCAGTGGTAAGGTATGTATGCTAAGTTGCCAACCTAACTGCAGTGGTAAGGTATGCATGCCAAGTAGATAACCTAACCACAGTGGTAAGGTATGTATGCTAAGTAGCTAACCTAACCGCAGTGGTAAGGTATGTATGCCAAGTAGAAAACCTAACCGCAGTGGTAAGGTATGTATGCTAAGTAGCTAACCTAACCGCAGTGGTAAGGTATGTATGCTAAGTAGCTAACCTAACCGCAGTGGTAAGGTATGTATGCTAAGTAGCTAACCTAACCGCAGTGGTAAGGTATGTCGGCTAAGTAGCTAACCTAACTGCAGTGGTAAGGTATGTATGCTAAGTTGCTAACCTAACCGCAGTGGTAAGGTATGTATGCTAAGTAGCTAACCTAACCGCAGTGGTAAGGTATGTATGCTAAGTAGCTACCCTAACCTTAGTGGTAAGGTATGTCGGCTAAGTAGCTAACCTAACTGCAGTGGTAAGGTATGTATGCTAAGTTGCTAACCTAACCGCAGTGGTAAGGTATGTATGCTAAGTAGCTAACCTAACCGCAGTGGTAAGGTATGTATGCTAAGTAGCTAACCTAACCTTAGTGGTAAGGTATGCATGCTAAGTTGCTAACCTAACCGTAGTGGTAAGGTATGTATGCTAAGTAGCTAACCTAACCGCAGTGGTAAGGTATGTATGCTAAGTTGCAAACCTAACCGCAGTGGTGAGGTATGTGTGCTAATTTGCTAACCTAACCGCATTGGTAAGGTATGTATGCTTTGTAGATAACCGAACCACAGTAGTAAGGTATATATGCTAAGTAGCTAACCTAACCGCAGTGGTAAGGTATGTAGGCTCAGTAGCTAACCTAACCGCAGTGGTAAGGTATGCATGCTAAGATGCTAACCTAACCACAGTGGTAAGGTATGTATGCTAAGTAGCTCACCTAACCGCATTGGTAAGGTATGCATGCCAAGTAGCTAACCTAACCACAGTGGTAAGGTATGTATGCTAAGTGGCTAACCTAACTGCAGTGGTAAGGTATGTATGCTAAGTATCTAACCTAACAGCAGTGGTAAGGTATGTATGTTAAGTTGCTAACCTAACCACAGTGGTAAAATATGTATGCTTCGTAGATAACCTAACTGCAGTGGTAAGGTATGTATGCTAAATAGCTAACCTAACCGCTGTGGTAAGGTATGTATGCTAAGTAGCTAACCTAACTGCAGCGGTAAAATATGTATGCTTCGTAGATAACCTAACTGCAGTGGTAAGGTATGTATGCTAAGTATCTAACCTAACAGCAGTGGTAAGGTATGTATGTTAAGTTGCTAACCTAACTACAGTGGTAAAATATGTATGCTTCGTAGATAACCTAACCGCAGTGGTAAGGTATGTATGCTAAATAGCTAACCTAACCGCTGTGGTAAGGTATGTATGCTAAGTAGCTAGCCTAACCTTAGTGGTTAGGTATGTATGCTAAGTAGATAACCTAACCGCAGTGGTAAGGTATGTATGCTTCGTAGCTAACCTAACTGCAGTGGTAAGGTATGTATGCGAAGTAGATAATCTAAACCGCAGTAGTAAGGTATGTATGCTAAGTAGATAACCTAACCGCAGTGGTAAGGTATGTATGCTAAGTAGCTAACCTAACCGCAGTGGTAAGGTATGTATGCTAAGTAGCTAACCTAACGGCAGTACTAAGGTATGTATGCTAAGTAGCTAACCTAACCACAGTGGTAAGGTATGTATGCTAAGTAGCTAACCTAACTGCAGTGGTAAGATATGTATGCTAAGTAGCTAACCTAACCGCAGTGGTAAGGTATGTATGCTAAGTAGCTAACCTAACGGCAGTGCTAATGTATGTATGCTAAGTAGCTAATCTAACCGCAGTGGTAAGATATGTATGCTAAGTAGCTAACCTAACCACAGTGGTAAGGTATGTATGCTAAGTAGCTAACCTAACGACAGTGCTAATGTATGTATGCTAAGTAGCTAATCTAACCGCAGTGGTAAGGTATGTATGCTAAGTAGCTAACGTAACCTCAGTGGTAAGGTATATATGCTAAGTAGCTAACCTAACCGCAGGGGTAAGATATGTATGCTAAGTAGCTAACCTAACTGCAGTGGTAAGGTATGTATGCTAAGTAGCTACCTTAACCGCAGTGGTCAGGTATGTATGCTGGCCTAACCACAGTGGTAAGGTATTGTTACGTTTGTCGGGGGTAGGCAATGATTACCTTAGTCAGGTAGAATTGCATCGGTATTATGCTCCGAATGCCGTGTAGCAATCTTGATGTACATGAGTCAGGCCGTATGTCGTGTCAGTGTATCTTCGTCCCCATGAGGGGGGTGGGGTTTGTTAATTAGCTAAGGATTATGGGTAAATTAATCCCCTATCTGTAATGGCCTCTGTTATTTTTCCTCTGTTCCTTATGACACCAGCAGCACACACAAATAGTAAGAAATCGCCCGTTAACTACAGTAAATAAAAACCAACCGGAAGCAGGACATTGAGCACTACCGCAGGGAACATCGACCTGGTGAGCACACAGGACAGGCAGGTTCGTGAGGCCACGCCCTGAAGAGCAGTGATTGGTCCAGGATTTGATTGGTGCAAGGACTGGTAAGATGGACCTCACTGATAGGAGTGGACACGGAGACGTCGTGGGATGAGGTCAGAGCCTCAAGTACAAAACAATTAGAACGGCGGACATTTTCTCTCTCGGGTCCTGATCTGGTGGTGAACTGTCGTGTCCTGACATCGCTCTTCTTCTTTCATTCTTGAGTCCTCACTTTTGACAATGAACCGTCTATGCTCTG
>NC_136264.1:32624283-32631783 GCF_964187855.1 Myxine glutinosa | reverse complement strand
TTGAACTGTGGCAGCAATGACGAGCATTTCCTCAAACTATCAAACACCATAAACTATAACTCATGCGTGTTTGTACGTCTGTATTAATGTATGTATATATGTATATATCTGTATGTATCTATGTATGTATATATCTGGATGTAGGTACGAGTATGTATGTATGTATGTATATATGTATATATCTGTATGTATGTATATATGTATACATCTGTATGTATGTATATATGTATATATCTGCATGTATGTATATATGTATATATCTGTATGTACGTATATATGTATATATCTGTATATATGTATATATCTGTATGTATGTATATATGTATATATCTGTATGTATGTATATATCTGTATGTATGTATATATGTATATATCTGTATGTATCTATGTATGTATATATCTGGATGTAGGTACGAGTATGTATGTATGTATGTATATATGTATATATCTGTATGTATGTATATATGTATATATCGGTATGTATGTATATATGTATACATCTGTATGTATGTATATATGTATATATCTGTATGTATGTATATATGTATATATCTGTATGTGTGTATATATGTATATATCTGAATGTACGTATATATGTATATATCTGTATGTGTGTATATATGTATATATCTGAATGTACGTATATATGTATATATCTGTATGTACGTATATATGTACATATATCTGTATGTATGTATATATGTATATATCTGTATGTACGTATATATGTATATATCTGTATGTATGTCTATATGTATATATCTGTATGTATGTATATATGTATACATCTGTATGTATGTATATATGTATATATCTGTATGTACGTATATATGTATATATCTGTATGTATGTATATATGTATATATCTGTATGTACGTATATATGTATATATCTGCATGTATGTATATACAGTATGTATATATCTGTATGTACGTATATATCTGTATGTATCTATGTATGTATATATCTGTATGTAGGTACGAGTATGTATGATTGTATGTATATATGTATATATCTGTATGTATCTATGTATGTATATATCTATATGTAGGTACGAGTATGTATGTATGTTTGTATGTATGTATATATCTGTATGTATATATCTGTATGTATCTATGTATGTATATATCTGAATGTAGGTACGAGTATGTACACTGTACAGTCACGTGAAAAAGTAAGGACACCCCATGTAAAGTTTTGACCTTTTCAACATATTTCAACATACAGCTATTTGATCTTTATTTCAACAATATTGATAGATAAAGGTGATATAATATAACAAATATCATGAAACATTTACATTTTGTAGTCCATTGTATAATTTAAATAAACATAAATGCAAATTTCGCGTGTGGAAAAAGTAAGTACACCCCTACATTTATCACTACTTCAAACACCGAAAATTCGAATCAGGTGCACCAGCTCAGGTGCAAATGATTAGAACATCGTCAGAGAGGATCTTGGAGGAACCTGTCTTATTTAAACCTCAGACATTTAGTTTGGTTTGCTCTTTGTTGTTGAAGTGTGCGGCGTCACCATGCCTAGATCAAAAGAGCTCTCTGAGGCCTTCAGAAAGAAGGTTACAGATGCCTACGAGTCTGGGAAGGGATTTAAAAAGATCTCAAAACAATTTGAAATCAATCATTCGACTGTCCGGAAGATCATCGACAAGTGGAGAAGATTCCAAACAACTGCCAACTTGTTCAGGCCAGGCCGCCCCAGCAAGTTCAGCCCGAGAGCAGACCGCAAGATGCTGAAAGAAGTCTCCAAGAACCCCAGAATGTCATCACGGGACCGACAGGTAGCTCTTGCCATTGTTGATGTCAAAGTGCACGAGTCTACCATTAGAAAGAGGCTGCACAAATTTTATCCACATGGGTGGTGTGCCAGGAAGAAACCTTTGCTGTCCAGAAAGAACATCAGGGCAAGACTAAAGTTTGCCAATGAACACCAGGCAAAGACCAGCACTTCTGAAACAATGTGCTCTGGGCAGATGAGTCAAAGGTAGAGCTATTTGGCCACAGTACCAGAAGACATGTTTGGCGAAAACCAAAGACAGCATTTGACCACAAGAACCTGATACCAACTGTAAAGCATGGTGGTGGAAATATTATGGTTTGGGGCAGCTTTGCTGCATCAGGGCCTGGGCAGCTCACTATCATAGAATCCACTATGAATTCTTCATTGCACCAGAGGGTGCTTGAGGATAATGTGAGGCCATCTGTCGGAAAGTTCAAGCTCAACCGAAGGTGGACCTTGCAACATGACAATGACCCTAAACATACCAGGAAATCCACCAAGGAATGGCTGAAAAGAAATAAATGGAGGGTTCTGGAATGGCCAAGTCAAAGCCCGGATCTAAATCCCATCGAGATGTTGTGGGGGGATTTGAAACGAGCTGTGCATGCAAGAAACCCCTCAAACATCACACAGCTGAAAGAATTCTGCATGGAGGAGTGGGCAAAAATTTCTCCCAGTCGATGTCAGAGACTGGTAGACAGTTATAAGAAACGCCTACTTGAGGTTGTTTCTGCCAAAGGGGGCAATACCACCTATTAGAGCCAAGGGTGTACTTACTTTTTCCACATGCGAAATTTGCATTTATGTTTATTTAAATTATACAATGGACTACAAAATGTAAATGTTTCATGATATTTGTTATATTTATTATATCACCTTTATCTATCAATATTGTTGAAATAAAGATCAAATAGCTGTATGTTGAAATATGTTGAAAAAGTCAAAACTTTACATGGGGTGTACTTACTTTTTCACATGACCGTATGTATATATATATATGTGTATATCTGTATGTATCTATGTATCAGTATGTATGTATACAGTCACGTGAAAAAGTAAGTACACCCCATGTAAAGTTTTGACTTTTTCAACATATTTCAACATACAGCAATTTGATCTTCATTTCAACAATCTATCTATAATTCCATTAATCTCTGTGTGTATGTGTGTATGTGTGTATGTGTGTATGTGTGTATGTGTGTATGTGTGTATGTGTGTATGTTTGTCTGTGACCGCTGTTTCTCGACAACCACGGGTCCGATATACTTTAAACTTGCCAGGTATATTGCTGGGGACCCGAGGATGTGCCTTTTCAAGGTTTCATATTAATCGGACAAGTACTTACCGAGCTATGGCGATTTCTTTTCTTTACCAAACACTGCAAGCCGTTCGCTTTGGACCAAACCATTGCATGTAAATAGAGGGGGGGGGGGTTCTGTGGTCGTTGCGAATGGACCAAACCATTCATGTAAATAGAGGGGGGGGGGGTTCTGTGGTCGTTACTGCCACGTGGTTTCAAAGTTTTTTTTTGTTGTTGTTGTTTGCACGCATGTTTTTTTGCACCCACGTACGGGCACGCCCTAGGATGTTTACACACACACACCCCTACACAAATTTTTTTTTTTTTTTTTCTTTGGCAAGGAACGGGCACCCACGTACGGGCACGTCCTAGCTTATATATAGTACGGGCATGCCCTAGTATTGATAGATAAAGGCACCTGAGCTAAATTTCAAGTGTCATAGCAAAGGGTATGAATACTTATGTCAATGTGATATTTCAGTTTTTTATTTTTAATAAATTTGCAAAACTTTCTAAAATCCTGTTTTCTCTTTGTCATTATGAGGTATTGAGTGTAGATTGATGAGGGAAAAATGAATGTAAACTATTTCAGCATAAGGCTGCAACATAACAAAATGTGAAAAAAGTGAAGGGGTCTGAATACTTTCTGAATGCACTGTAGGTCATTGGTGAATGGAGATTATTTATACCCTTAGTCCATGTCATTCTCTGGAATCTAATCTCATACCAGGCAGATATGATAAGTGGAGCAGGGTCTTTTGGAAATTTCCATTAGTGTTGCTTTGTTTTATATTACTTGCTCAGCGATGTCACATCTGATATTTGCAAGTGCATAATATAGTCCTTTCATTGGATCCACGAGGCCCACACCACGAGGTAGAAAATGCCCCCCAAGACCATAGCTTTCACTTCCAGCCACTTACAGAAGCAAACTTGGGAATGTTTTTAGAATTTGCAACATGGAATTATTGATCATTGTTTTTCTCCAAGACTGTGGTTCATGTCTCAATACCCTAACGCTTCGTGTAACAATTTAGTTGGTAACAAATAATTGGTAACAAATAGTTATAACAAATAGTTATAACAAATAGTTGTAAAAAATAGTTGGTAACAAATAGTTGTAACAAATAGTTGGTAACAAATAGTTATAACAAATAGTTGTAACAAATAGTTGGTAACAAATAGTTGGTAACAAATAGTTGAAACAAATAGTTGGTAACAAATAGTTGGTAACAAATAGTTGGTAACAAATCGTTGTAACAAATAGTTGGTAACAAATAGTTGGTAACAAATATTTGTAACAAATAGTTGTAACAAATAGTTGATAACAAATAGTTGTAACAAATAGTTGTAACAAATAGTTGTAACAATTCGTTGGTAACAAATAGTTGTAACAAATAATTGGTAACAAATAGTTGTAACAATTAGTTGGTAACAAATAGTTGCAAGAAATAGTTGGTAACAAATAGTTGTAACAAATAGTTGGTAACAAATAGTTGTGACAATTAGTTGGTAACAAATAGTTGTAACAAATAATTGGTAACAAATAGTTGTAACAAATAATTGGTAACAAATAGTTGTAACAATTAGTTGGTAACAAATAGTTGTAACAAATATTTGGTAACAAATATTTGTAACAAGTAGTTAAAACAAATAGTTGTAACAAATAGTTGTAACAAATAGTTGTAACAAATAATTGGTAACAAATAGTTGTACCAATTAGTTGGTAACAAATAGTTGTAACAAATAGTTGGAAAAATCTACGCTGGCACACACACCGCTCAATAAAGAGTAATTTAAATAGGAGCCTGAAATCGATTGCATGTCTTTGTTTTGCCTCGAAAGTGATCCGTTTCAGTGTTGTATTTGGTTAATTTACATTTTTGTTTACAAAATTAAACAGGTGTAAAGACAAAGTTAATTTTACCCTATATTACACTTTACTTTCCTTTGCTTATATATTGCCAGGACAAATCTTTTGTTGATGGCTAAAGTGAAGCATAGAAAAAATGGAAATCATGATTTGCTTGTCTTTAGTCTTTTATTGTTTGGAGAAAAATCACTGCATTAAACTGGAAATGTAATCTGGAAATGATGATCCAATTGATCCCATGGGAACCGTTGGTGTGTGCATTGTCTGAATATCCCAGAATTTTAAATTAATGAGAAAGTATCTGAAAATGCAAAGTCTGTCCGCGTCCGTTTGTATTTAGACGTCCTCTTCTTCTCCTCCTCCCTCTCCTTCTTCTTCCTCCACATGAGAAGACAGTTAAAAAGTACAAAATGAAAATTGATGATTTTATGCAGCCTTGACCTTTGAGCTTTAGATCAAAAAAAAAAATTACTTTTTTTTTTTACCTCCGCCACTGAAGGTGGATGGAGGTTATATGCCTTCATCCCTGTCTGAGTGTTTCTCTGTCTGTCTGTGAACACGATATCTCAAAAAGTTGTGGATGGAATCAGACGAAATTTGGCAGAGACGTAGCGTATGTGATTAGGACGCAATGATTAGATTTTGGTGAAGATCCGGAACCGGATCCGAATAGTTGAATTTTTTAAGTGATTCTTCACCATTGGGAGATAGGGCCAAAAACGATACATAGCAGGATATCTCAAAAAGTTATGGACAGATTTGGATGAAACTTGTTGGACTGGTTGGGTGTGTGACAAGGACTAATCGATTCGATTTTGATGAAGATCTGAATATGGACTCGGATACGAGAATTGTTGAATTTTTGAAGTGATTCTTAACCATTGAGAGATCAGACGAAAAACGATATATATATGTTGGAACCCATCTGTAGATCGGTCCCATCGGCCGATGGGTCTGACCCATCTGTGGATGCACGAGAAATGACAATGCAGACCCATCGGCCGATGGGTCTGCGCCATCTGTGGATGTGTTGTTCACCTTGAAAGAATGTGTTGACAGAATGGTGCTCTTCAATCAGGTACACAGTCATTGGAATTACATGTGGTAGGAATTTAACAGAGATGATTTTAAAATGTTTTATTATCTATTTCTACCCATCTATTAATACATTTTGTCAATACATTTTGTAATTAACAGATACATGGCAGTTTTAGTAAAGCTTTACATAACTTACTCAACATTCATACAAAACATTAGGTGTTCTTCTGATAATGGCGGAGGGGAATGTTAAATTCCTTTATATTAAATAAAATAAAATAAAATTTAAATTAAATAAAATAATAAATTTTAAATTTTAAAAATAAAAGTTAAATAAAACATTTAAAAATCATCTCTGTTAAATTCCTGCCACATGTAATTCCAATGACTGTGTACCTGATTGAAGAGCACCATTCTGTCAACACATTCCTTCAAGGTGAACAACACATCCGCAGATGGCGCAGACCCATCGGCAGATGGGTCTGCATTGTCATTTCTCGTGCATCCACAGATGGGTCAGACCCATCGGCCGATGGGACCGATCCACAGATGGGTTCCAACATATATACAGTCACGTGAAAAAGTAAGTACACCCCATATAAAGTTTTGCATTTTCAACATATTTGAACATGCAGCTATTTGATCTTCATTTCAACAATATTGACAGATAAAGGTGATATAATATAACAAATATCATGAAACATTTACATTTTGTAGTCCATTGTATAATTTAAATAAACATAAATGCAAATTTCACATGTGGAAAAAGTAAGAACACCCTTGGCTCTAATAGGTGGTATTGCCCCCTTTGGCAGAAACAACCTCAAGTAGGCGTTTCTTATAACTGTCTACCAGTCTCTGACATCGACTGGGAGAAGTTTTTGCCCACTCCGCCATGCAGAATACTTTCAGCTGTGCGACGTTTGAGGGGTTTCTTGCATGCACAGCTCGTTTCGAATCCCTCCATAACATCTCGATGGGATTTAGATCCGGGCTTTGACTTGGCCATTCCAGAACCCTCCATTTCTTTCTTTTCAGCCATTCCTTGGTGGATTTACAGGTATGTTTCGGGTCATTGTCATGTTGCAAGGTCCACCTTCGGTTGAGCTTCAACTTTCCGACAGATGGCCTCACATTATCCTCAAGCACCCTCTGTTAAAATGAAGAATTCATAGTGGATTCTATGATGGTGAGCTGCCCAGGCCCTGATGCAGCAAAGCTGCCCCAAACCATAATATTTCCACCACCATGCTTTACAGTTGGTATCAGGTTCTTGTGGTCAAATACTGTCTTTGATTTTCGCCAAACATGTCTTCTGGTACTGTGGCCAAATAGCTCTACCTTTGACTCATCTGTCCAGAGCACATTGTTCCAGAAGTGCTGGTCTTTGCCGAGGTGTTCATTGGCAAACTTTAGTCTTGCCCTGATGTTCTTTCTGGACAGCAAAGGTTTCCTCCTGGCACACCTCCCATTTAGATCAAATTTGTGC
>NC_136264.1:32266783-32619283 GCF_964187855.1 Myxine glutinosa | reverse complement strand
CAGACATATTTGTTGGTAACGCACATTTCTGGTTAATAACCACTTTCTGTAAAGTTTGAAACTGAACCATTAACAGCGGTAAATGTTTTCATTTCCGGCAAGGAGAGCAAAATCAGCTTCTGGGTTTAAATGTAACGATGAGGAAGTGAGGATGAGCCGATGAGGAAGTGAGGATGAGCCGATGAGGGGTTTCACTGGACTGTTTTAAAAAAATTTACAGGAGAAGCTCGGGCCCTCCAACGGACCCCGGGCCCCGAGGGTGCGACCCCCCTGACTCCCCCCTCTCGACGCCACCTGCCTGTAGGGGACATATGTGGAGTGTAGAGCATACTGTCATGTTTATCAGCCTTGTATCTATCTATAATTCCAGTAATCTCTGTGTGTGTGTCTGTGTGTGTGTGTGTGTGTGTGTGTGTGTGTGTGTGTGTGTGTGTGTGTGTGTGTGTGTGTGTGTGTGTGTGTGTTTGTCTGTGACCGCTGTTTCTCGACAACCACGGGTCCGATATACTTGAAACTTGCCAGGTATATTGCTGGGGACCCGAGGATGTGCCTTTTCAAGGTTTCATATTAATCGGACAAGTAGTTACCGAGCTATGGCGATTTATTTACCAAACTCCGCAAGCCGTTCGCTTTGGACCAAACCATTTCATGTAAATAGAGGGGGGGGATTGTCACCGTACTCGCAAGCCGTTCGCTTTGGCTTTGCGAATGGACCAAACCATTTCATGTAAATAGAGGGGGGGGATTGTCACCGTACTCACAAGCCGTTCGCTTTGGCTTTGCGAATGAACCAAACCATTTCATGTAAATAGAGGGGGGGGATATAATTTTAGATATATATATAGTACGGGCATGCCCTAGTATAAATAATGTGCACATGACAATTGAATGTTGACCTGTGTAAATATCATGAGCTGTAAAAACATCAACTGATTTAGCTGTTGTCTGCAGATTGTTGTTCCTCATCCTCAGCCTCTTCAATGGAGAGGTTGCTACATTCGGTCACGCTTCCACAACCAAAGGAACAGGTAGTTGGTGCTTGTTGCATGTGCAGTGAGCTGACGTACACTTCTTCGTCTTGCAGCCGCAAGTCAATAATTCTGTGCATACCGATTGCGCTGGTTCTAACTGCGTCAAAGTGGGGTTAGCGTGTCCATTTCCCCGTACTCCCAGACAGATTCCTCAGGAAGTGG
The DNA here is from genome assembly GCF_964187855.1 of Myxine glutinosa. NCBI lineage: Eukaryota > Metazoa > Chordata > Myxini > Myxiniformes > Myxinidae > Myxine > Myxine glutinosa. The sequence continues at coordinate 32,618,090 of NC_136264.1, read as the reverse complement.
GAGCACAGGTTGTACAACGGTTGCTTGGTACCAACTCATCATTTGATGCTGACATCTTTTCCGGTGCAGCATCAGTCGTGTGTCATTGGCAGCTTCTCAGGATTGCTTCTAACTGTGCGGAACATCTCTGCATAAATGCATCCATTGATGTTGAAGAAGAGTTTGAACTACACAACTTGACAACAAATAGTGCTGCATCATCCAAAGCTTTATCTGTCCTGTCAGTAAAAGAGTCAACGGGTCTGGTTCTGCAATGTATATTGTCCATGTTGAACTTCTTTTTTCATGTCCACTGATTATATTTTTGGATGTCCACACCCAGTGATTGCATGAAAAACATGGACGACGATGTACTTATAGTCAGGTTCACTATGTTTTTTCGTTCAAAAATTTTGGACATTAGCAAAACTATACATTTTTGGAATATTCAGAGCATGAGGAATCCAAAAATTAATGTTGGCATTTGCGAAGACACATGCATGGCCGCCATTTTCGATTTTCAAAATGGCCGCCATAAAATACATAATTTGCGCTATCTCGGCTTCTAGTCAACCTAGAATCTTATTTAAATATGCTAATCTCATGTTTTCTGGGTCAAGAAAACCATTGGTGGGATCATTAGACTTCTAATCCTAACACTTGCTTCACTTTTAGGACTTTCCAGATGACACTCAGGACAGTGATGAAGATCTGTAAAAGCATATTCCTGAACGGTATAGACCTCGTAGATCCTGTGTATAGGACTTATAGTTCAATCTGATACTAACAAGGCTGCTTTCTTGCTTTATAAACCCATACCTATAACTTCAAAGGACTTGCAATATGTGCAATATGCAATATGTAATACAGTTATATCACAAATATAAAGACAATGGTTTTCAATTACCTTTGTTTGTAGCTTTTCTATAATCCTGAGCACTATTTTGAGGCCTTTATTGGATTCCTTGACCCAGAAAACATAGGATTAGCATATTTAATTAAGATTCTAGGTTGACTAGAAGGTGAGATAGCACAAAATATGTATTTTATGGCGGCCATTTTGAAAATCCAAAATGGCGGCCATGCAGGTGTCCGTGCAAATGCCAACATTGATTTTCGGATTCTCCATGCTCTGAAGATTCCAAAAATGTACAGGTTTGCTAATCTCCCAAAATTTTGAACGAAATTATATTTGTTAACATAGTGAACCTGACTATTCGGTTCATTTGTACTCCCAGAATCCATCTATGCTTCTTCAGCTGTCTGACGATACAAGTCCACCATGGTCCCTGCTCCAGACGACAACTCCATGGAAATACCTCGAGGGGAAACATCAAATGCATGAAGAACTCATCTGATGACTGCTTCTTCATGTGAGCAGAACACGTGTTCTATATATATATATATATGGAGGTTGCTGCTGAAGACGCCACAATTCCAGGGTTATCACGTCCCCCTGCAACCACGAGTTATCGATCCTCTGTTGGTTTCTCTGCCGGTAACTTATTGTCAACCTGCTGATGAAATTTGGACAGGATGCTGTTAGTTAGATATTCTAAGAATGAAGAATTCGGTGAAGTCTACTTCCTTTTTGGACACTGTACACATGTTCTTGACCTGATTGTATTGGTCCGATATGAATCAAACACTACGTCCGCTCTGGTGCATAATTCTGAGAAATGGCTCAAAATGACTCAGCAATAGGAAGCAGTAAGGTAACCAAGTGTTGTAGCATTGGCTGGTTTAGCGATGGCTTGCACCGGGTCCATGGCATCGACTAGAGCACACAGGTGGGATCACTCGTTGTTGGTATGTTCTTCTCGTGTGCTTCAGCAAGTATATGGAAAAGGAGCTTTGCCTGCTTTCCTGAGATTTTGATCAAGTGTAGCCAGTTACAAGGCACCAGGGCCTAACCCAGGCCCACATAACAAATAAATCCTGAAAAAGTTATCCATCCACAGGGAAATGTTATGTTCAAGCATACCTAGCTGCAATCAGAAGTAAATTAATACATAGTCAAACTAGAACAGTACTCGGTAGATCGAATACCTCCACCAAGCTGAACAGTTTATGTTTTGTATCCCACTGATGGGCCGGATCTGGAATCTGATCTGAACCAAAATCGAATCGGCTTGTTTTTGTCACCTAACCAACTCATCTACCAAATTTGGTCCAAATCGGTCCACAACTTTTTGAGATATCTTCTTCACAGAGACAGACAGACAGACAGTCAGAGGTGAAAACTTAACCTTAGCCCACCTTCGGTGGCGCAGGTATTACCACAATATCAGAAAATTCCAAAATGTATTTTATACACTTATTACTAAATCTGTGATGGTCTGGACATGCACACACGGGGTCCCTACTCTAATTATATCAACTGATTATATCAACTGATTATATGAACTGATTATATGAACTGATTATATGAACTGATTATATCAACTGATTATATCAAATGATTATATCAACTGATTATATCAACTGATTATATGAACTGATTATATCAACTGATTATATGAACTGATTATATCAACTGATTATATCAACTGATTATATGAACTGATTATATGAACTGATTATATCAACTGATTATATCAACTGATTATATCAACTGATTATATGAACTGATTATATGAACTGATTATATCAACTGATTATATCAACTGATTATATCAACTGATTATATCAACTGATTATATGAACTGATTATATGAACTGATTATATGAACTGATTATATCAACTGATTATATCAAATGATTATATCAACTGATTATATCAACTGATTATATGAACTGATTATATCAACTGATTATAGCAAATGATTATAGCAACTGATTATATCAACTGATTATATCAACTGATTATATCAACTGATTATATCAACTGATTATATCAAATGATTATATCAACTGATTATATCAACTGCTTATATCAACTGATTATATCAAATGATTATATCAACTGATTATATCAACAGATTATATCAACTGATTATATCAACTGATTATATCAACTGATTATATCAACTGATTTTATCAACTGATTATAGCAACTGATTATATCAAATGATTATATCAAATGATTATATCAACTGATTACATCAACTGATTATATCAACTGATTATATCAAATGCTTATATCAACTGATTATATCAACTGATTATATCAACTGATTATATCAACTGATTATATCAACTGATTATAGCAACTGATTATATCAACTGATTATATCAACTCATTAAATCAACTGATTATATGAACTGATTATATGAACTGATTATATGAACTGATTATATCAACTGATTATATCAACTGATTATATCAACTGATTATATCAACTGATTATATGAACTGATTATATCAACTGATTATATCAACTGATTATATCAACTGATTATATGAACTGATTATATGAACTGCTTATATCAACTGATTATATCAACTGATTATATCAACTGATTATACCAACTGATTATATCAACTGATTATATCCACTGATTATACCAACTGATTATATAAACTGATTATATCAACTGATTATATCAATTGATTATATCAACTGATTATATCAACTGATTATATCATGGTTATAGCTTCACAGGAGTCAGAGTAAACCAACTTGAAAAAAAGCCTTGACACAAATTTTGCTCCCAGTCCTTGTCCAGGATTGGTTATGAGCCATGAAAACCTTTGTGACAGCCCCAAAGTACCCCAACCCTAATGCTTTGTGAAGAGTATGGAATAACTTCCTAATTATCTACCTACCTTAACCTTGGGTATATATATGATCTTCATCTTCTTTCATATGGGGCACAAGGCTGTAACTGATGGAATGTCCTCTTAGTTGAGGGCAGGAATTTATTATTTGTTGAGGGTGCCGGTGATAGCTTTCCTACTCTTCACAAACTAATGCTGCTAGACGAGACGCCCAGTTTCACGTCCATCCGAGTGACGTCACAATCATTGACGAATCACCCTCCCTGTGAAACACCAGGATGACAATTTATAGCTGGGTCGGGATTCGAATCCAGGATAGACAGCTTATCAATCAATCAATTCGGTTTTATTAGAATAAAAGTAAAAAAGAAAAAATGTACATGACTGTAGTCCAAGGACCAATAATGTCAAGTTTACAATAGAAATAATTTCACATTGTAACAAATACATTATACAGACAGAAAAAGAAATCGATATCTATTTGCATTTGTGAATCAATCAAAACAGAAGAAATTCATTTGAATGGTTGAAATGCTTCGGTCAATATATGAATGTCAATAATAATTACATTCAAACTATCTAAATATTTGTATTAAATATCCTACACTGAATTAAAAATAGTATAATATATATCATTACAAAAATTAAATATTCAATCAATGAATCAAAGTATTTCAAATTATGCGTCTTATTTCAATTATGCAGGAAAAATGTATTTACTTTGTGTCAAATAGCACATGAATGAATGAATGAATGCTGTTAATAAAAATTAAAATCTTTCGAGATTATTACAGAAATTCGGAAAATCAACAAAACAAAAGAAATTAATTAAAAAAGTTAAAATACATTAATCATGCTCCCCAAATTATGCATTGTATTTCGATAATACAAGATAAATATATTTACTTTGTATTAAATTACACATGCTGGTAATACAAATTAAAATCTTTCGAGATTATTACAGAAATTCGGAAAATCAACAAAACAAAAGAAATTAATTTAAAAAGTTAAAATACATTAATCATGCTCCCCAAATTATGCATTGTATTTCGATAATACAAGATAAATATATTTACTTTGTATTAAATTACACATGCTGGTAATACAAATGAAAATGTTTCGAGATTATTACAGAAATTCGGAAAATCAACAAAACAAAAGAAATTGATTTAAAAAGTTAAAATACATTAATCATGCTCCCCAAATTATGCATTGTATTTCGATAATACAGGATAAATATATTTACTTTGTATTAAATTACACATGCTGGTAATACAAATGAAAATGTTTCGAGATTATTACAGAAATTCGGAAAATCAACAAAACAAAAGAAATTAATTAAAAAAGTTAAAATACATTAATCACGCTCCCCAAATTATGCATTGTATTTCGATAATACAGGATAAATATATTTACTTTGTATTAAATTACACATGCTGGTAATACAAATGAAAATGTTTCGAGATTATTACAGAAATTCGGAAAATCAACAAAACAAAAGAAATTGATTTAAAAAGTTAAAATACATTAATCATGCTCCCCAAATTATGCATTGTATTTCGATAATACAGGATAAATATATTTACTTTGTATTAAATTACACATGCTGGTAATACAAATGAAAATGTTTCGAGATTATTACAGAAATTCGGAAAATCAACAAAACAAAAGAAATTAATTTAAAAAGTTAAAATACATTAATCACGCTCCCCAAATTATGCATTTTATTTCAATAATACAGGATAAATATATTTACTTTGTATTAAATTACACATGCTGGTAATAAAAGTTGAAATCTTTCGAAATTATTGAAGAAATGCAGAAAATCAAAACCAACAGGAAAAAATTCATTTATTCGATGTATTTGTGCCGAGTAGTAAGGGAAACATATGAAAATCTGTTAACTAAATTGTTACCAAAAAATTTCTTCACCAATATGTTTGTAAAGGTGTGTAATAACATGTGTTAAAATGTTGAAGGTCAACTCCCGTGGGAAACCCAGAAAAAAAGCTGTTGAATTCTGGTACCGAAAAATTATTTTCGAGAATTTTTATTTTTTTTAATCGGCCCTTAAGTAACTTATGAGGGGTCAAATAAGGGTTTTTCATGATTCTGAGTTGATTGTTAACATTTATATTTCACCACAGACACTCCTTTGTGGAAAAATAATTTCTAAATATATCTCATTTTCTACTTTGCAGGACATGGAGTCTAGCAATATGGATGAAGACGTTACTCCACCTGTGCTCAATTGCTTCATCTGTGCACGCTCGGATACACCAGCTGAAAGGCTCATACAGGCAACTCCAAAGGGATACTCAACTTTATTGAAACAAGCAGAAACTGTCGAAAATGTTACTGTTGTGGAACGTATGAAGGAGGCTCAAAAGGAAGGAAAACTGAGGTACCACTAGAAGTGTAAAAATGATCTGTACAACAACTTTGTTGCAACCACCAAGAAGTCAGCTCAAGCATCAAAGGCAGAGAAAGAGTCATCAAAGTTGAAGAGAAGACGCACTACTTGTGAGTTCAGTTCATCAACTGGCTGCAGTTCTAGAAGATCACAGTCAGTTGACCTCCTGTATAAGGATGTATGCATTCTTTGCAACCAACCAGCCCAGCTCTACAAAAATAATCCAGCACAAGCTAGAAAGAAATACAGAGTGCCAGATAATTTGACTGCAGATACACTGAAGGCAAGCTTGCTGAAGACAGCACGGAGTCGCGGGGATGACTGGGGCACTGAAGTCACTGGACGCCTGGAAGGGATCAACGACTTGGTAGCAGAAGAAACACTGTACCATTTGCGATGCAAACTTATGTTTGCGAGAGGTGACAGTTTGTCCAAGACTGATGAGGAAGGAAAAAGGAAGAGAGGACAGAGGAGTATTGATGAGGAGCGAGAGGCAGTTTTTATTGAATTCTGCGAATGGTTAGACTCAGAATTAGAGCATGGGGTAATGAACATGGACCAAGTCCATGAAAAGCTGCAGGAGTTTGCTCAGTCACCAGAGAAGAGCCTTTCTTATTCAAAGCATTGGCTAAAGATAAAACTTCTAGAGAAATACGAAGACACCTTGTATTTCACAACACAGGAAAGAAGGGCAGATGTACTCTGTCTCAAAGATGGCACCGACAATATTCTGCGAGTGCATCATGCTAATCTTGACCATGGAGATGAGAAGACTCAGATCATAAAGACGGCACTCAAGTTCATATCCAATGATATTGCCTTGATTGATTTAGGTCCAAAGTCATACCCCACCACACACAGTATGACTGACATCGATAGTCAGCTGACACTTGTTCCTGCAAGCCTTCAGATGTTCTTGAGACCGATTGTCAAGACAGACGAAAGAGTTGCCGTTTGGGGGCAGAATTTTATTAAGGCCTGTCGACCTCGGTCTGGAGTATTGCCACACCAAATGGGGCTTGCCATACAACTTGATCATAGATTTGGGTCAAAATGGATGCTCAACAAGTTCCACCGGCTGGGATACACTGAGTCTTACACGGAGACACAAAACTACAAATACTGCTTCCTTAATAGTAGGAGTGGAGATGATGTTCCAGATACTTCTGGCACTCTTGACACCATTGTGGAGGAAACCGATGAACAGATCAATGATGAGGTTGCGGTTGATGCTGCGCTTGAGGATCAATCAGTGATGACAGCCAAAGTGCCAGTTGCCTGTATGAGCCTTTCAGCTGGTGTATCCGAGCGTGCACAGATGAAGCAATTGAGCACAGGTGGAGTAACGTCTTCATCCATATTGCTAGACTCCATGTCCTGCAAAGTAGAAAATGAGATATATTTAGAAATTATTTTTCCACAAAGGAGTGTCTGTGGTGAAATATAAATGTTAACAATCAACTCAGAATCATGAAAAACCCTTATTTGACCCCTCATAAGTTACTTAAGGGCCGATTTAAAAAAATAAAAATTCTCGAAAATAATTTTTCGCTACCCGAATTCAACAGCTTTTTTTCTGGGTTTCCCACGGGAGTTGAACTTCAACATTTTAACACATGTTATTACACACCTTTACAAACATATTGGTGAAGAAATTTTTTGGTAACAATTTAGTTAACAGATTTGTGAAATATCTCATAAAATGCCCTTACTAGAGAGGTGAGTGTGGATGTTTGCATGTATATATACAGTGCATTCAGAAAGTATTCAGACCCCTTCACTTTTTTCACATTTTGTTATGTTGCAGCCTTATGCTGAAATCGTTTAAATTCATTTTTTCCCTCATCAATCTACACTCAATACCCCATAATGACAAAGAGAAAACAGGATTTTAGAAAGTTTTGCAAATTTATTAAAAATAAAAAACTGAAATATCGCATTTACATAAGTATTCATACCTTTTGCTATGACACTTGAAATTTAGCTCAGGTGCCTCCCATTTCTCTTGATCATCTTTGAGATGTTTCTACACCTTGATTGGAATCCACCTGTTGTAAATTCAATTGATTGGACTTGATTTGGAAAGGCACACACCTGTCTATATAAGGTCTCACAGCTGACAATGCATATCAGAGCAAAAACCAAGCCATGAGGTCGAAGGAACTGCCTGCTGAGCTCAGAGACAGGATTGTGTCGAGGCACATATCTGGGGAAGCCTACAAAAACATTTCTGCTGCATTGAAGGTTCCCAAGAACCCGGCGTGTACCCTGGTTCCCGGTGTGTACCCTGGATTAGAATCGGTACACCATATCCCTGCGTGTCGTATGAGGCGACAAAGATGGTTGGCGTCAGGAAGGGCAACCAGCCATAAAAACATTGCCTCAAAAAGAGAACCATGACAATTACAACGACATATGGGCAGGGTACAGCCCGAAGTGGAGATCGGTTTCTGAGGTTTGGGACATGGAATGTAGGGACAATGACAGGGAGATCAGGAGAAGTGGTGGAAATATTGGTCAGAAGAAGAGTGGACATATGTTGTGTGCAAGAGACGAGATGGAAGGGAAGTGGTGTGAGAATGGTGAAGGGTAGGCAAGGACAGAAATACAAGTTTGTGTGGCAAGGGTGCCCGGAGGGCGTGAATGGTGTTGGTGTCCTGTTTTCTGAGGAGTTTGTAGACAGTGTGGTGAGTGTGACTAGAGTGAGTGATAGGTTGATGATGGTGAAAATGATGATTGGAAAGCTCTTGGTGAACGTCATCTTGGGATATGCTCCGCAGGTTGGTCGGAGCGATGAAGAGAAGGACAAGTTCTGGTGTGCGATAGAGAAGCTGATGGAAAACGTGAGAGATGAAGTTGTTGTGGTAGGAGGAGACCTAAATGGACATGTGGGAAGGAGTATGGACGGTTTTGAGGGAGTTCATGGGGGTTACGGATATGGTGTGACAAATGGAGAAGGTGAAAGGATTTTGGAGTTTGCTGATGGAGCTGATTTGTTGATTTGTAATACTCAGTTCCAGAAAGAGGATAAGAAGCTTGTTACATACACGTCAGGTGGGTCGACGACAACCGTTGACTACCTGATGGTGCGTAGGTGAGATAAGGGGCACCTCCGGGACACAAAGGTGATCCCGGGGGAGGAGGCTGTTTCACAGCACCACTTGGTTGTCTGCGACATAAGGGTGAAAGGTGTGAGGAGAGCTCGGCGGGTGGAGTACCAACTGAGAATGAAGGTGTGGAGGTTGAAAGAGGTGACAGGAAGGGAGGCATTAAAAGAGAAGCTGAGTAGGGTAGAGGATGAATAGGTTGAGCTTGAAAGTGGTTGGATGTCAATGAAAGACAGTCTGTTGGGAGCCGTTGGTGAGGTATGTGGATGGACAAAAGGACCACCGAGGCACTCGGAAACATGGTGGTGGGATGATGAAGTTGGAAAGAGGATTGACGAGAAGAGGAAGAAGTTCAAGGAGTGGCAGAAGGCAAAGGGTACGGCAGCAGAAAAAGCAAAGAATGAAAGTTATAAGGCAGCCAATAAGGCTGCAAAGAAAGAGGTAGCACGGGCAGAGGAGGCATGTAGGAAAATGTTTGGAGCACACTTGGATTTGGAAGAGGGTCAGAGAGCGGTATTCAGGATTGCAAAGCAGATAGCGAAAGAGAGGTGTGATGTGATGGGGGTGAGTTGCTTGAAGGATGAAGTGGGACAAATCGTTGTGGACCCAGATGGAATTAAAGGAAGATGGAAAAGATCTATGGAAATGCTGTTGAATACCGAGAATGAATGGGATGGCAACATAGAGAGTAACCCAGTTTTAGGACCGGCAGAGAAGATAACTGAGAAGGAAGTTGAGGAAGCGATAAAAGCAATGAAGAGTAGAAAAGCGGGAAGGCCGACGGGAGTTGTGGGAGATATGTTGAAGGCAGCAGGAAGTTGGGGTGTGAAGAGAATGACAGAGATCTGTAATCTGGTGGTGAAAGAAGGCCGCATTCCAGTGGATTGGGAACTGAGTACCCTCGTCCCTCTATGCAAGGGGAAAGGTGACCCTCTGCAGTGTGGCTCGTACCAAGCAATAAAGTTATTGGAGCATGGAATGAAGGTATTGGAAAGGCTGTTGGAGAGGAGGATAATGAAGAAGGTGAAGATCGACGAAATGCAGTTTGGATTTATGCCAGGAAGAGGAACGACAGTCACACTCTTTATTGTGAGGCAGTTGCAGGAGTAGTACATGGAGAAGAGGAGTAAGTTGTTTCTTGGGTTTGTTGATCTGGAGAAAGCATTCGATAGGGTTCCACGCAAAGTATTGACATGGGCATTGAGGAAGTTAGGAGTGGAGGAATGGTTGATCAGAGTCGCGATGGCAATGTACAAAAGAGCGCGCACAGCTGTAAGGATGAAGGACGGGAACAGTGGTGAGTTTGAGGTGAAGGTGGGAGTGCATCAGGGGTCGGTACTAAGTCCACTACTATTTGTAGCTGTGGTGGAGGTGCTGGCTCAGAACGTAAAGGAGGGTTTATCGTGGGAGTTGTTGTATGCAGATGATCTGGTGTTGATTGCGGAAAGTATGGATGGACTGAAGGAAAAGATGAACAAGTGGAAGGAATGTATCGAGACAAAAGGTCTGAAGGTGAATATCGGAAAGACGAAGGTGATGGCAAGTGGTAAAGCATGTGGTGAGGTGGAAAGAACTGGGAAGTGGCCATGTGCTGTGTGCAGGAAGGGTGTCGGAGTGAACTCCATTCAATGTACAATGTGCGCTGAGTGGGTTCATCAAAAATGTAAGGGTCTGAGAGGGTCATTAACCAGTGTGGCAGCGACATTCAAATGTAAGGTGTGCACAGAGGGGGCTGTAGATGGAGGAAATGTTGAGTTGGATCTTGGAGACGGCGTGAAGCTGGAAGGTGTGAAAACATTTTGCTACCTCGGAGACATGCTGAATGGAGATGGTGGCTCAGACTCGGCAATGGTTGCTGGAGTGAGATGTGCATGGAAGAAGTTTCGGGAACTGAGTGGCGTGCTGATGGGGAGGGGAGTGTCGTTGAAGCTGAAGGGAAAGGTGTATGCTGCATGTGTGAGAAGTGTTATGATTTATGGGAGCGAGACATGGCTAATGAACGTAGAGCAGCAACGAAGGCTGGAAACGGTGGAAATGTGAATGGTTCGTTGGATGTGCGGAGTATCGTTGAGAGAGAGGAAGACAAATGATGAATTGCGAAAGATGATGGGAATGGAGCCTGTGATTGATGCTGTGAAGAGGAACAGGTTAAGATGGTTTGGTCATGTGTTGAGGAAGGATGAAAGTGACTGGTTGATAAGAGTGATGGAAATGAATGTCGAAGGAAGTTGAGGACGGGGAAGACTGAGAAAGACTCGGCTCAAGATGGTGGAAGAATAAATGCGGGCAAGGGGGTTAACAAGGAGAAATGCAGAAAATAGGGCAAAATGGAGAAGATTGTCATGGGGCTAACCCCCGCTCTAACCCCCGCTCCTGTCTAACCCCCGCTCTTGCAGGGAAAATGGCCTTGAAATGCATGTTGTTGTATTGAAAGTTCCCAAGAGCACAGTGTCCTCCATAATTCTTAAATGGAAGAGTTTGGAACAACCAGGACTCTTCCGAGAGCTGGAAGCCCGGTCAAACTGAGCAATCGGGGGAGAAGGGCCTTGGTAAGAGAGGTGACCAAGAACCCGATGGTCACTCTGGCTGAGCTACAGAGATCCTGCGTGAAGATGGGAGAAACTTCCAGAAGGACAACCATCTCTGCAACACTCCACCGATCTGGGCTTTATGGCAGAGTGGCCAGACGGAAGCCAAACAGTTCAATCTCGGTTTCATCAGACCACAGAATCTTGTTTCTCACAGTCTGAGAGTCCTTCAGGTGCTTTTTTCCAAACTCCAAGCGGGCTTTCATGTGTCTTTCACTGAGGAGAGGCTTCCGTCTGGCCACTCTGCCATAAAGCCCAGATCGTTGGAGTGTTGCAGTGATGGTTGTACTTCTGGAAGTTTCTCCCATCTCCACACAGGATCTCTGGAGCTCAGCCAGAGTGACCATCGGGTTCTTGGTCACCTCTCTTACCAAGGCCCTTCTCCCCCAATTGCTCAGTTTGGCCGGGCGACCAGCTCTCGGAAGAGTCCTGGTTGTTCCAAACTTCTTCCATTCAAGAATTATGGAGGCCACTGTGCTCTTGGGAACCTTCAATGCAGCAGAAATTTTTTTGTAGGCTTCCCCAGATCTGTGCCTCGACACAATCCTGTCTCTGCGCTCTGCAGGCAGTTCCTTTGACCTCATGGCTTGGTTTTTGCTCTGATATGCATCAGCTGTGAGACCTTATATAGACAGGTGTGTGCCTTTCCAAATCATGTCCAATCAATAGAATTTACCACAGGTGGACTCCAATCAAGGTGTAGAAACATCTCTAAGATGATCAAGAGAAATGGGAGGCACCTGAGCTAAATTTCAAGTGTCATAGCAAAGGGTATGAATACTTATGTCAATGTGATATTTCAGTTTTTTCTTTTTAATAAATTTGCAAAATTTTCTAAAATCCGATTTTCTCTTTGTCATTATAGGGTATTGAGTGTACATTGATGAGGGAAAAAATGAATTTAAACGATTTCAGCATAAGGCTGCAACATAACAAAATGTGAAAAAAGTGAAGGGGTCTGAATACTTTCTGAATGCACTGTATATATGCATATATATATATATATTTATATATGATGTCCCTCTCAACAAGGGTACGATGTAATTGTAATGAGAAAAGTTATTAAGGAGTCCACAACACACTTTTCTCCACATCAGTCCATATGCATTGAATTAATAATGATTACAGCATTTTTTTTTTTATCTCAATGTCCATTTTTGTTTTCTTTCCCAGTGCTATTTGTTTCAAAGCTGGATCGGTTACTTGGTGGCCTGATGGGTTGTACTATTAGCAATGCCGAGGAGAGGGAGGCGGCGGAGCAATCACGCAACATCGACCGTTCTCTGCGCCAAGACCATGTTCGAGCCTTGAGAGAAATCAAGCTGCTACTCCTTGGTAATGTGCACAGCCAACAAAACACCATCAAGTATTCAGAAGTCTAAAGACAAAAAGGGAAAAGATTGCCCTGGCTAAGCATGAACAAGATATGGGAACATTTGGATTGGATGGATGGGTTGTTTGGCTGGACATAAGTAGACAATCGACACATTAACATGGTTCGAGTATAAGGAATTTGGGTCCGGAATTCCAGCATAATGCCCCATTGGCTCAGGTTATTTTAGTTATTTGTTTTGATTCATGGTCACTGAATTGTGTGCGTTCACGTTCTGCACTTGGTTGTCTTTTTTCTTTTTTCTTTTTGTATACAAGATCGAGGCTCGTGTAAGAGCTAACATCAATCACAAAAAGACAAACTGACACATAAAACATAAGAAAAAGGGAGCGGGAGACAAGATGGGGAGAGAGAGGGAAGCACACAAGCAGAACATTTGAGAGCAGGGACATCGGGAGATCTGTGGGAGGGAGAGTGCTTGCGGGGAGGAGGCACTGGAAGGGGGGAGCGTGGGGGGGGGGGGGGGGGAGTAAACCATACATTTTGAATGTCCCCATCAGTTTTGCACAAAATATTTGCATTAATAACAATTTTGCATTTACTCGGTGGCGGAAGTTATGTTTTCACCCATGTTTGTCTGCTAAATTTGTCTGTCTGTCTGTTTGTCTGTGAGCAGGATATCTCAAAAAGTTATCCATGGATTCAGACGAAAAGCGGTGGACAGGTCGGGTGTGTGACGAGGAAAAATTGATGAGATTTTGGTCAATATCCAGATCTGGATCCGAGTGTTTTTAAAAGTGATTCTTCACCATTGAGAGATTGGGCCAAAAACTATAAACATCGCGATATCTCAAAAATTTATGGACGGATTTTGGACGAAAGTTGCTGGATGATCTGTGTGGGTGACAAGGACAAGCTGATTAGATTTTGGTTCAGGTACTGATGCAGATCTGGCCTATCAGTGGGACACAAAATGTAAAATGTTCAACTAGGTGGAGTTATGCACTTCACCGAGTGCCCTTCTAGTTAGCCCGTCACCTGCATCGCAGGACATGGGGTTTTGCAATCACTTCTGTCTGTCTGTGTATGTGTGTGTATGTGTATCATTAATTTTGTCATTAAAAGCGTCTTTGGAAAACGCCATGATAAATGATCATCTTTGGAAATATGCCACGATAAAGCTAATTTAACATTTATATACACCTCAACATGCAACCCCATTGACGGCAATGGCGGGCAAACTCGCTCAGGCCGTATATCTAGGCCGTAACTTTTTTACCATTTGAGCTATTGTCATCAAATTTTCAGCAAAGCTTTATTATGATAATATGGAGAAGTCAAATTAATAATGTCGTTAAAAGGTCAAAAGGGCAAAGGTCAGCATCATATAAAATTGCCAATGTTCAGCCAATTGACCTGAAATTTAATTAAGTTGCATATTGCGTCACTGAATTGGATCACCAAACAAAAGCTAGACGCCAATTGTTTTTTTAGATCAAAAGAGCAATGGTCAAGGTTGTATAAAATCATCAATTTTCATCCAAATGACCTGTAATTTTAAGAATTTGCAGTTCCCAGAATTGGTTCCCCAATCAAAAGCTAGAAGCGGCTTTTTTTTAGTCTAAAGCTCAAAGGTCAAGGCTGCATGAAATCCTAAAAAAAAAATTAAAACTGTTTTCGTTATTTTGAGCGTACGGAAGAAGAAGAAGACTTCGGAAGACAAGCGGACGCAGACGGGCTTTGCATTTTCAGATGCTTTCTCATTGTTTTTGTGATGACACTCTCCTAGAGATAATTCATAAATACGATTGGTAAAGGAGTTAGATGTTGACATTGGAAGGAGACTTGGAGACGACGTCACGCATTTTCGAAGCTGCACACGGTCTCCACGTTTTCAAAGTTGTCATTGTTCACAATTGTATTTTGTCGAAACTGCATTTATCTTTCGTTGTATGAACCTATAGTGTGCCCCTTGGAAGTTTCTCGGTGTTTATCTTTCATAAATTAATCGTTTCTGTTTGCCGTGCGTGTGCGGCCTTGCCTCAGGCTTCCCCCGTCGAAGTTTGTTCCTTCCTTCGCTGTTTTTGCTAGGTTTTTTGATTTTCCCTTCTCCCCCGAACTTCACCGAACATCTACTCTTTGTCTAACGTTGTAACCCCCACCCCCCCTCACCCCCCCCCCCCAAAAACAAACTTTTATTTCCCTTTCTCCTCGGGTGCTTTTGTCCCATTGTGCGCCTCTGTCCACGTGCACTGTCCTGCCCCGCCCCCATTATCGCATTGCCTTCCACCTTTTGCCCTGTTCAAGTGACTCGCGGTTGTCCCTCAAGACCCTCTCCCCATTAGTATCTTTGTGAATATAAGACTGTTCTTCACGGTTCTGTTTAAACATGTTTAAACTTTCCCCTGCAGTGTCTTATTCAGTGGTTTATTACAACACGCTGTTTTTCTTCCTATTTAAAAGGCTCCTTTCAATTTCCTCTTCAACTCATTCCATTTCAAAAAAATATTCAATCTCTTATAATTCTTTCTCACTACATGCTCTAAATTCTCATTCATTCCACCCTTCCTCCATCGTTCTTAAACGGATCGCTAACTTGAAAATCACAATAAACCCAATTTGTTATAAATGTTCATCTTTCATGAATCATCCACTTTCTAAACTCCCCCCTTGCCCCTCCCCTCCTAAACTCCCCCCTTGCCCCTCCCCTCCAAATCCCCCCCTTGCCCCTACCCTCCTAAACTCCCCCCTTGCCCCTTTCCTCCAAATCTCCCCCCTTGCCCCCTCCCCTTCAAATCTCCCCCCCAACCATCCCTCCCAAATTCTCCCTCCTCCCACCTCCTTCTCAAAACTGCCTCCTCCCCACTTCGTCTCCCTTCTATCTCACACCTCCACCTCCCCCAACATTCTACATTCCTCTGCCCCCCCTCAAACAACCCCTCACTGTGCCTCATCCCATCACCATCAAACCTTTCGTCCTCCTCATCCTTCCCTTTCTTGTAACTCTTCTGTAATCTCTGACACACTATCAACTGCTCTTCCTACCTCCCCCTCTCATCCTTCATCTGACCCTACCCCTCCCCTCCCCTGTCCTGCACCCGATGCTCCCCCTCTCTCCTCATTCACGGTATGGACCTCAAACATCCGGGGCCTTTGCTCAAACCTGATTGATCTCTCCATTCAGGTTGCTTCTGACAATCCAGACTTAATCTGCTTAACAGAAACTTTCCTCCTTCAAGATGCTCTGATTCCTTAATATCTCTTCCTGGTTACTCCCTCCTCCGGTATGATAGACCTGAGCCTCGTCCTGGTGGTGGGGTGGCTATCTTTATCAAAAACTCTCTTCCTCACTCTCCTTGCACTGCCCTCTCTCCACCCCACCACAGGAGTACCTCTGGCTACGGCTTCCTCTCCACTCCCACCTTTTGTTCATATGTGTTCTGTACCATCCTCCAAACAGTGATGACTCCATTTGCATTTCGCTGTCGGACAACATGGACCAACTTCTATCAACTCATCCAAACCCTCTCTTCCTCATATGTGGCGACTTCAACTGTCATCATGGCAGCTGTCTGGGTGTGGGTTCCTCTCTCACCAGCCATGGCACCTCAGCAAAGGACTTCTGCGACTCATTGGGACTGACACAATCTGTCAATTTCCCGACCCAGATCGCAGTCAATGGAGTATCTTCTCTTCTGGACTTGGTTATGACAAACTTCCCTGCAAATGTCTGCTGCTCTTCCTCTGCTCCAATCGGTTCTTCTGATCATGTGCTTGTGAAAGTGGACATCTCTCTGGCCATTCTCAGAGAGCCTCCGACGAGTCTGGCATTTCACTCAGGCTGACTGGCACGGTCTGCAAGTAGCCACCAATCATCTGGACTGGTCTCCCATCTCTACTGCCTCTGACATCAATTCTTCCTGGGAATTCTTCCAAAGCAAACTGCTCTCTCTCATGCACAGATTTATCCCATCTCGTCTTCAGTTGTCTTACCCTTCCTCTCATCCATGGTACACTGAATCTTGTGGTGAGGCAGTTGCCCTGAAACAACTTGCCTTTGCATCTTGGAAGGCAAATCCAACTGAAGGCAATCTCATTTCCTTCCACCAAGCTCGGAACAAGTGTGTGTCCACCCTCAGGAGTGCCAGGAAGCACTATCTCTCCACACTCAAGATTGAACTCTCAAACCTGTCTCCTTCCTCCAAATCCTGGTGGTGTCTGGTCAAATCCGTTTCTGGTGTTTGTTGCCCCTCCATCCCCTCCCTTACCTCAAATGGCTACACAGTTGACACCGCACGTGACAAAGTCGAATGCCTCAACTCTGTGTTTGCCTCAAAATCTTGTGTCCCAAACCCATCTCTCTCTGTTCCTACCTTTCCCAATCGAACCCAACTGCTCCTGGACTCTGTGTCCTTCTCTCCTGACAAGGTGGAGAAGTTTTTGTCAAACCTCGACTCTGATTCTGCGACTGGACCAGACGGCATCAGCCCACGGGTCCTAAAATCCTGCTCTGCCGCTCTATCTCACCCTCTCTCTGTTCTTTTCACCCTCTCTTTTGCTCAAGGTCATCTGCCAACATCTTTGAAATCAGCAAAGATTTCTGTTTTACACAAACTGGTGCAAAAACAGATCCTTGCAACTACAGACCAATCAGCCTGCTTCCAATTATCAGCAAAGTCATGGAATCCATCATTGCTTCGGATATCAAATCCTTCCTCTTCTCCAATGGCTTGATCTCTGATCATCAATTTGGATTCAGACCAGGTCATTCTACTCTGGACATGTTGCTTCTGCTGTCTCAACAATGGATGGAGGTCCTCAATGCCAAACAGGAAATTAGAGCTGTCTCCCTTGACATATCACGTGCCTTCGATACGGTCTGGCACTCAGCTCTGCTCACCAAACTTTCCTATGGTATCCATGGAAATCTCCACTCATGGCTTGCGGACTTCCTCTCTGGTCGTAGGCAACGTGTGGCCCTGAATGGATTTCTCTCATCTCCCCTTCCTGTTCTGGCTGGAGTTCCCCAAGGTAGTGTTCTGGGCACTGTGCTATTTCTGGTCCTCATCAATGATCTCTGACTCTCTGGAAAATCCTCTCTATCTCTTTGCTGATGACTCCACTCTCTGCCGCTCCATTCCTCATCCCTCAGATCGGCAGTCTGCAGCCTCCTCACTCTCTGCAGACCTGGACAAAATCACAGACTGGTCAAACAAGTGGAATATGTCGTTCAATCCTGACAAATCTCACACTCTTACTATGTCACTCTGAAAAGACTGACTTTAAAACCCTCCCATCTACTTTCTCAACAATCATCTCCAAGAAGTTCTGGCGCTCAAGCTTTTGGGTCTTACTATCTGCCATGATCTTTCTTGGGAAACCACATTTTCAAGCTGGCCTCCAAAGCCAGTCGCCGACTGGGCATCCTCCGTCGTGCGAAGTCCTTCCTTGGCACACCTGAGCTCCTCACCACATACAACGCTTTCATCCGCAGCTCAATGGAATTCTGTTCCCCCCCCCCCCCCCCCCCTCTAGGCCGGTGCTCCTGCCTCACACCTAGCTCGGCTTCACGCTGTTGAAACCAAAGCTTTCAGAATCATTGGAATCTCCTGCGATGAAGCTAACTCTGAGGGCCTTTCTCTCTCTCTCACCGCAGGCAGGTTGGTGGTCTTTCTGTCTTCTACCGACTCCTCTCCGTCTTGCTCCCCCAGCTGTGTTTTATGTGTCGGTTTCACTTTTTGTGTGATTAATGTTTGCTCTTTCAAGAGCCTCGATCTTGTATACCAAAAAAAGAAAAAGAAAAAAAAAAAGACTAATGAGATAATTATGGACAATTGAGAAATCTTGCCTGTCTCCCAGATATTCACAAACTTAACAAAACGCTCCGGTATTGTCTTTGACAATGCAGGCTCATTAGTTTGTCATCGTAATTTGAGCACAAAGTAAACTTTTCTAACTGTCAGAAAGTTGGCTTCGGCACAGTTTCCTGTATAATATGCAATAAAACGAATAATTTTCTTTGTTTGTCCAAGGGACACTAAATAGATGTATTATTTGTAGGATTTTCAATTCACTCTACTTGTGCCACAGAATGTAAGGAACTTTCACTTGGGCTGAGTGCGTTGTGCGCAACAATTGACCTTGGCGAATAAGACTTTTAAAAGAGAAAGATGTCTTTATCAAGTCTGACAATCATGGGAAAAGGTTTTTAAAGGTGGTTATAGGAAGTCACGTGTTCGTGTTTCAATACCAAGTTTCCTTTGTGAAAATTGTAGTTTCTCGTGCAGATGTTACTTGTTGCAACTTTTGTTGGGAAATCTTTGAAACAACCCCTGTGGTTCTTGTTTTTGTTTCCTTCACTTCGACAAAGCAAAACCTGTTTTAAAATGTTTTTCCACATTTCCATGAGGATGTGTCATTGTGTCATCATGTACTCAGTATACTTTATTTTATATGATCACATCAGCTTCACCGGTTTGTAACTGATTACATCTGTGACTGCGCTCTTAACCGAGTTTTTTTGTTAGGGTTAGGGTTAGGGTTATGGTTATGGTTATGGTTATGGTTATGGTTAGGGTTAGGGTTAGGGTTAGGGTTAGTTGTTAGGGTTAGTTGTTAGGGTTAGGGTTAGGGTTGGGGTTAGTTGTTAGGGTTATGGTTATGGTTATGGTTATGGTTATGGTTAGGGTTAGAGTTAGAGTTAGGGTTAGGGTTAGGGTTAGTTGTTAGGGTTAGGGTTAGGGTTAGAGTTAGGGTTAGCTAACTGTATTTATAAAGTATAAAGCTAACTTAAGTTAGCTAACTTAATTACTTAAGTTAAGTTAATAAGTAATTAACTGTGTTAATAAGTAAGTTAAGTTAATAAGTTAATAACTTAAGTTAATAAGTTAGCTAACTGTATTTATAAAGCTAACTGTATTAGCTATCTTGTATAAAGACTTTTTGCTAATTGTATTCAAACTGCCAGAAACCTGTCTTGTGGTTTTGCTTCCTTCCTCCACTGTTGAGTAACACATTAGAAATGTTCCTCATTTGCTCCTACTGAAGCCGCAGTACACTGTCTTCCTTGAACAATACACAATCCACAAATAGATACATGTGCTTCACTCCCTTCCACCAGCATTAACACATGAAATTTTCAGTTTTGCTCGGAAAAGTTCTCACTTGTTATTGGTGAAATATGTTGACCAATACCGGACTTTTGAAATGACATATGAATGCTATACAGTGCACGCGCTGTATGTGTACACCGACTGTACACTGACTCGGTTCTGCTCACCGGGCACGTTTAACCTGCCGTTGCTAGCGCGAAAACTGATTTAAATAATCTTTTGAACGTAACTTTTAGAATTTCGATTAAAGAGGGGCAATTTCAAAATGGTTAACCGAAATGCAAGTCGGACTCGTGAAAATGTAGAAATACGAGAAATATCCGTGGATGAGGGGTGGCGGGTTCCTATACTTTCCTGTTAACACAAACGAGTGGTGGCAGTGGGTATAACACAGATACAGATACACATGCACACATGAGGTGGATACTTTGAGACATGGTAGGTCTTCGTTCCATCTCATGAAACCCACCCATGTGTGGAGATAGCAGTCAACTACAGCAACTTGCACACACACACACACACACACACACACACACACACACACACACACACACACACACACACACACACACAAACAAAGTTCACCCTAAACAAGGTTGAAAGCAACTAGTTTGTAAAGGCCTACAAAGAAAAAGAAGAGTAAAAACTGGTAAAACCTCCACCTAGTCCTGCAACAAAGAAACCTCTTCACACGACCACTGCACAGGAGGGGGTAACTGTAGGCCAGGTGGTAAAATTAATTTTCCTACCCCCATTGGTGTTTTAGGAGACACCATCTCCATACTTCCAAAAGGATCTGATCTGCCATTTGTCAGGTGTTGTTTTTAGTCCCGGCAGGTGTGTCAGTCAACATCACCTCCCTACTAACAAAGCAATCCCGAGAAAATACAGTTATATTGAACACAGATACACACACACACACACACACACACACACACACACACACTCAAACACACAAACATTTTTTGTCTTTTCTAGGGACAACCATTACTCAACGAAAGATGTAGGGATGGTTTCACATGATCATTTCTTGTGATCATCCCTACGTTGTTTACGTTTTGGAATCAGATCTCTACATCCTTTTGCATTTCAAAAAATGTTTTTATTATTTGTTTACATAGATTCTGCATCACATTTATGAAAATAAAAAGTTCCCTTTTATTACCCCTTTCTTCAGGTGCGGGGGAATCAGGAAAAAGTACAATTGTGAAGCAAATGAAGTGAGTAGACCATTTTGGACCCTTCTGGGGGCTATACAAAGAGTCTGTTTCACACCATTATGATGTCATTTTGTAATGTCATGAAGGCATGATGCTTGTTAATGTCTGATATCAAATCGGCACCCTAATGGGTTTCCACGAGGACTTTATCAAATGGGAGATGATTCAGCAATTTGTTGTTGTTGTTGTTGTTGTTGTTGTTGTTGTTGTATAGCCCCAGACAGTTCTCTCGAAAAAGCCCGCGACATGGAGGCAGCCGATTGATGTCCCAGGAGCGGCCCATAGATCCCTCACGTCCAGGATGGTGTACCCCCGCCAATACAAGTTGGCTAGACCCCACGATTAAGCAGTCCCCAAAGTGGACAGTCAAATTGTTCACAAATTTCACATTCTACGTGGCACAAAAACGGAAACTACAAATATTTACCTTGAAATAGTTTTCTGTAAAAGTGAAAATTAAGCTGGAAATCAGCAAAATGTGCAAACCAGAATGAGAAAACAAAATGTTGTAGCGGTTACCACTGGATGCACACAATCGCCTTGCACCGGCCAGAACACCGCCAGACGCGCCTCTCCCGGGCATGCCCGGACTCACTGTTCCCGGGCACGCCCGAACCTCCCAGGCACGCCCGGTCTCGTCTTTCCCGGGCATGCCCGCTCTCGCCTTTCCAGGGCTCGCCCAGAGCGTCCGGGCATGCCCGCTATCGCCTTTCCAGGGCTCGCCCAGAGCGTCCGGGCATGCCCGCTCTCACCTTTCCAGTGCTCGTCCAGAGCGCCCGGGCACGCCCAGCCTCGACTTGCCAGGCCGCAGCCAAACACGCCCGGGCAGGTCCAGACTCACCTTTCCAAGGCTCGCCCTTGACACCCGGGCATGCCCGGTATAGCTTTTGCCGGGCAAACTTCCCGACATAAATGTGTATATATATTGCTGCCCGATAAACGGGCTTTTGTCAGAATACCTGAGCTGTTTTGTTTCAATAAAGCAACTCGGACGAATTCCGTCTTTGGTCACGTCAATTCTTTCGACTCGCGTTGGAGCGCAGCTCCTTCACTGGTGACCTACCGACATGGACACGGCAGTGACTCTTAAACTGCCTACCTTCTGGGAGGCTCACGCGGCTGTTTGGTTCGCCCAGGCGGACTCCCAGTTCGCCCTGCGAGGCATCACCGCGGACGACACCCGCTTCCACCACGTCGTGGCAGCGCTCGGTTCCGCCACCGCGGCCCGCGCCCTGAGCCTCCTCGAGCACCCGCCGGCTGCCGACAAGTATGACGCGCTGAAGACGCTCTTCCCCGACGCTTTCGCCCTCTCACCGGCGGCACGCGCACGGCGCCTGCTCGACCTGCCCGAGCTCGGCGACACGCGCCCGTCCGAGCGCATGGACTATATGCTCTCGTTGCTCGGTGAGCACTCTCCGGATTTTCTGTTCCGCGAGTTGTTCCTTCGCCAGCTGCCTCACCCGGTACGCCTCGCCCTGGCTGGCACGTCGATCACCGATCCCCGCGCCCTCGCCAGGGAAGCCGATAAGATCTCCTCGGCGGGCCAACACATCGGCGCGGCTACCTGGAGCCTGCCGCCGTCCGAGGCGACGCCCACGACGCCCGAGCGCCCTGCGCGGTTGGAGGCCGAACTGCCGGTGAAACTGGCGGCTGCCACGCCGCACCGACCGCTTCCGACACGACGGCCGGGGCCTCCACCTGACCAGGCGTGGTGTTATTACCACGCCAGGTTCGGACACAAGGCTCGGACGTGCCGACCCCCGTGCACTTTCGGCAAGTCGGGAAACGGCCGGGCCGGCGTTCATTCCCAGCCATGAGCGCCGGCCACTCGGGCAACTTGCTTTTTATTCAGGACAAAGCGTCCGGGCGGCGTTTCCTTTGTGACACCGGCGCCCAACTGGGCGTCATACCCGCCTCCGAGCAGGACAGGCGGGACGCCGTTTGCGGACCCTCTTTGGTCACTGCTAATGGCTCGGCCATACGCACTTTCAGCCCGCGCAACGTCACCCTCTGCTTCGGCAGCCAGCGCTTTCAGTGGACCTTTGTGACCGCCTGCGTCCCCATGGCTTTGCTGGGCGCCGACTTCCTCTGCGCGCACGGGCTGCTGGTCGACGTCAAACGTCGTCGCCTTGTCAATGCCGAGACCTTCAGCTCCCCGGCGTGCACGATGAGCAGCTCCCCGCCGACCGAACTGGCGTGCGCCCTCCCGACGGCGAACGAGTTCGCTCGCCTGCTCGCGGAATTCCCGGCCCTCACACGGCCGACGTTTTCGGCCGTCGCAGTGCGGCATGGGATCGAGCACCACATACCCACTACGGGCCCGCCGGTCTACGCCAGGGCCCGCCACCTCGACCCGGCCAAGCTCGCCGTGGCAAAGGCCGAGTTCGACGCGTTGGAGCACCTCGGCATCGTGCGGCGCTCCAATAGCGCGTGGGCCTCACCACTGCACATCGTGCCAAAGCCGGGGGGCGGATGGCGCCCGTGTGGCGACTACCGCCGCCTCAACGACGCTACCACCCCCAACAGGTACCCGATCCCGCACATCCAGGACTTTTCCACCCGTTTGGCGGGATGGGTCATATTTTCCAAAATTGACCTGATACGGGGATACCACCAGGTACCTGTCTGGGCGGCCGACGTCCCGAAGACGGCCGTCATCACGCCGTTCGGCCTGTTCGAATTTTTGAGGATGCCGTTTGGCCTCAAGAACGTGGCCCAGGTGTTCCAGCTCTTAATGGACGGTGTGCTGCGCGACCTGCCATTTCTTTTCGTCTATTTGGACGACATCCTCGTCGCCAGCACGTCCCGCGCCGAGCACCTCCTCCACCTCGGAACACTGTTCGGTCGCCTCAGCGAGCACGGCTTAATTGTCAACCCGGCCAAATGCCACTTCGGCACGACGACCGTTGACTTTTTGGGCCACCGCATCACCAAGACCGGGGCCGTGCCGCTGCCGACCAAGGTCGAGGCCATCACCACGTTCCCGCGTCCCCGTTCCATCAAGGCCCTACAAGAGTTCCTCGGCATGGTGAATTTTTATCACCGATTCGTGCCCCGCGCTGCTCAGCTCATGCGGCCCCTTTACGAGGCCGTCAGGGGCAAGCGGGCCAAGCATGACATCGTTTGGTCCGCGGCCATGGACGCGGCCTTCGCGAGCGCAAAACCGGCCCTCGCCGACGCAACGCTGCTGGCTCACCCGGTGCTCAACGCGCCCATCGCCCTCACTACGGACGCCTCCAACTACGCGGTGGGCGCCGTCCATGAACAATGGGTGGACGGGGTTTGGCAGCCACTCGCTTTTTTCAGCCGGCAGCTCCGGCCGAACGAGTTAAAATACAGCACGTTCGACCGCGAGCTGCTCGGTCTATCCCTGGCCGTACGCCATTTCCGACACCTCCTGGAGGGCCGCCCGTTCACGGCTTTCGTCGACCACAAGCCGTTGGTCTACGCAATGGCCAAAGTCACGGAGCTGTGGTCGGCCCGCCAGCAGCGCCACCTCTCCGCCGTGTCGGAATTCACCACGGACATCCGGCACGTCGCCGGCAAAGACAACGCTGTGGCCGACTGTCTTTCTCGGGCCAGCGCGAACGCGGTCCACCTCAGCGTGGACTTCGCGCTCATGGCGGCCGACCAGACCACCGACACCTCGGTGCAGGCCCTCTGGGCCGTGGACACGGGCCTCCACCTGGCCGACATCCCCTTCGCGGGCACCGTCCTGCTCTGCGACGTCTCCCAGGGCCAGCCTCGCCCCATCGTGCCCGTTTCCTGGCAGCGCCGCATCTTCGCCTCCATCCACGGCCTTTCTCACCCGGGCCGGAAAGCTTCTCAGAAGCTGGTGTCGGCGCGTTTCGTCTGGCACGGCCTTCGACGGAACGTCCGCGACTGGGCCAATGCCTGCACGGCCTGCCAGCGGGCCAAGGTCCACCGCCACACCCAGGCCCCGCTGGCACCTTTCACCGTGCCTGCACGGCGTTTCGACCACGTCCACGTGGACCTGGTGGGTCCCCTGCCCCCATCGCGGGGGTTCACCCACCTGCTCACCATGGTGGACAGGACCACCAGGTGGCCGGAGGCCATGCCCCTCACCTCCACCACCACCGCCGACGTAGCGCAGGCATTCATCGCCACCTGGGTCACGCGCTTCGGCGCACCGGCGGACATCTCGTCCGACCGCGGCCCACAGTTCACGTCCGAACTTTGGGGCGCGGTCGCCCACTCGTTGGGGGTCACGCTGCACCGCACCACGGCCTACCACCCCCAAGCCAACGGGTTGTGCGAGCGGTTTCACCGCTCCATGAAGGCCGCACTCATGGCCAGCCTTCAGGACGACGGTTGGACCGACCGGCTGCCGTGGGTCCTTTTGGGCCTCCGCACGGCCCCCAAGGAGGACCTCCGGGCGTCCGCCGCCGAGCTCATCTACGGCCAGCCGCTCCGCGTCCCGGGCGAGTTCGTGCACGATGCTACCAGTCCCTGGTCCGCCGCACACCAGCGCTCGGACCTCCAGGAGGCCGCCCGCCGATTTGCCCCCGTGCCAACGTCCCGCCACGGTGGCCCCCCAGTCCTACGTCCCCCCGGCGCTTCGCACAGCGGAGTACGTCTTTGTGCTTCATGATGCGCACCGGGGGCCACTCCGGCCGCCGTACGACGGGCCCTTCCGGGTCCTGCGACGGGGCGACAAGTCCTTTGTCGTCGACGTTGGCGGCCGGTCGGACCGGATCTCTGTGGACCGCCTCAAACCGGCGCACATGGACGTCGACCGACCACCACGGTTGGCCCTTCCTCCGCGGCGAGGCCGCCCCCCGTCCACAGTTCCCCCCGCTCGACCACCCACCACCACGTCGGACCCCTCCCCACGACCCTCCAGGGGTCTCTTCGGCCGGGTCATCCGGACCCCCCTTAAATTGACCCTGCCGGTGCAGGTCGATTCTGGAGGGGCGTGTGTAGCGGTTACCGCTGGATGCACACAATCGCCTTGCACCGGCCAGAACACGGCCAGACGCGCCTCTCCCGGGCATGCCCGGACTCACTGTTCCCGGGCACGCCCGAACCCCCCGGGCACGCCCGGTCTCGTCTTTCCCGGGCATGCCCGCTCTCGCCTTTCCAGGGCTCGCCCAGAGCGTCCGGGCATGCCCGCTATCGCCTTTCCAGGGCTCGCCCAGAGCGTCCGGGCATGCCCGCTATCGCCTTTCCAGGGCTCGCCTAGAGCGTCCGGGCATGCCCGCTATCGCCTTTCCAGGGCTCGCCCAGAGCGTCCGGGCATGCCCGCTCTCGCCTTTCCAGTGCTCGTCCAGAGCGCCCGGGCACGCCCAGCCTCGACTTGCCAGGCCGCAGCCAAACACGCCCGGGCAGGTCCAGACTCGCCTTTCCAAGGCTCGCCCTTGACACCCGGGCAAGCCCGGTATAGCTTTTGCCGGGCAAACTTCCCGACATAAATGTGTATATATATTGCTGCCCGATAAACGGGCTTTTGTCAGAATACCTGAGCTGTTTTGTTTCAATAAAGCAACTCGGACGAATTCCGTCTTTGGTCGCGTCAATTCTTTCGACTCGCGTTGGAGCGCAGCTCCTTCAATGTCAGACTTTCACTTGCAAAGCTACAGTTCAAGATGGCGAAGCTCCAAACATGACGTTTTATTCGTTGTTGTTTTTTAAAGTTTATTTTTTTGGTATATTAATATAACTTATATATTAATATAATGAAAGTTATATGGGGTTCGGGAAATGTTACACATTTCAGGTTTGTTACACAAATGTTACCCGACCTTTCTGAGTTGAACAAGATGTGAATCAATGTGATCTCGTGTAATAACAAACTGCGTATATAAACACAAAAAGGGAGCGCTGTCTACTGTATCGCCATGACTTGCAAAAGAAGCCTGAATAGCGCTCGCCAAGCAGTTTAAGCACCCGAGCAGCTGTTGAGATGCCTGGAGTGTCCCACAATGTCCAAATTGGACAAATGAACACTTTTTTTTAATAGTCGGAACTGCTGCTGAGATTAATTCCAGAAATTAAAATTTTTAATTCGGTTCAGCCGAAGAGATGATTCTTGATCATTGCGGAAATTAAATAAAGGCATGAACACTGGTGTTTATAAGCATTGTGATGTTTACAGGAATACAGCAATTCATAGGTATGAAGATCTGCTATCTAGGTATGAAGTGCTAGAGTGAGATGTGCATGGAAGAAGTTTCGGGAACTGAGTGGCGTGCTGATGAGGAGGGGAGTGTCGTTGAAGCTGAAGGGAAAGGTGTATGCTGCATGTGTGAGAAGTGTTATGATTTATGGGAGCGAGACATGGGTAATGAACATAGAGCAGCAACGAAGGCTGGAAAGGGTGGAAATGCGAATGGTTCGATGGATGTGCGGAGTATCGTTGAGAGAGAGGAAGACAAATGATGAATTGCGAAAGATTATGGGAATAGAGCCTGTGATTGATGCTGTGAAGAGGAACAGGTTGAGATGGTTTGGTCATGTGTTGAGGAAGGATGAAAGTGACTGGTTGAGAAGAGTGATGGAAATGAATGTAGAAGGAAGTAGAGGACGGGGAAGACCGAGAAAGACTTGGCTAAAGATGGTGGAAGAAGAAATGCGGGCAAGGGGGTTAACAAGGAGAGATGCAGAAAATAGGGCAAAATGGAGAAGATTGTCATGGGGACCGCAAGGCTAACCCCCGCTCTAGTAGGGAAAATGGCCTTAAAATGTATGTTGTTGTTGTTGTTGTTGAAGATCTGCTATCTTGCCATTCGTAGATATGAAGCTTTATTGTATAGAAACTGAAATGTTCTGAGGCAAGGCATACTTGAGTTGAGCAGACAAAATAGCGGAATTAAGATCCCCAAGCTGAGCGACCCGAATGCAAGTAAATTATCTTCAAAAGCACACCCAAACACACATGCCAGGTTTTCATTCATGCAATCCCTTGGAGGTCGAGAAGTATGCATGCAAAGTTTGAGGTTGCTAGGTTTCATGGTTTTGGAGTTATGGAGGAGCCAGACACACACACACACACACACACACACACACACACACACACACACACACACCATTTTATTATTACAGATTTATTATATAATGTGGTGCCTGTCCGTGCGTTTGTCTGTCTCCCATTTCCGGAGGCTACTTCCTGCGTCCTGCAAAGCTCCGTACGCAGATGTATGCAAATTCAACCAGAAATAGAGCATGATACCAAACGAGATACATTTTGTCAGTGGAAAACGCCATTTTCATACATTCCGAATAAGAGGGCACATGTGTTCCAATGACCATAAAATATTACTATCTTTCCAATTATATTCAAACTGGTGTCAAAATATTCATCTTTGAGTGCTCTTGCTCTCCCGACCTTTCTGAGTTGAACATTAATTAATTTCACGACAATATATCATGTTGAAGAGCATGTATATTATTGTGAGACAATGATATTTTGGTACCCACTTATTCCAAAAGTATGAAAATGGCGTTTTCCTTCTGTACCCATACTCCCCACCCAATTCAACCTTTCAATAACATCCAACAACAACCATTCAACAATCCAAACTCCATTGTTGCTCCAAGTCTCCCTCTATTCTGTCCTTCAGCTCCACTGTTGGTGTCACTCCCTCTCTACTGTTCCTTTTGTCATGTTGCATCCTGATATTGGTCCAGCTCTTCCACGAGCGTTGATTATATATCCCAAAAATAACTGTCAAAGGTTAATAAGCTAGCAACCATTGTGTAGGCTTAATGGGCCGAACGGTTCCTTGGGCGGGAAGTCATCTATTAAATATTGCAAATCGTCGTGTCTGCTCATGCGTTTGTCTGTCTTCCGTTTATGGCCGCCGCTTCCTATGCTGCGTTTGAAAAGCTGCGTATTCAGAGATAGCTCAATATTCACTTTTTTATTGTCCCTTCCAGTAATCTTTAAAAGCAACATGTGTTGTGGAATCAAACTCAGACCTCTGATAATAATTGAGGCTTTATTGAACTATTTCTCTACCCATTCCTACAACACAAGAATGCAGTTTATTAGTTCCATATAAAGGCAATCAAAGCATACATCTCTTTCTAGTTCCTTGCAAGCAAGCCTTTACGTACCTGTTAAATCTCGGTAGTCTAT
This sequence comes from Myxine glutinosa, assembly GCF_964187855.1. Classification (NCBI taxonomy): domain Eukaryota; kingdom Metazoa; phylum Chordata; class Myxini; order Myxiniformes; family Myxinidae; genus Myxine; species Myxine glutinosa. The sequence continues at coordinate 32,588,519 of NC_136264.1, read as the reverse complement.
AGTCTATAGTAGTATAGTCTATAGTATATAGTCTCGGTAGTCTATAGCGCAGTATGCCACCTCTAGCGCACCGAATGGACACAGTGAAGGAGCCGTGCTCCCACGTCGATCGGAAGAATGGACGCGACAAAAGAGCTGGAATTCGTCCGAGTTGCTTTATTCAAACAAAACAGCTCAGGTAATCTCCCAAAAGCCCGTTTATCGGGCAGCAATATATATACACACATTATCCCGGAGCGTTTGCCCGGGAACAGCGAGAGGGGGCGTGGCCGGGCGTCCTGGCCACGGCCTGGCAAGTCGAGGGCGGGCATGCCCGGGCGTCCTGGACGAGCCCGGCATGGTGATCGCTCCGCGTCCTTGGTAGGTGCAAGGCGATTGTGAAAACCCAGCGGTAGCCGCTACACACGTCCCCCCAGAATCGACTTGCACCGGCAGGGTCAATTTGAGGGGGGTCCTGATGACCCGGCCGAAGCGAACCCTGGTGGGTCGTGGGGGGGGGGGGGGGTCCGGTGTGGTGGTGGGCGGTCGAGTGGGGGGCACCGTGGACGGGGGGCGGCCTCGCCGCGGCGGAAGGGCCAACCGTGGCGGTTGGTCGATGTCCACGTGCGCCGGCTTGAGGCGGTCCACCGCAATCCGGTCCGACCTGCCGCCGATGTCGATGACAAACGACTTGTCGTCCCGTCGCAGGACCCGGAAGGGCCCGTCGTACGGCGGCCGGAGTGGCCCCCGATGTGCGTCATGACGCACAAAAACATACCCCGCTGTGCGAAGTGCTGGGGGGACGTAGGACTGGGGGTCACCGTGGTGGGATGTTGGCACGGGGGCAAACCGTCGGGCGACCTCCTGGAGGTCCGAGCGCTGGCGAGCTGCGGACCAGGGACTGGTAGCATCGGGCACGAACTCGCCCGGGACGCGTAGCCCCTGGCCGTAGACAAGCTCGGCGGTGGATGCCCGGAGGTCCTCCTTGGGGGCCGTGTGGAGGCCCAAAAGGACCCACGGCAGCCGGTCGGCCCAACCGCCGTCCTGAAGGCCGGCCATGAGCGCGGCCTTCATGGAGTGGTGGAATCGCTCGCACAACCCGTTGGCTTGGGGGTGGTAGGCCGTAGTATGGTGGAGCTTGACCCCCAGGTTGCGGGCGACCGTGCCCCACAGCTCGGAGGTGAACTGTGGTCCGCGGTCTGACGAGATGTCCGCCGGTGCACCGAAGCGGGCGACCCAGGTGGCGATGAAAGCCTGCGCCACGTCGGCGGTGGTGGTGGAGACGAGGGGAACGGCCTCCGGCCACCTGGTGGTCCTGTCCACCATGGTGAGCAGGTGTGTGAACCCCCGTGACGGGGGGAGGGAGCCCACCAGATCCACGTTGACGTGGTCGAAACGTCGTTCGGGCACGGTGAAAGGTGCCAGCAGGGCCTGGGTGTGTCGGTGGACCTTGGCCTGTTGGCAGGCTGTGCAGGTGCTGGTCCAATCGCGGACGTCCCGTCGAAGGCCGTGCCAGACGAATCGCGCCGACACCAGCTTCTGGGAAGCTTTCCGGCCCGGGTGGGAAAGGCCGTGGAGGGAGGCGAAGATGCGGCGTTGCCAGTTAACGGGCACGATGGGGCGAGGCTGGCCTTGGGAGACGTCGCAGAGCAGGACAGTGTCCGCGAAGGGGATGTCGGCCAGGCGGAGGCCCGTGTCCGCCGCCCGGAGGGCTTGCACCGTGGTGTCGGTGGTTTGGTCCGCCGCCATATGCGCGAAGTCCACGCCGAGGTGGACCGCGTTCACGCTGGCCCGAGAAAGACAGTCGGCCACGGCGTTGTTTTTGCCGGCGACGTGCCGGATGTCCGTGGTTAACTCCGACACGGCGGAGAGGTGGCGCTGTTGGCGGGCCGACCACGGCTCCGTGACCTTGGCCATTGCGTAAACCAACGGCTTGTGGTCGACGAACGCCGTGAAGGGTCGGCCCTCCAGGAGGTGGCGGAAATGGCGAACGGCCAGGTGTAGACCGAGGAGCTCACGGTCAAACGTACTGTATTTGAGCTCGTTCGGCCAGAGCTGCCGGCTGAAAAAAGCGAGTGGCTGCCAAACCCTGTTCACCCATTCCTCATGTACGGCGCCCACCGCGTAGTCAGAGGCATCCGTGGTGAGGGCGATGGGAGCGTTGAGCACCGGGTGAGCGAGCAGTGTTGCGTCGGCGAGGGCCCGCTTTGAGCTTTGGAAGGCCGCGTCCATTGCTGCGGACCAGACAATGTCGTGCTTGGCCGGCTTGCCCCGGAGGGCTTCGTAGAGGGGCCGCATGAGTTGAGCAGCGCGGGGCACGAAGCGGTGATAGAAATTCACCATTCCCAGGAATTCCTGCAGGGCCTTTATGGAGCGGGGACGCGGAAACGTGGTGATGGCCTCGACCTTGGTTGGCAGCGGCACGGCCCCGTTCTTGGTGATGTGGTGGCCCAAAAAATCAACGGCCGTCGTGCCGAAGTGGCATTTGGCCGGGTTGACGATGAGGCCATGCTCGCTGAGGTGCCCGAACAGTGTTCGGAGGTGGAGGAGGTGCTCGGGCCGGGACGTGCTGGCGACGAGGATGTCGTCCAGGTAAACGAAGAGGAACGGCAGGTCACGCAGCACACCGTCCATCAAGCGCTGGAACGCCTGACCCGCGTTCTTGAGACCAAACGGCATCCATAGGAATTCGAATAAGCCGAACGGCATGATGACTGCCGTTTTAGGGACGTCGGCCGCCCTGACAGGTACCTGGTGATATCCCCGTATGAGGTCGATTTTTGAAAAAATGACCCGTCCCGCCAGACGGGCGGAGAAGTCTTGGATGTGCGGGATCGGATACCTGTCGGGGATGGTAGCGTCGCTAAGACGGCGGTATTCGCCACTTGGGCGCCAGCCGCCCCCTGGCTTTGGGACGATGTGGAGTGGCGAAGCCCATGCGCTATCGGAGCGCCGCACGATGCCGAGGTGTTCTAAAGCGTCGAACTCGGCTTTGGCCACGGCGAGCTTGGCTGGGTCGAGGCGGCGGGCTCTGGCGTAGACCGGCGGGCCCGTGGTTGGTATGTGGTGCTCAATCCCATGTCGTACTGCGACGGCCGAGAACGTCGGCCGCGTGAGGGCCGGGAACTCCGTGAGCAGGCGAGCAAACTCGTTCGCCGCCGGGAGGGCGCATGCCAGCTCGGTCGGAGCGGAGCTGCTCAATGTGCATACCAGGGAGCTGAAGGTTTCGGCGTTGATTAGGCGACGCCGTTGGACGTCCACCAGCAGTCCGTGTGCGCAGAGGAAGTCGGCGCCTAGCAGAGCCATGGGCACGTTTGCGGTTACAAACGTCCAAGTAAAGCGTTGGCCGCTGAAGCAGAGGGTGACGTTGCGCGGGCCGAAGGTGCGGCTGGCCGATCCGTTGGCCGCAACCAAGGAGGGGCCGCAAACCGCGGACTGCCTGTCCTGGTCAGAGGCGGGTATGACGCTCAGTTGGGCGCCGGTGTCGCACAGGAAGCGCCGTCCGGACGCTTTGTCCGTGATGAACAGTAATTTGCCCGTGTGGCCGGCGCTCATGGCTGGTAATGAACGCCGGCCCGGCCGTTTCCTGGTCTGCCGAAGGTGCACGGGGGCCGGCATGTCCGGGCCTTCTGTCCGAACCTGGCATGATAGTAACACCACGCTTGGTCAGGTGGAGGCCCTGGTCGTCGTGCTGGAGGTGGTCGGCTCGGCGTAGCGGTCACCGATTGCGTCGGCAGTTCGGTCGTCGACCGTGCCGGGTGCTCGGGCGCCATGGGTGTTGCGTCGGACGGCGGTGGGCCCCAGGTCGCTGCTGCAATGCGTTGGCCTGCCGCGGAGATCTTGTCGGCTTCCCTGGTGAGGGCACGGGGATCCGTGATCGTCGTGCTTGCCAGGGCGAGGCGTACCGGGCTAGGCAGCTGACGGAGGAACAGCTCCCGGAACAGGAATGCCGGAGAGTGCTCGCCGAGCAGCGAAAGCATGTAGTCCATTCGCTCGGACGGGTGCGTGTCGCCGAGCTCGGGCAGGTCGAGCAGGCGCCGTGCGCGTTCCGCCGATGGGAGGGTGAAAGCGTCGAGGAGGAGCTTTTTAATCGCGCCGTATTTGTCAGCGGCTGGCGGGCTCTCGAGGAGGCTCAGGGCGCGGGCCGCGGTGGCTGAACTGAGCGCTGCTACCACATGGTGGAAGCGGGTGTCGTCGGCCGTGATGCCTCGCAGGGCGAACAGGGAGTCCGCCTGTGCGAACCAAACCGCCACGTGAGCCTCCCAGAAGGTAGGCAGTTTGAGGGCAACTGCCGTGTCCATGTCGGTAGGTCACCAATGAAGGAGCCGTGCTCCCACGTCGATCGGAAGAATGGACGCGACAAAAAAGCTGGAATTCGTCCGAGTTGCTTTATTCAAACAAAACAGCTCAGGTAATCTCCCAAAAGCCCGTTTATCGGGCAGCAATATATATACACACATTATCCCGGAGCGTTTGCCCGGGAACGGCGAGAGGGGGCGTGGCCGGGCGTCCCGGCCGAGGCCTGGCAAGTTGAGCGCAGGCCTGCCCGGGCGTCCTGGACGAGCCCGGCATGGTGATCGCTCCGCGTCCTTGGTAGGTGCAAGGCGATTGTGAAAACCCAGCGGTAGCTGCTACAACAGTCTATATAAGCTCCCTGAAGGTCATCTCTTCACGTGGATAGTCTCGCCGCTCAGCTCGAGACAATACAACATATTGCATCACAACATGAAAACCTGGATTAAAGTAGATTTGATCCAGACCTTTAAACCCCCCTCACACCGGCCTTACGGGGTCGTTACGACGCTTACGGCGGCGTTGCGGCGTAAAAATCGTGTACAACCGGGAGCATTCCTTGTGGCACCTGGGACATCCTCAACGCTTCCTGGAGCATTCGTATGGATCCTTAAGCGTCCGGGAGGGGTCGTAATTTCTTACGAGAGTTTTGGTCCAGACCAAAACTCTCGTAAGACAATTACGGCAGTGCTACGGAAATCTAGACCGCAACGCTTCCTCAACGCCTCCTCAACGCTTCCGCAACTGCCGTAACACGACCGTAAGACTCCGTAAGGCCATCTTAACCATCCGCAATGATTCTCCCTCTCCTTGGACTCTCTGGGCAGCGGGTGCTCCGTCCATGGCTCTCCTGGATAGGTCTTGCCCCCTTGGAAGTCAGCAGCAGAATGAGGGGAGAGCGGGGGGGGGGGGGGGCGTTTTTATATTCTGGGCCGGGAACCGTAAGGATCCGCAAGCAAACGTAGAGGCACCGTATCTCCACCGTGTATATCCGCAACGAAGCCGTAGCAGTCCGTACTAAACCGTAATAAACCGCTGTGAATCGGTCACGGTCAAGCAAAATCCTCTCCCGGGTGTTCACGATTTTGCTCAAAAAATCGCAACGCTGCCGGAGAAAGAACATCCGTGGACGTCCGTAAAAACCATTTTTTGGTGTGAGGTACCCTTTAGGAGTAACACTCAATTAAAAATAGGAACAGAATGCTGATCGAGGTATGCTAACCGCCGTCGGAAGCGAGGAGAAGCGGACGTCTCTGGCATTGAACTAAAATGGCCGCTTGTCAAATTCTAAATTTCTGCTGCGATTTAAAGGAGAAAGAGAGTTGTGGGGCACAGCATCGGTGGTAAAGCTGTGCCCACAGAAATGATGCAAGTCCGCGCACGGTGAATGAATCCAATTTGTTTTATTTTTTAAATCCCCCCCAGGATCATTCATGATACAGGCTTTTCACAAGAGGAATGCAAGAAATACTGTGCCGTGGTGTACAGCAACACCATTCAATCCATGGTGGCCATCCTGCATGCCATGGGGAACCTACACATCGACTTTGGGGATCCGGAACGAGCTGTAAGACTCGCCCTACGGTTGCATGTTCCTACATTGCACACTTTTACCTGCGATTCACGTAAACGTAACAGCACAGTTGGGCATGTAGTGAGTGATTGCAGGTAAGAGTCTGCAGTATATGACCTTTATATGCAGTATATGACCTTTATATGCAGTATATGACCTTTAACTGCCTTATACATCACGAAGCATATTTGCCTGGTGTTTATCACATTACAATTTCGCACATTTTTCAATACTATTGTTATTTTTTTCATTTTCCTTTCATGTTAGGGTTACGGACACATTGCTAGGTCATCTCGAAGAGATCTCCAAGAGCTGACCTTGTAAAATTGGTCGTGATGTCCAAATGTCTGTCCGTCCGTCAGTCTGTCCGTCCGTCCGTCCCTTAGTGTTTTGCTGGGTTTTTTTCTACTCCTCCCTTATCACCCGGCTGATTTTTCTGAAACTTGACACATGAATACAAGACGGTATCTCACACAATCACACGGGCTTAGATTTTTCGATTTCAGATCATGGCGGCCCCCAGGGTGTGTTACCTGCCAAACTTCGGATCCCTACTCATCCCTTATTTACTCGATGGTCCGCAGAATCACTCGGTCTGAGATTTTTCAATTCCGGATCATGGGGGCTCCCAGGGGATCAGGGGAAGTCCTAGGGGGGGGGGGTACCCCAAATAAGCAAAGGTCTGAACTACAACCTCAAGAGATGACTGTCCGCTCACTCCGGGCCTTGTTATTTTTACTTTTGTTATTAGCCAGTCACCCGCACAGCAGGAGACAGGTTTGGCAAATCACGTGTGTGTGTGTGTGTGTGTGTGTGTGTGTGTGTGTGTGTGTGTGTGTGTGTGTGTGTGTGTGTGTGTGTGTGTGTGTGTGTGTGTGTGTGTCATTGGTTGTTATCTCCATATATGGATATTGGTATGTGCAATTGTGCATGTGTGATCAGGGTGCGCTTCAGCCATTCAGAGTCCCAGTGGATTTGAGTTGTGGTCTCACCATCGGTGCAGTCTCACCCCCCCCCCCCCCCTTCCCACTCCCCTTCCTCCCCACCCACCCACAACACTCCCCTTGAGATACTTGTGTTAAAAGAAAGGTACACACCTGTGTTGAGTTGCTTGTTTTGAGCTTGTGTAGGGCAAAACTTACCACATGTCACTCTTCATTTGTGATTTTTCAGAATGATGCACGACAGCTCTTCGACCTGGCAAACACGGTGGAAGATTGTTCATTCCCTGTGGAGATCTGCGTGGTGTTGGCACACCTCTGGGCTGATAGTGGTGTGCAGGCCTGCTTTGCACGCTCAAGAGAGTACCAGCTGAATGACTCTGCTGCCTAGTGAGGAATTCCGTAATCAATAATTTTGTCATTTTTAGGTCATCCCATCTCGATTCGCAAAGAGACGAACTTGTGAAATGGGTCGCAATGTCCGGATGTCTGTCCGTCCGTCCATCTGTCCGTTAACGTTTTGCTGTTTTTACTACACCTCCCTTATCACCTGGCTGATTGTACTGAAACTTGACACATTAATGCAACACAGTAGCCCACACAATCGCTTGGTCTTCGATTTTTCGATTTTAGATGAGGGATTTGGGGTTCACGGGGGCTCCCAGTGGAGGTCCCCCAAATCAGCAGAAGTCTGAACTACAACCTCAAGAGATGACCGTCAGCCCTATCTGGGCTATTTTTGGTCAAGGGATCAATATTGCCATCAAAATGTTCTATGGATCCCACAAGAATGAATCATTCACTGACCCACATATCATAACATCTGGATTCAGCAGCTCGAGCGCTGTAACTGCAATTGTCCTGTTAATATGAATCTTTATTTTATTTATTATTTATTTATTTAGTTTTATTTTGTTTTGCTTTATCCTTATATTTTTCTAACTTTCTCTTAGCCCCTTACCTAGAGTAGCTGTATGCCTTGTCTGGGGCGATATCCATTAAAAAAAAAATCAAGTTAGCCCATTATGTCTTTCATGAAGAGTGGGTGAGTTATTGCCAACACTCTGAACAAATTACAAATTCCTGCCTTGACAAAGGCAAAGGCAAACCAACTAATGCAATCCTTGCCATGAGGTGGCTTCAACACCACCAAATCAGCTTTTGGGCAGAACACCAGTGAGGGAGGGAAAGAAGGAGGGGATAGGAAATGTAATCCTATAATTCATCCGCTACGCTGAGGGGGACTATAGGTGTGCGCTCTCTCTGTCTGTCCGTCCGTCCCACCTGTGATTTACTGCACTTTTTTCCATACCCTTCAACATATTCAACTGAAACTTGGTACATGCCTTTATTGTGATAAGTTACACAAGTTTGAGTTTTGGGACGTTTCGGCAATTGTTCACGGAGTTATGAACATTTTTACTCGGAACAAGAACATCCATTGGGACCGGGAGGGGACATTTATTGCAAAGCAATTCTCCTTGTTGTTATTATCAACATCGTAACGAGTATATTTTCAATATTAATCAAAAGGATTTGCAGGTAATTGTGAATAGTCATCAGGCATCCATTAATTTTCCATTTTTTATTTTATGTAGCCAATGTGTTGTCCTCTTCCTAACCCTTTTCCTGAGCATAAACATTGCACCTTCAGATTGATACAGCATCCATCATATGTGCTACTAGCTGAGTACTGCAGAACCCCAACATTCGTGGGGGATACGTTCCTGAAAAATGCCATGAATGTTGAATCCGCGAATGTCGGGGCATTGTTTCAATGGGAAAAATGGGGATAGGTTCCCGGCGGTTCGTGTTTCATAAGGAGAAATCAACAATCCTGTGAAAAACTGCGAATACGCGGAGCACGGAACTGCAAATGTCAAAGGAGGTCGCATTTTATGAACCGCGAATATGTGGGGTCCACGAATGTTGGGACCGTGAGTATCGAGGTCCGACTGTATTTAAGTAACCATCGTACTCCCTCTAATTAGTCAAAGTGTATATTTAGTATTCCATAGCTTTATTGCAATACTTCTTACTCGGACTGTAAGCCCATCTCAGTCATATGAATAAGTAGCGCGAACACCAAGAGCATGAAGTGCTAAGATGGATGTGTGTTTGTGTGCAGCTACCTGAATGACCTGGAGAGACTGGGACAGGAGGATTACATACCGACCCAAGAGGATGTCTTACGGACCCGTGTCAAGACAACGGGAATCGTGGAGACACATTTCGCATACAAGGGGCGCCACTTTAAGTAAGTGTGTTCGACCAGAGGGCGAGATGCAGTTTGATTTGACAGAGTTTTTGGATGAATCTATAACAGCAAAACATCATGTGCACCATTGTTCGTTGCAGTGGTATTTTATCAGTTCTGATGTATTCACCAAAAATCAGTATTTCTTGTCGTTATCGAGTGAAGTCTTTTGGCCGATGAACTCGTATCATCAGAAAGATTTACTGACAACAGTGTGTTCAGTGTCGACTGTAGAGCATTAAATAGTTGGATGTTTGTTGTCGTATGCAGAATGTCGCCATTTGTTGCAGTTTGTGGAGCACGTACCTCCGCCAGGCTGAAAAGTTTACGTTTTGTATCCCACTGATAGGCCGAAACTGCATCTGGATCTTGACCAAAATCTCGTCGGCTTGTTCTTGTCACACACCCAATCTGTCCACCAACTTTGGCCGAATCCGTCAATATATTTTTGTTTGAGATATGCTGCTCACAGACACAGACAGACAGACAGGGGTGAAAACAAAGCATCCGTCCAGCTTCGGCGGTGTATGTAAAAAGGGTGACCATCCACCATTTCATGTCGTCCACCTATAGTCATCCATGATGCCTTTTTTTCTTTGTATACATCGTCGAGGCATGTGGAAGAACTAGTACTGGTACACTGAACGGATCAGGGTGCAACAGGACAAAAGGAACAGCAGAAAGAGAAAGACAGAGAGAGAGAGAGGGGGTAGAAACACCAAAGGTAGAGCATAAGGCCAAGGTAGATAGAGACTTTGTCAAACAATGGGTGTGAGGAGCAATGGGGGACACGAGAGGATGCATGGGGTGGAGAAGATGGATACGGAAGGGACCTCTAAGGAAGGTAAACTGGAAATGTGGAAGGAGTAGGGACTGGAGTGGGGTGGAGTGTAGGGTTAACGAAGGTAGAAAGGATCATGGTTTTGGATTGGGGACGACGATCTGAGATGGTGTTGAACAGATGTCTTGTGAAAACCGGCAGAGAAGAATGACATTGAAGATGATATGGAAGTTGATTCCACAGGTAAGAAAAAAGAGAAACATGAGTGGAGGTGAGCAGTGATCCTGGATTTAGGTAGTTTCACCAGAAGGGGGTTGATGGTGGACCATGTGACCCCTGCAGAAACCTGGGTGGAGGACGTTTTGGGGGGTAAATTATAATGGAAAGAGCAGACTGTGCAAGACCAGAAAGGAGGTGGTAGAAGACAGAAAGACCACCGACCTGTCTGCAATGGTGAAGTGGTAGGCCCATAGGACTCAGCTTCATCGCAGGAGATTGCAATAATCTTAAAGGCCTTGGTGTCCATGGCGTCAAGTTGGGCCAGATGTGAGGCAGGGGAGCCAGGTCAGAGGGGAGAACAGTGCTCAATCACCTGTGGATGAAAGCCTTGGATGTGGATAGGAATTGAGGTGTGCAAAGGAAGGGCTTTGTATGACGGAGCATGCCCAGTCTGAAGCTGGATTTGGAGGCCAACCTTGAAATGTGGTTTGCCCAAGAAAGATAATGTTTGATAGTGAGACCAATGAGTTTGAATTTGTGAACGTCCTCTAGAAGATTGTTAAGAAAGTAGATAGGAGTGGTTACCAGACGTCCTTTTGGAGAGAGATATTAAGAGTATAAGATTTGTCTGGAATGTAAGACACATTCCAAGTGTTTGACCAGTTTGTGATTTTTGTCAAGTTCTGGAGAGAGGGTAGAGACAGCAGCCTGTCTGTTTGAAGGATGAGGGATGTCACAACAGAGTGGAGTCTTTTCAGAAAATAGATAAAGAGGATTTTCCAAATCGAGATATAATTGATGAAAATCAGAAATAGGATTGATCCCAGAACACTGGCTTGGTGTACTCAATCCTTGACCAGAGAGATGAAAGGATTCTGTTGAGTGCCACACGTTGACTACAAGAGTAGTGGAAGTCTGCAAGCAATGTGTGTTGTTGACCTTGGATGCCATAAGCAGAGAGTTTCGAGAATACGGCAGGATGTCAGACCGTATAGAAAGCATGAGATATGTCCAGAGAGACGGCTCTGATCTCACGTCTGACATTGAGGACCTCCATCCATCATTGGGTGAGGAGAAGCAGCATGTCCCAAGGTTGACTTACCTGGTCTGAAACCAAACATTCTCGCTGGATCTACCCATTTTCCCACCTGCAGTTACCTCTGCACACAAACCTCTTTTGTACGTATATCCATCGCTCGTCCTGTTCCCCTCTGCTCTGTTGCCAGTGTGTTGCTGACCTCTCAACATCTGTCGTCCATTTTTTCCACGCGCATCATCTTCAATAAAAATCGACATGTGTTGTGGTGAAATATGTTGTAATGTCTCGAGCTGAGTGAAGAGACAATCCGTGTGAAGGGATGACCTTGAAGAAGCTTATATAAACTGTGTCCATTCGGTGCGCTAGGGGTGGCATAATGTATCCCCAGTGCTGTAGACTGCTGAGATTAACAGGTGCATAATTGCTTGCTGCAAGAAACTAGGAAGAGATGTATGCTTTGATTACCTTCTTTATGGAACTAATAATCTGCATTATTGTGTTGTCGGAATGGGTAGAGAAATAGTTCAATAAAGCCTCATTCGTTGCAAGAGATCTGAGTTTGATTCCACAACATGTGTTAACTTCCTTCTGAACAAAATACTTTTGATTGATTCCAAAGGTCACAAATGGTGTATATTCTGTACGTTTTTTGTTTTTAGGATGTTTGATGTGGGAGGACAACGGTCAGAACGAAAAAAGTGGATTCATTGTTTCGAAGGAGTGACAGCCATCATTTTTTGTGTTGCTATGAGTGCTTACGATTTGGTCCTTGCAGAGGATGAAGAAATGGTGAGGAATTAATTACCTCCTTTTTTATCCACTTGCGAACACAAAACCTGGCAGTAGAGCCATTTAATAACCTCGTACCTATCACACTGTCACAAGCAGCGGACCCGTCACTCCAACCTTTTCCAGCCATGTTTGGCCATTTCATCTGAGCCTTCTCCTTCTCGGCCCACATTCGGTGTGCAATGTGCTGCAGCATAGTCTTGTCAATGCACATTATAATTTTTGTCATCATACTCCATATTATACAATGGAAGATTATTTGTAATACCAGCTATCACCAAAGGTGGCGCTATTTCACGCACATGTCAATTTTGGAGATTCGGTGAGGTCCATGTTTGCTCCATTAGAGTAAGAATCCTTGTGATGTAGCCATCAATGTAAGAATATAACCATCAACGCCATCAAAATAAATCAGAAACACACAAACTCTAAACAATCATTATTTATTTCATACAATGGTCTCACATTTGATGTGTCGGCAGAATGGTGTACCATGCAAATTTTAATAATTGCTCAAGTATGGTGTGAGTAGAGCAAACAATAATTATAATTCATCAAAGGTGTGTAAGGACCTCATTCATGTCACCTGTTAAAATGTCTACACAACTTTTAACTTTGTGTGCGCTCCCTTGATATTTGTTCCTGCAGAACCGGATGCACGAAAGTATTAAACTGTTTGATTCCATCTGCAACAGTAAGTGGTTTTTGAACACGGCCATAATACTCTTCCTCAACAAGAAGGACCTGTTTGAGGAGAAGATAAAACGAAGCAATCTCACCATCTGCTTCCCAGAATACACTGGTAATGTGTTTGCTTTGTCCTTCCATTGCGTTCTAATGTCCTTCGAGCATGCATGTGTGTGCGCGCACACACACACACACACACACACACACACACACACACACACACACACATACATGCGCGCGAGCATGCACACGCACACAAGCACGCACACACAAACACACACACACCTGCCCACTGATTAATTCTGACTATTGATTCCCTTCGGATCCAGCTGGTTCCTATCTCTACTTGCTCACGAGCACATGCTTTGGCAAAACAGTGTTGTACACCGCACCTTTCCTATGCCGTCTCCAGGCATTGCAAATCGTCATTGCCGGGCACCGAAGGGGGCTCGGCAGTGACGCACGCTGAAAGAGAGTACTCAGTTTTCACACTCGTTGTTTGTTGCTTGCTTTCTTGTTTGTTTGTTTGTTTGTCCGGACGATATCTCAGCCATCCTTTGAGCTAGGAAGCTGAAATTTCGGCACAATAGTGAGCAAGTCCTTTCTCAAAAACGGTATTTTTGTTTTTTGATTAATCAATTAATTGAGGAGTTATTTAATTATTAGCGATTAATTAAGTACTTATTTAATTAATTAAATTTCCTTTCTCTTCTGACCAGTAACTCAGGCACCTTTTGAGTTAGGAAGCTGATATTTGGACATGCCAATGACCAGGTGATTTGGCTGCAAAGGCTATTTTTGATTTATTAATTAATCAATTAATCGATTAATTATTTAATTATTCGATTAATGACTAAAAAAAATTTTTTTTTCAAGTTACAGATTCTGATGAAATAGTGGTAGTTTATGTGTTCTCTGACCAAATTGATTAATAATTTAATTTTTTTATGATTTTTATTTATTTATTTTCATTATTAATCATTTATTTATTTTCTTTCTCATTTGGCCAATATCTCAGGCACCTTTTGAGCTCGGAAGCTAATATTTGGACATGAGTGACCAAGTGATGTGGCTATCAAGGATATTTTTGATTTATTGATCAATCAATTAATCGATTATTTATTGATTAATCGATTAATTACTAAAAAAAATAAAAAATATCAGTTACAGATTCTGATGAAATGGTGGTGGTTTATGTGTTCTGTGACCGAATTGATTAATAATTTAATTTTTTTATGATTATTATTTATTTATTTTCATTATTAATCATTTATTTATTTTCTTTCTCATTTGGCCAATATCTCAGGCACCTTTTGAGCTGGGAAGCTAATATTTGGACATGACAGTGACCAAGTGATGTGGCTATCAAGGATATTTTTGATTTATTGATTAATCATTTAATCTATTAATTATTTATTGATTAATCGATTAATTATTTATTGAGTAATCAATTAATTATTTAATTTTTTATAAATGACTTATTTAATTAAATTTCTAAAATATACATCTTCAGATGAAGCACTAGTGGTTTAGTTATGCTATTAGCCAATTGATTATGAAAATATTTTGTGATAATCTTTTATTGATTTTAATTATACAATTAATCAATCAATTAGTGTACACCTCTCCCTCCCAATGCAGCCTCAATGAGCTGCACTGCGGTATTGCCGGGCGCCGAAGGCGCCCCGGCAATGCCGTGCTGTAGGATATTTAATTATTTGGCATGGGGGCGGTGTACTTTGAATGTATCTGTACTTGTTTTAAAAAAAAATTATTAATCAATTAATTATTTAATTATTATCCATTTATTAAGTACTTATTTCTTTTCTTTCTCACACCTTTTCCATCTCCCCTCCCCGACGCCTTTATATGAATAATTTTATCTTACCTCCTCCTTGCCATTTGTTCTTCATATTCCAGCAGTCCCACTGTCATTCGACTGGTCTTCCAATATGGAACATACATAGAAGTAGGAAACTGGTGGATTTGCTACCCAACTATAAACTGTCTGATTGGTGATCATGACAACGTGCACCATCCCTCAGAACGATGTTAAGGATGAGGATCCATCTGCTCGCATTAGTTGGTGGAAGTTATGAGATCCCACTGTGTCCTTCACAAGGAGTAGGCACGTTGACGTCTCTCAATAAATTACGAATTCCCACCCAAATCATCTCCAGTTGAGCGTAAGGCCTGGCCAGCTGGTTCGTGAAAAGACGAGGGCCAAACTTCCCCCATGGCCGAACGCACAAGAAGGTTGGATTAATTCTGGATATTGAAGTAGTGGTAGTAGTTATGGTAGTGATAGTAATACAGGCTTTCGTACAATGCCATGCTTTGAACTCACCAGGGAAACAGTTTGTAGTTACCCTTTAAAGTTAACTCATTTGCTGATCGGATGCAGCCGATACAGGTTAAGGTAAGATTGGACTATCCAAGCTTATCTGCCAGCTATGTCCACCATACTAATATAAAATACATTTCCATGAGTCTCCACGATCCACTTGTACATTTCATAACATCGAACATTTCAATGCATTATGTAATTACCTTTCAAATGGAAACATCCCTGGCATTGGTCTTTCCCTCATGGTCCCCCTGTGCTGTCTTTCCCTCGTGGTCCCCCTGTACTGTCTTTCCCTCATGGTCCCCCTGTGCTGTCTTTCCCTCGCGGTCCCCCTGTGCTGTCTTTCCCTCATGGTCCCCCTGTGCTGTCTTTCCCTCGCGGTCCCCCTGTGCTGTCTTTCCCTCGCGGTCCCTCTGTGCTGTCTTTCCCTCGCGGTCCCCCTGTGCTGTCTTTCCCTCGCGGTCCCCCTGTGCTGTCTTTCCCTCGTGGTCCCCCTGTGCTGTCTTTCCCTCGTGGTCCCCCTGTGCTGTCTTTCCCACGCGGTCCCCCTGTGCTGTCTTTCCCTCGCGGTCCCCCTGTGCTGTCTTTCCCTCGTGGTCCCCCTGTGCTGTCTTTCCTTCGCGGTCCCCCTGTACTGTCCTTCCCTCGTGGTCCCCCTGTGCTGTCTTTCCCTCGCGGTCCCCCTGTGCTGACTTTCCCTCGTGGTCCCCCTGTGCTGTCTTTCCCTCGCAGTCCCCCTATGCTGTCTTTCCCTCACGGTCCCCCTGTGCTGTCTTTCCCTCGCGGTCCCCCTGTACTGTCCTTCCCTCGTGGTCCCCCTGTACTGTCCTTCCCTCGCGGTCCCCCTGTACTGTCTTTCCCTCGCGGTCCCCCTGTACTGTCTTTCCCTCGCGGTCCCCCTGTGCTGTCTTTCCCTCGCGGTCCCCCTGTGCTGTCTTTCCCTCGTGGTCCCCCTGTACTGTCTTTCCCTCGTGGTCCCCCTGTGCTGTCTTTCCCTCGTGGTCCCCCTGTACTGTCTTTCCCTCGTGGTCCCCCTGTACTGTCTTTCCCTCGTGGTCCCCCTGTACTGTCTTTCCCTCGCGGTCCCCCTGTACTGTCTTTCCCTCGCGGTCCCCCTGTGCTGTCTTTCCCTCATGATCCCCCTGTACTGTCTTTCCGTCGTGGTCCCCCTTTACTGTCTTTCCGTCGTGGTCCCCCTGTGCTGTCTTTCCCTCGTGGTTGTCAGCTCTTTCACGAGCCTCGATTCAGTATAGAAAAAAAAAAATTTTTTTTGATTAAATAAAATAAACATTCCTGACATATTAACAAAGACTTTCCTTTTAACCAAGCACATTGCTTTCTCCATCTTCCCTTGTTAGTTTTTAGTCATCATTTTAGTATCTAGATTGATGAAATGAGGAGAATCTGAGTACGAGTGATAACTGGCAGAATAGAGTAGAGATATGTGGATAGTTGAGTATAAATCTTGAGCTTTTGATTTTGTTTATTCTCCACAACTTATTTGGTCTGAATCAAAATTTTCAAAAGGAATCACATGTGACTTTTCCTGATGAAATTATTTGATATTTTACAACTGTGTTGAGCCTGGATGTGCATAATTTCGCTTTATATCCAAGGAGAGAGATAGAGGTGGAGGTCATGATCATTGGTCATGATCACCAATCAGACAGTTTATAGTTGGGTAATCGACCAGTTTCCTACTTCTATGTATGTTCCATATTGGAAGACCAGTCGAGTGACAGTGGGACTGCTGGAATATGAAGAACAAATGGCAAGGAGGAGGTAAGATAAAATTATTTAGATAGAGGTGGAGTAACTACAAACTGTTTCCCTGGTGAGTTCAAAGCATGGCATTGTACGAGAGCCTGTATTACTATCACTACCACGACTACTACCACAACTTCAATATCCAGAATTAATCCAACCTTCTTGTGCATTCAGCCATGGGGAAAGTTTGGCCCTCGTCTTTTCACGAACCAGCTAGCCGTAATATATATATACAGACTTGGCATTTAATATGGAATTTTTTTTTCTCCTTGACTTGGGTTAACTTTCTTAACTCAGTATATCAATCTGGTGAGTTTCTTTTACACTTTGGTGATTTATTTGTTGAAAGAACCATGTCACTGATTGTCTGTCGCAGCAAGAAGTCAACAACAGGATTATATCACAGGTGACGTGGCAAAATGTACAGACAGGTGCATTTGATGATTGGCTTCACAGTCGGGTATACAAGGGTTGTTGTGTTCTGTATTAGTGGAAAACAACTGCTGCACGTCTCCAAAAGTTATTGCCGCTTCCTCTGGAGATGGTCCGTCAACTCGACATTGCTGTTTGTCATGGAGTGGTGGCTTTACGAAATTACGGCATGAAACAGCGTGCTATTGCTCGGCAGTATGGCATCACTCAAGGTCAGGTGTCAAAGATCCTGAAACGAAATGCTCAGAGGGGTGTCCCTACTCCAATACCGAGGCCAGGACGTCCCCGCAGAACCACAAGGAGGGATGATCGCCAGCTGCACCGGTTAGTCCGCAATGGCCGTACAAAGTCAGCTAATCGGCTTAGGGCTGAGTGGCAGCAACTGACAAATGTGCCTGTATCCAGAAGGCTAGTCAACCAACGACTGGTTCAAGCAGCCTATCGTGCCAGGCATCCCCTGAGAAAGCCACGCCTGACCAGACAACACTGCCAGCGCCGATTGCAGTGAGCCAGAGAGCACCGTCAATGGCAGCCAGGACACTGGAATCACGTGATCTTCAGTGACGATTCTAGATTTCTGGTCTATCGTCAAGATGGCCGCGTCCGAGTGCACAGACAAGTGCATGAAGCCTACAACAAAGATTGTATAGTGCCAAGAGTCCAAGCTGGAGGTTGTGGGGTGACCGTTTGGGCTGTTTTTCATGCAGGGGGCAAAACTGACGTGGTTGTTCTGAATGGAAACCTGAACCAGTTCAAGTACAGGGCCATTCTGGAAGAAACATTGCTTCCATTTGCTCGTGCAGCCTTTCGAGGAAACTTTGTCTTCCAAGATGACAATGCACGGCCTCATCGTGTTCGCATGATCCAACACTTTCTTGCTGACTGTGGTGTAGAGCATATGGAGTGGCCTGCCATGTCCCCGGATATGAATCCGATAGAGAACTTGTGGGAAGAATTAACGCATCAAATCGACCACTTGGACCAGCAGCCGACCTCTGTGCGTGAATTGCAGCAGGCTATTGTCACTGCATGGCAGGCGATTCCTGTCCAAACCTTGGCAAATCTCGTGAACAGCATGCTTCAATGTGTACGTGCTCTCCTCAATGCTCGTGGGGGTTACACGAAGTACTGAACTGTAATTTTACTGTCCGTAATCCCAGTCGTAATTTAACTTTTGTTTTTGTTAAAAAAAAATTTGGCTAATGTGCAAAATAAAGAGATACTTCTGGAAAACGTACAGAAGTTTAACACAGTACTGTCCATGAATTGAGTTCGATATCAGTTTACATCACTTTCAAGGATCAATTTATTTGTTTCGAAATGTCAAATGTGGTTTTTGTTTCTTTTAAAGGTCACATTAACAAAATCTAGAATAATTTCAACATAATTCCAATGAACTTTTGGTTCTAAGACATCTTGAAAAGTAAGTTCACCCCCACAAAAAAAATATTCCATATTAAATGCCAAGTCTGTATATTGGTCCTTGCAGAAGATGTATATACGTATACATAAGCCCTATTGTGTTTATTTCTCTGTCACGGAGGAAGTAACCTCACTTCACGGAAGTGACATCACGCTCGTCATTGAAAGGGAGCACATGCCATATCAGTGTTAGTGCTATTTTGTTTCCGCTCAGGGAAGGTGAATTTATGGCGTCCAAAACTTTTACTACACACGTGAATTTCGGTTGATTGCATATGACTATTCCGGTTGTTTTCACAACTCTAATGCTATAGGGGAGACAGTATAATTTTTATTTGCAGTAAAAGTTTTCTATCATGGTTTATACTGTTTACCACTTGTTTACCACTTGGCAACAAATCCACAAATGTAATTATTTTAGTAATGCTTACAAT
Source organism: Myxine glutinosa (assembly GCF_964187855.1). Taxonomy (NCBI): domain Eukaryota; kingdom Metazoa; phylum Chordata; class Myxini; order Myxiniformes; family Myxinidae; genus Myxine; species Myxine glutinosa. The sequence continues at coordinate 32,569,559 of NC_136264.1, read as the reverse complement.
TGTGACCGGTAGCACATGTCTCCGTTATCCGTCAACAGGTGAAAATACGAACGAAGAGGCCTCGGCCTACATCCAGGCCCGCTTTGAAAATCTCAACAGATCAAAAGAGAAGGAAGAGAAAGAGAAGAGACAACGTGTGTTCTCGCACTTCACATGCGCAACAGACACCGAGAACGTGCAGATCGTGTTCGCGGTCGTTTCTGAAAACATAATGTTGAACAACCTCATTCAATGCGGCCTCTACTGAACGGAAGTCCATGGAAAGCGGCAGAGAGGTATTCCACACCTTCACGCACAAGCGCTGAATCTCCTGCTTGCAAGCATAGATGGATTACCATTCTGTGATACAAGATGGATTACAATTTGAACCAGCATGATTCAACCGACCAAATGCACTTTAAAAGCTGCACAATAGTGCAGTTTAACAAACGCTCCCACACATTTTTAATCCTCCACTTGTAAGGATCCCCTGCTCTTTTCAAGATACTTGTTTCATTGCTTGTGCTACAAAATTTAATGCTGGCACTTTTATTTGTTGTCCAGTTGAAGAATGTTCACCGGTTTAGAGTAGTTGCCTCCTTCTAGTGAAGGAGATTCTTCAGCATTGTACGTTGGTGGTTAAATTCTGCTTTTAGCTCGGAGAGACGTCTTGCGTTACAGGAAAACACGACTTGAGTGCATCGGTTGAAGGAAATACCGATTCTGCAACCAACCACGTGATTCTTTAGTGTAAAGGGGAAGTAAATTTCTTATTTTCTTCAGTGTAAATTTCTTTCCCCAACTCTGGAACAAACTCCCCCACTCTCTTCAATCCCACTCCTCCCTCCAGGTCTTTAAAACAGCTGTTCACCACCATCTCTTATCTTCCCCCATTCAAAACCTTGATCTTTTCTACCCCCGTAAATTCACCCCAGATCCACTTTTTTGAAATGTTTATTTTTTGTTTTTTTACTCCATGTCTTTTTTTTTTTACCTCCCTCGCCCCCAGGCCCATTCCCACGCCTCCTCCCCACAAACCCTCTTCCTCCCACAGATCTCCCAATGTACCTGCTCTCAAATGTTGTACTTGTGTGCTTCCCTCTCTCCCCATCTGGTCTCCCGCTCCCTTTATTGCGTCGTATGTGTCCGTTTGTTTTTTTGTCATTAATGTGTCTTACACGAGCCTCGATCTGGTATACAAAAATAAGAAAAGAAAAGCATACCAACGGTAATTTCCGGTAGTCCACGAGTTGTTGTTGTTGTTTTTTTGTTGTTTTTTACAAGAAAATAAATCCATCCCGGTTATGTAGCTTCTTTTTTTTTTCTACCCGATACTTTCCTAGAATTGATAATAAACAAGTTGATCGCTTTCTGTGTTGTTGTTCGAGAATGCCAAGTTCATGTAAAGAGAAAGTCTCCAATATTGACATGGTCGTATCTCCTTAGCCCGTACGCAGGCAGTTCACCATCCTTCAAACAGCGAGGTTCTCTTAATGAAACAACTTGAGATGCTGGTCACCTGGAGATGAGTCACTGTTTAAAGCTCATCCTGGTAACAAATCCTTGTTCTTATATTTAATTTGCTATTTATTTAGTACCAGAGGTGCTGCCCGGCTGGGTGAGCTTTTCCCGGCGGTGGTTTTGGAACGTGTTGGGCATTGAAAAGCTATGGAGTAGTTGGTCTCATGTGTGGGCCACTGCCAGCACTGCCTGACCCCACATCCCAAAATACACTCTTTAGAGGCCATTGGTGGCCTCAAAACAGAGGTCAAGGCCAACGCGTGGTAGCTTAAAACCGTGCCCAGATTGGAAGTACCTACTCCCAAAATTTGGGCCTGTAGGTGCTGCAGTTCGGCTGTGAAAATAACATACAAATGCATGAACGGATGCACGACCAAACGCAGAAAACAAATGCATGCACAAGCAAACGCTTGAAAATATTTACAAGATTTCAATGTTTTCAGTGCATAACATGTGCAGGAACCTTCACGTCGTTTTTTGCTGTGCAGAGATGGGTACCTCACCCAAGCCGGCTCACCCGAATCAAGAACAGGTTATTTAGACTTCAGTAAACCATCAAGAGGATTGATGGTTTAAGCTGCAGCAAAAATTCACCTGAGATTGCACCACAGCAATGATGGGGCAAATGGCCTCATTTCTTTGTTTGAGGTCAGTTTCTTCCTATTCAGACATACAAACACATAGATACAGAGAACTTCCTTTCAGGATGGGGGAGGGAGGAGTTGTGTGCCCATGACCTGACCCTGGGTACCCCCAGCATGTATGAAAAATCCGATCTGATGGAGATTGGGCTGGCTTTTTTTTCCCTATGATTTTCAGACCTAAAAAAACAATACATGGAGAATTCCTGTGTTGGGGTTGGGGTACGCTTAAAACTTTTCCGAGATTCTGAAGTTCCTACACCCAAATTTGGGACCTCTAGTTGCTGTGGTTCAGCCGTGAAAGAGATACAAACGCACAAACACTTGAAAATATTTACAAGATACACGTTAGATGTTAAACTTCTTCTTCTTCTTTTTTTAAAATACCTTGTTGCAGGAATGTTCACTGTTGTTGGCGAGAGCTCTGTGCTAAATACCTTCAGGCTTATTTGGACACCTTCAGTCTCTTGAGGGTAAAAACAGGAGAGGGAATTGCTGTCAAATAAGTTTGCTTCTAAGTTTAAGTTCTAACTTCTTTTTAATTGAATGTGTACCTGTCAGCTATTGTGACAAATACAGGTTGGGATAAAAGTTGAAGTTGTTATTGAAAACTTCAGCAGTGTCACTTCCAAGCGGGTTCAACATGAAATTGTAAAACGTTTGTTGCTAGATTAAGATTACTAGTGAAGTAACCATGCTACGCACAGGTGGGAGGCAAGAAGCAAACAGACAATACAGAAACGGTGAATGCTAAAGCATGAAACCAATAAACCACATTCCTGTAGCACCTTCAGTCGCACGTCAGACATGGATAGCAAGTTCGTGAAGGACTTCCATGAAAAACGTACCCGTTCGCAAACAAACAGGTACGTTTGCTCCATACCCAGTCAATGGCGAATCTGCATATGGCGATCCGCGAATTTCACGTTTGGAAAGTAGAAACCGTCATGGCATTCCGTCATTCACTTGAACTCGATATCTCTTTTTTCTTTCCAAACAGCATAACTCCAATCACAAATTAAATAACATTAATATAAAAAATAAACTTTTAACAACATTCGTGACATAAACAAATATTTAAATCCTGATGTGAAGTTCCGTACGGTTGGGTGAATACAATTACGAATTCAACATCATAATTGTATTCACTCAATTCCAATCATCAATTGATACTTTGACAAAACGACTAACACAATTAACGTTAAACGATGTAACATTACGATTGAATGACGGTTGTATTGGGATATTATCAAACCCACACATTGCCGTCATCTGTCCACTTCCGCATTCGTGGCAGGTTCATAATTGTCATCAAAATATAAACAGTATTTGTAGAATTTCAATAAAAGCCACATCACTGTTCATATCGGTAAATATTATTCCATCGTGTTTGGAAAACTGGAAAATTGGAAAAATTGGAAAAACAATATGGCCTATTTTACTCCCGGGGGTCCCAGAAATACCCACCCAAAATATCGTTGCGATCGGTTGAGCCGTTTTTGCAGTGCCTGCGAACGGACAGACGGACATTTGGTGAATTATAGTAAGATATGCTTCAAATTCCCCATCAGAGACTGACTACATAAAAAGTATGCAAGAACAAGAGGAGAGGTTCATTTTTTTAAACAAAACTTTGTTTGAGAAAAGGAACAAAAAGAAGGTTCAGGAAAGGATGAAAAGAAAGTCACAACTAATGGAGAGGGAGGGTGAGGATATATAGGACATATGGTGAAAAGTGATCAAGAACATTGCTCTCTTTTGTAATTAAATGTTTCATTTTTAAATATAAGCCAAGTTTCAATATCTGAAAATGTTTCAATATCTGTATCTGAAATGTATCTTTTCAATATCTGTATCTGAGATGTATCTTTTCAATATCAACACCAAAATGTTTCAATATCTGAGCCACATGCTCAAAAAGTCAATTTTGAAGCTCGGAATGTAAATGTAGTGTTTCCCTATCATTTGAATGGTTCCTCTTTTGCAGGAGTAACTACAACCATCCAAAATATAAATACATCCACATCAGCTTGCTTTCCACGGTAGTTGCTGCACGTAATCATATGATGTGCTTGACAATATGAGCTGCTTCAATAACGACTCTTGGAACTTTTCTACCGAGTGCTTGAGTCGGTGGTACATCGGACCTCTGGTTGAGGACAAGCATAGGGTTGTCCTGTTGTAACGCACGATCGCTTACACACATGTCGCCCAAATATCGCTGAAGCTGTGAGCGAAGATTCTCGTTTAGCTTCAGCAATGCTGCGCGTTCTCGCTCGCGGCCTTGGATGTCCAGCTGGACCTTGTTGTACCTCCGCCAGAAACGCTGCAGGCAGCGGTAATTGTCCATAGTCTGTGCACAAATAAACAAGCCATGTTTTCATACTGAGCTAACTTATTTTTAAGTGTACGTTAGGTGTCCACAGTGACTGAGACAACATAAATGTTGGTTGAATGAGAAAATAAATGCATGCTCCTTGCATTGTAAGTCGGACAATAGCCCTGCCAAACAACAAATAAGTCGGTAGTCCACTCGGCATTGAGTCGCATAATTTGTGTTTGATGCCCTTCTTAAGGCCATTTCCCTGCCAGAGCGGGGGGTTAGCCATGTGGGCCCCATGACAATCATCATGGTACCCTTTTTGAGGCAATATCTTTATGGCCGGATGCTCTTCCTGACGCCAACCCTTTAGTCGCCTCTTACGACACGCAGGGATATGGTATACCTATTCTAAACCAGGGCACACACCGGGACATTCATCCCAGCAAGCTGGTACTCAATTTGCCGACCTCAGAAGGATGACGGGCGTTAATTCAGTGATCGACCGGTATTCAATCTCAAGATCCTAGGATCCCAAGCCAACACCCTAACCGCTAAGCCAACACCAGGCCTTAATCTGTGTTTAGTGAAAAACTGATATTCTCATGGAGTGCTGGTAAACAGGTATTGTATCCCAGAGGACACTGTCTTTGGATGGGGAATAAAGCTGGCTGTCTCCTTTGGATTTAGGTGGTGAACCTGGAATGGAATGGGCCAAATGGTCACTGTGGACTATATTGTTATGGGACTTGGTCTATTCCTATGGACTCAAACCCAACATGCCGAAACAGAATGGGAAAAGCAAGGAGGCCACTATGCTGGGTGCTGGCACACCCTTGGACTGAGGGTGTGCCAGCCACGCTTGGGGGTTGGGGGTTGTGTGAGAGCTTCCCTGGATGATGCAAAGGCCTCGCCCAAACACCAGTCTGCCTCCTATGTCCCTTCAACCGATGAGCAGGTGGAGTCTTCTTGGAGAGCGAAGTCTCGCCATTCACTCCGCGTGGTTCCCTTGTGAGAATCCTCCAGCCAGCCGCAGTTCTTGCTGCCAAATCACCTAAACCCCTTTATCTCACCTAACCTGGCTGGAGACTCCTTCCAGCAGGGTTTGCAGTAAACACACACACACCTATCTAAATTTTGGTTCAGACATGTTTCATATGAGCCAGCACACTCTCATATACTCAGTCCCCCTCATCCCAAATACACCAGAGCAAGAAAAGGTAAGAGGAGAAAGGTGCCCTAAATGATGTAAAAACCAAGCAGAACCAATCATTAACTGTACAATTCATGTCAATATTTCTCAAATACCATTTTGATTTTGGAACATCAATTTGGCAACTCTGTCCCCTCTGTCATAACAAACCAAAACCAATCAGACCACTGGTGCTGCCATATCTCTTTTAAACGATGTTATAAGCACGAGCCCCCATGGGGTAAAGTCTTCCACATGGTCCCACCATCTTTACGCCATGGCTCCCAAGGACTACGTATCAAATTTTCCTCAACTGGCCCCCTCCATAGTCATCTCTGCAGGATGCAAATGGTAGCCTGCCACTTATTCAGCTCCTCCTGCAGATTATTTTCATGTCCGATACTTTAGTTGACACTTTTATTCGAACTATGTTCCCTTTCCTCTTTTTTTCTACAACTCTCCTTGTTACCTTGCATATAGCCTGGTGTTGGCTTAACGGTTACGGTGGCTCGCTTGAGATATTCGGCCCCTAAGTTCAAGCCCATGTCATGTTGATGAATTGGCACATGGTGCATTATCATGCCCCTGGTGGGTTAGGCGTACTCTTCATCTTTGCCTACTCCAGTTATGTGATTCTTACTTCCTTTTCTCTGCACTCCATCCCAGCTGTTTCTTTCCATCGCTGAATCACTTGAAAGTCTCTCATGATCTCGTTTGTTTCTTCCTCGATTCCTTTCCTTTCATCCACTTGCACCTCATCGCATCTCGCAGGCATCCACTTGCACCTCATCGCATCTCGCAGGCATCCACTTGCACCTCATCGCATCTCGCAGGCAGCCACTTGCACCTTGCCCCACTGCCAAATTCCTCATTTCTATTCAGGTTATGTCAATTCTGGGTGATATTTTCTTCCATTATCCTCCTAAGACTCTCCTTTTGTTCCTCTGTCTCCTTTTTGACTTCCATATAGTTCTTCTCCATTTGTCTATCTGCTGCACCACATCGTCCCTCTCTTTTTCGAGTTTCCATTCTTCCTTATTGAACCTCTCATGTAATTCCCATTCTCGTTTCGTAGCATTTTCCTCCATGTTAACGAACAACCTATTGAACACAACTATCGGGGACACCTGTTTGTGGTGGTTGTACCACCAATGCAAGTGGAGGCCATATCTTTCCCATTCTTCCTTGCTGCCCGGATTCGTCGGGGCAGTGCTATCACGATCAGAGTGCCGATCGGTCCCCGTGGACCGGCCCTTTCCCTCTTTTCTCTCTCTCTTACTTTCTCTCTCTCTCTCTCTAACTCTGTCATGGACCTGACTTTGTGAAGGCATGGGTGCACCATCCGAGATGTGGGGGATCTCTGAGTCGCTCCTGGAAGATCAATCTGCTGTCTCCAGGCCACGGGCTTGGTCAAGAGAACTGTCTGGAGCTATACAACAAAAACAACCTATTGAACACCTGCACCAACCTCAATGGGTAAAGCATAGTCCTCCCTTTGATCATCGGAAGCATACTCTGCTGTCTGCTCATGCTTCTTAAACCGGTGAGCCAGTGGGCGTCTGGCCAATGGGTGCACCATGCTGAAGGGTACAGTCTTGCTGGAGGGCGAAGTGAGGCTTGCTGGAGGGCGAAGTGAGTCTTGCTGGAGGGTGGAGTGAGGCTTGCTGGAGGGCGGAGTGAGTCTTGCTGGAGGGTGGAGTGAGTCTTGCTGAAGGGTGGAGTGAGTCTTGCTGGAGGGTGGAGTGAGTCTTGCTGAAGGGTGGAGTGAGTCTTGCTGGAGGGTGGAGTGAGTCTTGCTGGAGGGTGGAGTGAGTCTTGCTGGAGGGTGGAGTGAGTCTTGCTGAAGGGTGGAGTGAGTCTTGCTGGAGGGTGGAGTGAGTAAGTCTTGCTGAAGGGTGGAGTGAGTCTTGCTGGAGGGTGGAGTGAGTCTTGCTGGAGGGTGGAGTGAATCTTGCTGAAGGTCGGAGTGAGTCTTGCTGGAGGGCGGAGTGAATCTTGCTGGAGGGTAGAGTGAGTCTTGCTGGAGGGTGGAGTGAGTCTTGCTGAAGGGTGGAGTGAGTCTTGCTGGAGGGTGGAGTGAGTCTTACAGTCGTTTCACGTGGTTCCCTTCTGTGAATCTGCCAGCCAAAAGATCCGGACTTCCGCTCATTGGCCTCTCAATGCCCACAAGCCAGACACTGATTGATTCTTTTTCTGCGATGATCGAGCCCATTGACCTGGAGAACTCATGCACTCTCCACGATTCTAATTGTGGGTCAGGCCTGGCGTCTGCGCCTGAACCAGATATCCTTTATTAAGGAGTTTAAAGTACACTTAAAAGTGACTTTACATGGTTGGAAAGGGAGGGGAGACGGAGGCATTTTCTCTGTCGACACAGGATCTCTGACGTGACGATTCTAATCGGGGAATTACAATACGACGCTTCCGCTTACTCAATGTTACGGACAGCCACTGGCCTTGTCACTTATGACCTTGTTACGTCATAAGTTGACACTGACCTTATTACGGACAGCCACTGGCCTTGTCACTTATACATTTGGCCTTGTCACTAAAACACAACACAGGTATGCCTCATACATCCCGGATATTAGACAAGAAAAGAGATAGATAGAGGAAGAAGAAGAGGTTGGGGCGTATTTGTCGACTCCTTTCTCACCTGCACATGAGCCGGCTAGCCAACCTGGATCCCAGCATTAAGGGGAGGGAAGAAAGGGAGGAAGACGATGAAGAGGACAATGTGTTGCTGCGTGTCAGGACAGGTGTTGGTGTATGCAATAGATGCACGAGAGGAACCTGTCAGGTGCGAATTAGTATCCCTGCCCTGGCGGGTCAAGGGGAAATCGCTGAAGCTCTTCTGGACGTCTCAATTAGACGAACTCAATCAATCTCAATTTCAATTCTCAATTCTCAATTCGACCAATTAGAAGTAGTGATGGGAGAGAAAGATTTTGCAAGTCAGTGTATTTTCAACTTTTTTCTTACCCGATATTTACTCGTTATTGTCCAGAGCCCGTTGGTCAGACGTTTTGGAAAGCAAAGATGGTACATTGACATAATGTCAAAGTTATCGTTACAGATGGGCCCACAGGATGGGCATGAATATGGCAGCACATATGATGTTTTACTGGCCATGCACACCTTTTCAAGTGGATGTAACAGGTGGTGCCATGAAGGCTTGACTGTGATGGAATTTTCTTTGCAATGAACACTTAAACAGAACGTTCCTCTTTCATAGACCTTTCCCATATTTTCCATGAGCTTCCGCCTTTGCAACATAATGTGCAAACGATCATCAAAATTAAATAACGAGCATTTTTAAGAATTGAAATCACCATTCCCAAAATACTGACCTCTGCAATCTTCTCTGCTGGTTGTGCGCTGCACTCTTCTTCCTCTTCTTGCTCTTCTTGCTGTTGCTCCTGTTGCTCCTGTTGATCTTTTTGCTCCACTTGCTCCTCTTGCTTTTCCTGTTCCTGGTGCTCCACGTTAGAGCTCAAGGAAGGCACAAAGAAAGGCAGGACATGCTCCTCCTCCGTCTGCAGCTTGTGGCACATCTCAGCCAGCTTTAGTAGACGCTCGCCCTAATAATAACAAGCACCAGACTTGTTATGCAACCATTGAAAAGAAGTCAACACACTGAAACAACAATGACAATGATAATGATAATCCAAACTAATGAAGGACATCAACATTTAGAAGCTACCTGCTGTAATTAAAATCCCGATCCCTGGATAAAGCAGGAGTTCACCTGACAAAATCTTTAGGAGAAAATAAAGTTACCTCTGTACTGAAGGTATTTCCATAACTTCGGTGAAATTATCTTCGGGGTATTTTACAACTTCATCAGCTTGACTGTTCAGTTGCTTTATTGTGGAATATTCACTCGTTAATCCAGAGGTCGGAGAGCAGAGGGTGACGTGGAATGTTTTGATTCCTGGGGTGCCTTTCGGAACCACTCGAGGTGCTTCACCCAATTTGATCTCATCACTCAAGGTGTATCCAGCGGGATTCTTTGATTTCACTGAAGGAAAGCCTTCGTTTGTAACGCATTGGGTCTTGGCTAGGAAGATGATGTAATCCAGAAAAGGCCACATTTCTCCACCGGCAAAAGCCATACCCATCTTGCAGAATGTTACAATACTTCGATGAACACAAAATGTGCAGTGTGAAACTCTGGTACCATGAGGTCTTCAGCAGAGAATACTCCAAAATTGAAGCCACACATCCGGTAGCATGTGCGATTGGAGAAAAAGTGGGTTCATGTTAAAATTTCTCAACACAAACTTTCTCTTTAAGTGAGTAAGTTGGAAAATGCTTTATACGATGACTAGCAGGAGTACCCGGCAGGAGTACCAGCAGGAGTACCCGTTTTTTTCTTTTCTTTTTTTTTCTTTTTTTTTTAGCAGGAGTACCCGCTAAAACCCCTTTATTTAGCAGGAGTACCCGAGAGGGGGAGGATGGAGGCAGGAAGCAGGAGGAGGAGGGGTGAGGGAGTGGGGTGAGTGGAAGGTGGAGGGGAGGGGAGTCGAAGGGAGAGGAGAGGGAGAGGAAAGATATACTACATATACATCTTTGGGGGGGGGGGGCTTTGTTTTTATATCTTTTTATTTTGTTTTCTTATTCCCTTTGTATTTTATGTTTTTATGATGGTTAACTAACGGTGTCATCAAAGAATAATTTCCCTGAATATGGGACAATAAAGATTTTCTATTGTTATTATTTGACAGGCCCCTCCGTTTTTGGGGAGGGGGGAAGGGAAGGAGGAAAAATTGTCCCGTGCAGAGTGCTTCATAACCTCAGTGTTGCCCAGGTAAAAAAAGGAAATTGTAATCCCCTCTGCTACAATCACCAGGTGGCGCTACACGGTACACATTTACATAGAGAATTTACGCCCCTCTCTCGGTCCCCCACACCCCCCGAATGAGGCCACGGCCATATAGCCTATGTTACCCCCCAGACAAAGTTGTATTTGTATTTGTACCCCGAGTAAAGTATAAAAGTGTTTATAGCTGGAGTACCCGGCATTGCTCAAGCGAAGAAAAACATTAACATATTTGAAATGAGGGCAAATATAATGGAAAATAAATTACATCCAAATCAGAATCCATCACAAATGTCAAATCATCATTTTACCTTTTCGCTGAATATATGCTGCTGAATGTGCCGTTCATCACGTTTCTGAGTTAAGTATGATGACGTTCAGAAAGAAGAAGAAACCTTACCACCAACTTCGACCGCTTCCGGAATTGTTTTATTATTTGTGTTCAAATATCTGGCGATTGTTTTGTATTTATTTATGTGAATGTGTACTTGTATATAACTGTCATCAATCAAAAAGGCTTAGGTACTATAGAGCGATTTTTTTTTTTAATCCTAAAAAATGTTTTTTTTTTTTTTGCCTAAAACACTCCCAGGCACTCACTGATGAACCTCTGAAAGTTTGACGAAGATCCGTTCAGCCGTCTCTGAGCAAAATGGCGACACACATACACACACACACACACACACACACACACACACACACACACACACACACACACCAACGGCTCTCTTATATAGTAAATGGGAATGTTTTGAGATCTTCAATAACATAATTCAATTGCCATCAACCCTTTCAATAATTGGTGTTGAACTATCGGTACTCTTTTATTTATTGTAATAATGTCAAAGGCTAATGAAGCAGCATGTGTGTTTGTGTGTTTTATACATTATTTTTTTTCTACATATATATAAAAGGTCTGACGAGGACGAATAAACATTGTTATCATCAAGTATATGGGATTTGAACGTGCGATCTTACAATATCGTGAACTGGAGGTCCTGCAACTCCACTTGGTGGATGAAAAGTGTCCTATGGTGCATTTCGAAAAAGCACCATAGGACCAAAAACGGATGTGATGTCAAAAACACTCACATACAGACACAAACATGGAAGGTTAGGAATGTCAAATCCAAACTAGCACTATGTCATCAAATAACAGCAGTAATGACTCCTCTTTAGGGCAGGTTTAATGGGGGCAGGATGGTCTTGAGGTACACACACACATACAAACACACACACATACAAACACACACACATACAAACACACACACATACAAACACATACACACACACACATACACACACACGTAAACACACACACACACACACATACACACACACACATACAAACACACACACATACACACACACACACACACACATACACACACACACACACACACACACACAAACAAACACACACATAAACACACACGTAAACACACACACACATACACACACACACACACACACACACACAATGCACTTGAACATACAGACGAAAATACGTGATATAACACAAGGCAAACAGCCGCTGAGCTTGGGGGAAGTGATGTCTCTTCCCAGGGTACTCTGTGTTCCAGCGACGTCATAACAACGCCTTTATCACCTCACTCAGCGGGGCATTTCCTTCAGAATATTTTCCTCCTCGCCATTGTTGCCAACCTACGGAGTCCATGTCCATGTTCTTAACGTTTTAAATGCTGAACGTCAAAAAAGGAAGCAGCCCGTACCATTTTACAAGTCTTTGATATGACTAGGCCGGGGTATTTATTACCTGCCGACCTCCAGACTCACCGAGTCTGGTTATCGAATATCGGAATCTTCTTCTTCTTTTGAGTTTTATGGGGTTTTCAGAGCCGCGAGGCTCCATACAAGCCACGCGCCTGAACATAACTGTGTTGAAAAGAAAATATATTGAAGAGGAGGCCTGTGGGATATCCATAAAACTATATAGGTCTCCCACACGCTTTCTCAAAGTTTACGACCGCCTTGCATAAGCGGGGATGCTTCTGGTTTAAATGACCAAAAATGACGGTCAGGTCAGGTCAGATTTTAAATAGGAGTAACCTAGGTCCGTCATATTGGTGGCATACCAGAAATAAGTGAGATAAATCTTCGGGTTCCCTACAGGCGTCGCAAGTCCCGGAAGGGTGACACCCTATCACGTGATACGAATTAAGGTGACAGTGCCCAAGTCTAAGCCTGGAGAGAGCCACCTGGTCTCTGCAGGACAACTGAGGTAGCCGACAAGGAGGGTCACATCTGGGGTCACCCTGTAACAGAACCTACCCTTCGTGGTGGTGTCCCACTGGGATTGCCATTTTTTGACGATCATGTCCCTGACCACATTCACAATTTCAGACGGTCCCAAAGGGATTTGGGTGACACATTCGGATGTGAGCGCACACTTGGCTGCAAGATCGCAGGCGTCGTTCCCTCCGATGCCCACATGAGCGGGGATTCAGCACAGATTGACCACAGATCCTCTCCAACTAGCAATGTTGATCAGGTGCAGTACTTCGAGCACCAGGTCAAATCTGCATCCCTCCTGTAGAGACTCTAGTGCCTTAAGTGCAGAGAGGGAATCAGAAAAGATCACGGCACTGAGAGGGTTGAACTCGATTATCCATTCCAGAGCCAATACGATAGCAAAGAGTTCCGCTGCGAAGACGGAGAGATGGTCAGAAAACCTCTTAGCCTTTGTCACCTTAACATCAGGGATACATATTGCTACCGTAGTTCTCCCGAGGGAAGGGACTTTGGAACCATCCGTGTAAACGTGGAGAGATTGACTCCAAACCGAATGGATGAACTCGATCGCCTGGATGCAGAAAGCTGAGGGGTTATCCTTGTCAACTCTCCTCCATAGATCCAGGTGGATTTGAGGCACAGTAAGAGTCCAGGGGGGCAGATTGGAACTTTATTGACCGACTCAATGGGCAAGGAGTCCAGAGCCATTTCACCCGCTACCCGCCTACAGGCCATCCCGAAGGGAGTGGAATTTAGATTTTTGCCCCATGCCTCATACTCCCAACAGTATGCAAAAAATGCTGGGACTGGGTGATCGGTCCCAGAGGATCTAGATTTGGCCCAGAATTTTAGCCGGGACACCTCCCAGCGGAGGGATAGAGGCATCTCCCCGACCTCCACCAAAAGGGCAGAGATAGGTGAGCTCACGAAAGCGCCCAGACAGACACGCAGGGCCTGAATGGCTAGAAGTTTGCTGCGGTTGGTTGTTGACATGTCTGAAAAAACCTGGCTACCATAGTCCAGATGAGGGCGGATAAGGGCTTTGTACAGGAGAAAAAGACTTCCCTGGTGGACTCCCCAGGAAGTGCCAGTGAGGTATCGACTGCGACCTTCTTAACGTGGGAGCTCCACATAAGCCCCTTGTTGAAAACAACACCCAGGAACGACACTTCAGAAGATGCTCTGAGGATGGTTCCACCAGATTATCGGAATCGTGGAATCTATTACAGGAAGCCCAGATTGCAGTTCATAATTCCTGCACGTTTCAATTGATCTTGCTTTTGACAAAGGTTTGTTTTCATCTACAAAGGCCTTAGCATGTCAAGAGGTACTGTAGTTAAGACGATGAAGCTGAGGATATAACAAGTGATTATGGCTTGCTCATAGAAAGTGATAATGATGTTTTGACCTTGTTCAGGGTGTTTCTGAGCTGCTTGACAGCAACGTTGCTCTGTAAGGTGAGAGTCGTCAGCTTGGAGCGCTCGAGTTCTCGTGCTTCCTTGATCTTGCTCTTGGTCTCCAGCACCTCCTTCATGATCACTCGTTTCTTTTCACGCGGCTGCTGCAGTTCGTTGACACTTTCGCTCGCTGACACCGCCAGCCTCGTCCTCAAACCGTTTATCATCTCCTGATCAACATGTACAGGTTAGATTGATACAAAGCCACCTGCATTAGACTGAACCACGCCGAAATGACCGGTACATCAAATGTAGCTGCAATCACACTGTGAAAAAGAAACTGTGAATACCAAGCATGTAAAACTATTTTCTTATATAATTTATATAATTAATATAATCTTATATAATTTTTCTACACCGCTCCTTTCCTCTTCCATCTCCAGGAGGTCATTGCCGGGTGCCGAAAGGGAGTATTAAATATGTTTTTATATATTTATCTTATTATATTAAATATGACATATTTATTGTCACTCGCCGACAGGTCACATTTCTAAACCGATCGTCATGAAACTTCACCAAGTTGTAGAGGTCGTCACAATTGAGAAGCCGATTGATTTTGAGGTTAAAGGTCATCTGGAGGTCAGATTTCTAAAATCACAATTTTTCATCCAATTGACGTGAAAATTGAACAGCATTTGCATATCGAGTCACTAAATTGGGAAGCCAACTTTTTTGTTAGGTCAAAAGCTCAAAGGTCAACTGAAGGTCAAACTTCAAAAATCATCAATTTTCATCTGAAAAATCATCAATTTTCATCCAATTTACTTGAAAATTTAACAGCATTTGCATATTGCCTCACTGAATTGGGAAACCAACTCGTTTTAAGGTCAAAAGGTCAAAGGTTAACTCAAGGTCAAACGTCTAAAATCAAATCAGCAAACTGAATTCAACCACCAACTATTTTGGAGTTCAACATAGGCCAAAAGATCAAAATAGGCCAAAAGATCAACCACTTTTTTTAAATTTCTAAAATCCTCAATTTTCATCCGATTGACTTGAAATTTGAATAGTATTTGCATATCAGCGAACTGAATACAACCACCAACTATTTTTGAGATCAACATAGGCCAAAAGTTCAACATAGGCCCAAGGTTAACAACCATTTCAGATTTCTAAAATCCTCAATTTCCATCCGATTGACTTGAAATCTGAATAGGATTTGCAGATCAGCTCACTGAAACCAACCACCAACTATTTTTGAGATCACCATAGGCTAAAAGGTCAACATAGGCCGAGGGTCAACCACTTTTTTCAAATTTCTAAAAACCTAAATTTTCATCCGATTAACTTGAAATCTGAATAGGATTTGCATATCAGCTTATTGAAACCAACCACCAACTATTTTTGAGGTCAACATAAGCCAAAAGGTCAACATAGGCCACATTTCTAAAATCCTCAATTTTCATCCGATTAACTTGAAATCTGAATAGGATTTGCACATCAGCTTACTGAAACCAACCACCAACTATTTTTGAGGTCAACATAAGCCAAAAGGTCAACATACGCCACATTTCTGAAATCCTCAATTTTCATCCGATTAACTTGAAATCTGAATAGGATTTGCATATCAGCTTACTGAAACCAACCACCAACTATTTTTGAGGTCAACATAAGCCAAAAGGTCAACATAGGCCACATTTCTAAAATCCCCAATTTTCATCCGATTAACTTAATTTGAAGACACTTTGCATATCAGGTCACTGAATTCAACCACCAATTATTTTTGGAGTCAAAACGATGCTCTCCTGAGTGCCATTCTACTTGCTCTCTTTTGCCAAGTGTCGCTCTATGAGTGATTTTTCATTACTAGGCAAAAAAACTTTTTTTTTGACAAGTATGTTGATCACTCCGGTTTGAGTGTTTGTTTGTGTGCGTGTTTGTCTGTCCGCTCACTTACTACTGTGTTCAAAAAGTATCCGACCTTTATTTTTCGTGCGTAAAAAAAAAGAAGCTAGGGAGGCGTTGATTGGTGCACGTATGTAGGCGATCCTAATGCGCATGTGTAAATTATTTCCCACCTGCAGAAGCTGTTATTCAACGGCAGACCGCCGATGAGTGAGGACATGTAAGTGAGCGCCGTCGGATTTTCGTTTTTGACAAAATGACGGAAAAACTTGAACAACGCTACTGCATCAAATTTTGTGTAAAGCTTGGCGATTCCCAAGTGGAAACGATCCGCAAGATTCAACACCGTTCATTCCATTATGAAGGAGGATTTGGGCTTCAGGAGAATCTCAACGAAGTTCGTACCAAAGCTGCTAACGATTGAGCAGAAGCAACTCCGTTTGGAGATCGCACAGGACATGCTGGAGACTGTGAACAGCGATCCCAGCTTCCTCAACACAGTGATCACTGGCGATGAGTCCTGGGTTTATGGGTACGACCCAGAAACCAAGTTGCAGTCATCACAATGGAAGCATCCAACATCCCCGAGGCCAAAAAACACAAAATTTGATGCAGTAGCGTTGTTCAAGTTTTTCCGTCATTTTGTCAAAAACGAAAATCCGACGGCGCTCGCTTACATGTCCTCACTCATCGGCGGTCTGCCGTCGAATGACAGCTTCTGCAGGTGGGAAAAAATTCACGCGTGCGCATTAGGATCGCCTACATACGTGCACCAATCAACGCCTCCCTAGCTTCTTTTTTTTACGCACAAAAAATAAAGGTCGGATACTTTTTGAACACACTACGTATACTTGCCTACAGGTCACAATTTTAAACCAATCTTCACAAAACTTCACCAAATGATAGAGTTCGTGGTCCGACAAAATCCTATATATATTTTGAGGTCAAAAGGTCAACATAGGCCAAAGGTCAACCACTTTTTTCAAATTTCTAAAAACCTAAATTTTCATCCGATTAACTTGAAATCTGAATAGGATTTGCATACCAGTCTACTGTTTTGAACCACCAACTATTTTGGAGATCAACATAGGCCAAAAGATCAACTACTTTTTTCAAATTTCTAAAATCCTCAATTTTCATCCGATTTACTTGAAATTTGAATAGGATTTTCATATCAGCTAACTGAATTCAACCACCAAGTATTTTTGAGATCAACGTAGATCACAAGGTCAACAGAGACCAAAAGGTCAACAGAGACCAAATTTATAAATTGACAATTTTCATCCGATTAACTTATTCGAAGAAGATTTGCATATCAGGTCACATAATTTAACCACCAATTATTTTTGAGGTCAAAAGGATGCTCTACCGAGTGCCATTCTACTTTGTTCTCTTTTGCCAAGTGTCGCTCTATGAGTGATTTTTCATTTGTTTGTTTGTCTGTCTGTCTGTGAACAAGATATCTGAAAGAGTTGAGGACGGATTCAGACGAAATTTGGCAAAGAGGTAGTGTACATGACACAGACGAAATGATTAGCTTTTGGTGAAGATCCGGATTCGGATCCGACCAGTAAAAAAATTTAAGTGTTTCTTCACCATTGAGAGCTTGGGCGAAAAGCGATTATACAACATGATATTTTAAAAAGTTGGGTGGAAATTCGAACCCAGGCCAAACAGCTTAATGGCAAGTGTGCTTACCTCCAGTGTCTAGGCCGTCTTGTCAGCCCACAAACATTATACCCTGCACTTAAATACAAGAGTCCAGGTGAGATTTTGAGCTACCATGATAATAGTAAATCGAATAATTCAATAATGAATACGATAATACGTGCATGCCATAAAAATGCCATATTAAATGTAGTCCTAAAATTTTAGTACCTTAGCTCACAACGTTTACGGAAACATTTGAGTTTGTTGTCTCTTCCGACCATTTTTGATTCTTTGTGACATTTCAGGAGAATCCAACTCGAGCTTGTACCATACTTTAATAATAGGAGTTTCCTTGCAAATAACTTCAATGTAGGAGGAGGCCATTGGGCCAAACAACGTCTTGCACAATTGTTGTCAACACATAGACTCAAATTTGCATAAAATTGTCAGATGCGATATCGACACTTCGAGACAAGGATAATAATGAACATTGAATGAAGCTTTATGCACCTGCGTATGATGCAGATTCTTTGTCTGTAACTCGATCTTTCTGGCCCTCTTTTCATTGCGAACCTTCAACATCTCATACGTTGCGCGCCGTTCCTCTGTGTCTTCTTGGTAGGTTTTGTGGGCCTGCTGGAACTGGCCCCAGAGTTCCTCCACTCTTCCCTCCAGCTCCATTCTCAGTGTGCCCTTACCTTCCATGTTCTGTGAAACAAGTGAGGATTTTCAATATTGCTGGCGGTACGTAATATGTCTAACTCAAATTGCATTGCAATTGCATACCTCCGCCAGGCTGAACATGTTTACCTTTTGTATCCCACTGATAGACCGGATCTGCATCCGGACTTTAACCTAAATCTAATCGGCTTGTTACTGTCACCTTACCAATTCAACCACCATGTTTCGTCCAAATCCGCCCATGAAAAACAACCTTTTGATATCGTGCTCACAGACAGACAAACAGACAGACAAACAAACAGACATGGGTGAAAACATAACCTCTGTCCAGTTTCGGTGGCGTAGTTAATCAGAATAGACACTACCGTTCCTTCAGGAACAGGTAAGGCCAATAAATTTGTTCAAACAAATCTAACAGGTAGGCCATTCTATAAAGAGGTACTCTATAAAGGTATATGTAAATATATAAATATATATAAAAATATATAAATAATTTATAAATATATAAATACTGTTATGTCTGGGGGTAAAGCAATATCTAGAGCCAGGTAGATCTGTATAGGTTGGTATTCGTCTGTCGCGGTAAGGAATCTACCTTGTAATAAGTTCTGTTTAGGCGATTTGTCAGTTAAGATGTATACCTGTGGACATACCAGGATGTTCGTGTGTTAAATAGAATAGGGATTAAAGAATAACGCCCCTGTATGTCTCACCTGGTAGCCAAACCTTTGTCCCGTATGGCAATGCACACCTGTAGACATTTAGTTAGGTCCCTAGCGCAACATTAAATGATTCCCTTCCCTGACATGACTTTGGAAGACGGACAGGCAAGGGGGTGGGGGGGGGGGGCGGCTCGGGGCACCGCCGCATGGACCGCGGCCAGCTGCACCTACGAGCTATGATCACGCTATACGCTACCTGCTATACCACGCCCAGGAGGGTTGTGATCGGTTGGCGCGAATGGACGCGGAAGGCGCGAAGCAGATCGACAAAGGGCGGGAAGTTACGAGGCTCTGGTTGGGTGCCACGCCGAGGCTGATGTCACCGCCAGAGGTTAAAAAAAGAGCGCGAGGAACTCTGCACGCAGATTCCTGGCCCTGGCAGTCCCGGTGCGATCTCGAGTGGAGAGAGTCCTGTCCCTAGTTGCGTTGGCTCGCAGTCTTGGCCCTGGTTGAGTTGGCTTATCGATCGTGTGTGAAGATCGACCTCGTGGTGCTTGGAGCAGTGCTTTTGCGGGAGCGAGGCTTGGTGCTGTGAACGGGCCTAGCGACGCGTGCGAGGCGGGCGGAGGATTCCTCCACGCCGGAGATTGAAGACGACAAGACAGATAAGACCGAGCTCCGCGTTCCCAATTACATAACGGACATGATATTTTGGTTGTTCACTCCCCCTCTCCCCCCCCCCCCCCCACCTCCCCCGTCTGTATTTGACATAAGTGTGTGGGATCCCAATCTAGGAACTTTATATAATATCGCGTTTTCCTGTCCCTACGTTTCTTTGCAATAAACCATTGTATTATTTCCCATTCCCTGTCAAACCTGTGCCCGTGTCGAGTTAATTTCCCCTACAGGATCGGAGTGTCCGTTGGAGTTTGATTGCCGTCCACAGTTAAGCGCTTACGCAGCTTCCACCTTCCTTCCTCCCGCACGACCATAGTGAAATCCGTATTGGTTGTTGCCTCCGAATAAAACCGTTTGGGCCTATCTGCCGTCTCTGGTGTTAACCGGAGTCGCACGACAATACATAAATATATAAATATATAAATATATAAATAAATAGAATCTATATAAAGAGGTAAGGTACTTTATTCCATAAAGAATTAAATCTGTAGTTTCTCTATTCCATAAATAATCTCTATTCCATAAAGAATATTCCATAAAGAATAATAAATAAAATAGAATAATAAATAAAAATAAATAAAAAGAATAATAGAATAATCTCTATTCCATAAAGAATTAAATCTGTAGTTTCTATTAAATGAACCTGATTTACATTGACTTGCTTCCTTAAAATTACTCACCTTTTTCCTTGTTTCATGTTGAATTGCCCAGTATTCCTGTTTCTTTTTGTTCTCCTCATCTTCAAACTTTATTTTCATTAAATTGGAGATATCCTTGAGATGTGCCATCTCCATCTGGTGCTTTTCCATAACCTCATTCCTGCTCTCATAGGATGTGTAAAGTTACATTAAAAAACATAACATCGAATTGCTTCCAATGGCTTTTTGTATTTGCATATCAAACATACCATTCAGCATTGTAGGTTTCCATAAAGGCATCTTTCTCTTCCTGAAATCCTTTCTGCAGAGTGTGAATGGGATCATTCTGCAGGGCGATCAACCTGAAGACACAAGTCGTATTTTTCAGCTTTCGGAACTCCTAATTTATCAATGGATCAGAAAATTATATTTACAGATGAACTCCAGTATCAGGTTTCAGACACACATGAACACACACACACAGACACACACACACACACACACACACACACACACACACACACACACACACACACACACACACACACAGACACACACACACACACACACATTCATATATTTATATATTTATATGTGATCATATTTATATGTTTACTAGCGAGGTACCCATGCTACGCACGGGTGGGGAGCCGAATGCAAACAGACAATGCGGAAACTGTGAATGTTAAACCATGGAACCAATAAATTCCACATCCCTGTGGCATCTTCAGTTGCACGTCAGACATGGACAGCAGGTTCGTGAAAGACTTAGGTAAAAAACAGCGAATGGGAAACCATGAACCAATAAATTCCACATTCTTGTGCCACTTGTAGTCGAAAATCAAGCATGGACAGCAGGTTCGTGAAGGACTTGCACGAAAAACATACCTGTTTGAATGGTTCCATACCCAGTCAATGGCGATTGGCGAATCTGCATATAGCGATCCGCGAATGTCGCGGTTAGAAGGTACAAACCCTCACGTCATTTCCTCATTCATTTGAACTCAATAACTCTATTTTAATTCCAAACAGCATAACTCCAGTCACAAATTAAATAGTATTAATATAAATAACATTTAAAAAACATTCACCAACTCTCGTGACATAAACAAATATTTAAATCCGTGCTGACGTTACATCCGGATGTGAAGAAGTTCCGTACGGTTGGAAATTCAGAATCGTAATTATATTCACTCAATTCCAACCAGCATAACTCCAATCACAAACCAAATCCGTCCATAACTTTTTGAGATATCCTGCTATGTATCGTTTTTGGCCCGATCGCTTAAATGGTGAAGAATCACTTGAAAAATTAAATAATTCTCATATCCGAATCCATATTCAGATCTACACCAAAATCGAATCGAGTCTTCCTTGTCAGACATCCAACATCTCCACCAAGTTTCGTCCAAATCCGTCCACAACGTTTTGAGATATCCTGCTATGTATCGTTTTGGCCCAATCACCCAATGGTGAAGATTCACTTAAAAATTCTAGTAGCCGGATCCGAATCCGGATCTTCATCAAAATCTAATCATTTCGTCCTAGTCACATGTGCTACATCTCTGCCAAATTTCGTCCAAATCCGTCCACAACTTTTTGAGATATTTTGTTCACAAACAAACGGACAAACGGACAGACAGGGGTGAAAACATAACCTCCATCCACCTTTGGTGGTGGAGGTAAAAATAAACTTTTACCAAAACTCATGACATAAGCAAATATTTAAATCCATGCTGATGTTACATCCAAATGTGGAGCAGTTCCGTACGGTTGGAAATTCAAAATCACAATTGTATTCACTCAATTCCAAACAGCATCATTCCAATCATAAATTGATACTATAACAAAATACTGTTTTAAATGACGATTGTATTGAGATATTATCAAACCAACTCATTATCGTCATGTGTTCACTTCCGGATTTGGGGCAAGTTCGTATCAAGTTAATTTCTGTATTTTGCTCCATCCATTTTCCCTTCTATCGTGGCAAGTGCCCCAGTCCCTGCTGATGATAAACATTCCCATAACATGATGCTGCAACCACCATGCTTCAAAGTAGGGATGGTGTTCTTTGGGTGATGTACTGTGTTGGGTTTGGACCAAATGTAAGATTTTGCATTTAGGCCAAAAAGTTCCATCTTGGTTTCGTCAGACCACAAACCTTTTTGCCATATGACGTCAGAATCTCCGGAGTGTTTTATTTGCAAACCTCAAACGGGACTCAAGGTGGGTTTTTGAGTAATGGCTTGGAGAAATGAGAAATGGAGCAGGTGAGAAATGGAGCAGGTCAGAGAGGGAGGACATGAAAGACAAGTGCGGACAACAACCTGGAGCCCTCAGAGGAAGGGATGTCCTGATGTGTGGTGGTAGGATTAGACACCAAAGTGGAAGGCGCACTTGTAATCTCTCAAGTGAGATACGGGCAACAATAGTTGAGCATGTGATAAATCATGGACTTACGATGAGAGAAGCTGGGCGGAGGGTACAGCCTAATCTTAGCAGATCCACAGTGGCATCAATTATTCGAATCTTCAGGTATGAGAATAGGTAAGTTACCATATATTTAATTTCTGTATTCTATTACAGTAAATTTGTAAGTGCAGTTTTGCTGTCATTCAATTCCTGCAATTGTATCTGTCAACATTCAATTCACTTATAGATTTGAAAGAAAACCCCGCTCTGGTGGCCGAGGACGAATCTTTGCAGATCAAGAGGCGGAGTGGCTGCAAAGATAGTGGATATGGTGGTTGCCAACAATACCATCCATTTGAGGAAGATTCGGACATAAACGTTCGATCAATCATCCAAGTTAATTAAATATTTCATGAAAGCGAAACCAGCTGACAATGAAGCAGGTGTACAGGGTGTCTTTTTAATGAAATCATGATATGGTAAAGGAGATGAGGCACCGGTAGGTACACGTAAGTCAATTCTGCAATGCAAGTGTATACTGCTGCGATCGCTAACAATAAGAAATATACCCGATACCTTCGCATTGTTTGATCTGTGATACTGTTTGTTGTTTTTTTTCGGAGAATAATGGAGGTTGAGGTCAGTATCACTCGACACTTATGTATGTGGATGAGGCTGGCTTCAATTTGACCAAACTAAGGACACTTATTATTATTATTATTTTGTGTACAAGATCGAGGCTCGTGTAAGAGCTATCAATCCCCCCCCCCCCCCCCCCAAAAAAAATGGACACACAAAACATACAATAAAGGGAGCGGGAGACAAGATGGGGAGAGAGAGGGAAGCACACAAGTACAACAGCAGAGAACAGGGACATCAGGAGATCTGTGGGAGGGAGAGGGCTCGGGGGGAGGAGCCATGAGAAGGCAGGGGGCTAGGGGGGGTGGGAGAGGTATATGGGAGGAAGGTCATTGGTCAACAGGCCACAATTGATGTAACTGGTCAACGAGGAGGAAATATTACCATGGGTGCTGCTATCTCCAGGAATGCTGTTGTTTCCCATATCCCCACCATTGGTCCATACAACACAGCACGCCTGCTTGCGTTTTTGGATCCGATGTACAATAGTCTTGCACACCGAGAGGACTGGCGGGGCCGCAGTTGACAAACTTTATTGTAATATGGAACATATTTGTCCACCACTCTGCTCTTATTTAGGGAGTGGTTGGAAATTCATCCACGTCTCTCAACGGTGTTCCTCCCACAATACTCTCCATTCCTGAACCCAATAGAAGAGTCATAGAAGAACAATTCTCATTGTCTGTCCTTGAGCGTAAAGGTTGTCCGCTGCCGGAGTTATTTTTGGGTCAGGTCCACTGAAAGAAAATGTGTGTAGCTCTTTCTGTAAAGGTAACGTGTTTGTTTTTACACAGTTTGATTATATCAACAAGAATGACAAAGGCAGAGAGAGTATGCACTAATGGTTAAACATATTGTATTGATGTTTGTATTTCGTATTTATTGTACCGTTGTGAAATGGCCGATAATGGGAGCTTTTTATTACATTACAAATTGTATTGTTTTGATGTATTTATTTCATTTTGTGACATACTGTATAATTAATACGTATTTTGAGAGCATGGGAGTAATTTGCAAACTAAATGTGTTGTTCTGGAAACGATGTTTCAGTTTTAAGTATTGTGTTAACGGTAGCTAGCACAGTGGTTCAGGAGATGTATGTAAGTGATTGGAAAAAAACTGCAATCACAATATAAACTAGATGGTATTCATAGAATACTTACCATGCGCACTCAACTTGTTGCGAGCCAACTCTTCTGTTTTTGAACTTTTTTTTTCCTTTGATCCAATATAGCTGCCAGACCACGTGAGCGATGACATCATACAATTTTATTCTCTAACATAATTGTTTCATAGATCACGCTCAATACTTTTCAAACTGATCAGACTAAGCGTTGTCCCTGTCGAATTATGACGTCATAATTATGGCACCAATGACGTCATTGTTAACAACACCTATTACCCATATGGAGTTCTTTACAATGAGCCATCTTTCAATTTTTCCCATGCAGCGGTTTTGGAGATATAGGTGTAACTTTTTCGATTTTTCCCAAGATGGCGTCTGTACCACGTGACCTATGACGTTATAATTACCATAACAAAATTCTACAGGAGCCGCACATATGCTGAAAATTTTGTGTCCATCGGTCTAACAGTTGCAGAGGAATTTTTGTTTTATTCATACTGATCAGATCAAGCGTTGTCCTTGTCGAATTATGACGTCATAATTAAGGCACCGATGACATCACCATCAACATATCTTATTCTCCATAGTGAGTACTTGACAATGAACCATGTTTAAATTTTTTGCATCGAGTGGTTTGGGAGATATAGAAGTGTAACGTTTTTCCAAGATGGCGTCCGTACCACGTGACATATGACGTCATAATTATGAATTAAAAAATTATACAGGCGGAGGCGCTTCTATGGTAAAATTTCGTTTCAATTCGACCAACAATTGCCGAGAAAATGAATTTTTAAAATGCAGACACGGCACACGTAAGCACATGAATGCTTAACCCCGCTTCACGAGCGCAGGGTAACAAGAAGGGCACTCGGTAGAGGGCATACCTCCACCAGGCTGAACAGTTTACATTTTGTATCCCACTGATAGGCCGGATCTGGATTCTGACCTGAAACAAAATCTAATCGGCTTTTTCTTGTCACAAAACCAACTCATCCACCAAGTTTAGTCATAACTCGTCCACAACTTTTTGAAATATGTTATTTATCGCTTTTCGCCCGATCTCTCAATGGTGAATAATCACTTTAGTGAATGAAATCATTCTCGTATCTGAATCCACATTCAAATCTTCACCAAAATTGAATCAATTTGGACTTGTCACACACCCAAACTCTCCACCAAGATTCGTCCAAATCCGTCCATAACTTTTTGAGATACTGTGCTATATGTTGGTTTTAGCCCTATCACTCAATGGTGAAGAATCACTTAAAAAATTATACTAGCCGGATCCGGATCTTCACCAAAATCTAATCATTTCGTCTTTGTCACATACGCCACCTCTCCGCCAAATTTCATCCGAATCCATCCACAACTTTTTGAGATATCTTGTTCACAGCCAAACAGACAAGCAGACAGACAGACAAACAGACAGACAGGGGTGAAAATATAACCTCCATCCACCTTTGGTGACGGAGGTAATAAGATTATACACTAAGGAAAAATCTAACCAGTGGAGCTTTTTCATGAGCATTGATAAAAAGGCATCTTGTAAATATTGTCCTGTCACCAGTGATTAACACCGCTGGGTGACGAATGTCCGTAATGAGTTTAATTCCGAGGCGATCAAGCCGAAAATTTGGCGGTACTTTTTATGGCGCGCACGGGACTGAATGGGGCAAGGCGCTTACCTGCATGGAGCTCACGGGGTTTTATACTCGAACCCACAAAATGAATAAACATGACACAACAAATAAAAAAATGCCACAATTGTTGACCCAATTTAATGAAAGTAAGCACGGAATGAAAATGAACGGTGAGGTAAACCTAAAATATCTAATCGAGGTACCTCCACACGCAGACTCAAAAACAGACAGGGGAATGATGAAGCAAAATTAATTGTTCAAAGCCAGCCGGCACTCAGCTTTGCTCCAACGTGATCGCCGAATGCAGTTGGCAGCACAAGGCAGCCCGAGCCGCTCGCGCGGGAAAGGCACAAAATGGCGTGAATTTCCTCTCCGCGTCGCCACAAACATGAAGGGTTCGTGCGGCCAGCCCTCTCTCTCCCTCTTGTCTCCCTCCGAAACGTGACGTGGCTCCAGCTCCCCCAAAAAACACCACCGGCAAGCAACACCCCTGGCTCCAAAATTGCAAAGGTTCTCTGAGCTCCGAACAGTTCTCTGCACGAGCTCACACGACACCAGCGACCGCCCCAGCCGAAAGCCAGACTTAGAGAGAGAGAGAGACAGATTCTTCCTCTTCACCTGCTCAAACCTTCTCGCACTGACATCATCCTGACGTGACCCTGACCAATCGGGGAGTGGCCTTTTTCCTTGCTTGATTGGTGGGCGGGGTTAATTGTCTATCGAGAACGTTTGGCTCTGCTCGGGAATGTTCAGGTTTCTGTTGGCAGTTATGTCAGTTGTTGTTGTTGGTTAAAGACGTGGGTTTTATGGCCGGCTTGTTATAATTGTAAGAACATAGGGAAAATCACAGGAGGCAATCACATACCGGGGAAAACTAGCCTTAGACCCTACCTAATTTACATAACACCACCCCCGTGTGGTGACACCTAAACTATCTTAAGCTCACAGTTTTTCTACTTAAATACATTGAGATTGGCTTCCTACTCGCACGCGGTCCATGCTACCCTGCACAGTTCTATCTCCACTATGGTATTCATCCTCCACCCCCACAAACATAACAATATATTTCAAGTGTTTGTGCATTTGTTACTCTTTCACAGCTGAACCATAGCACCGATAGGCCCCAAATTTTGGGTGTAAGTACTTCAGAATCTGGGCAAAGTTATAACCTACAGCACATTGGCCTTGATGGCCGATTTGATGCCACCAAAGGCTGCTATAAAGTGCATATGGGATATGGGGTCAAGCAGTGCTGCTGCCAGACCGCAGGCAAAAGCTCACCACCATAAAGCCAATAACTCTATAGATTTTTTAATGTCCAACATGTCCCCAAACCACCGCCAGGAAAAGTTCATCACCATGAGGGCAATAACTCAATATGTTGTCAATGCACAAAATGTGACCGGAACACTACATAGTTTATTTTTGTTGTGCAGCACGGGGTACCCAGACAAGTACAAAATATTTTCTTGAAACAATCGCAAATCTTCAAAAATCGACAAATCAGTATTGAGTGTCTTGAAGTTGTATTGACTACAATATTGTTCATCGAAGGTACATATCGGAAGTGCTCCATTGATGGGATACCTACCGTTGCAAGTTGTTCATATGACTACGGAATGCCATGGCATGCTGCTCCTCAACCTCTTCAAGATCTTGGACTAATGCCTAGAGCGGATGGGGGGGGGAGATAAACATTGAGTGGGAAAAAGAAGAGTTAGTGAAGTGAAAGGAGGACGTTGCCCCATAATGGGTGAAGGAGCACCAGAATATTAAAGAACAATGGGAGAAAGTGGGTGAAGACAAGGTTATGCACAACCATTTGCACGAATATTCCACAACAGGATGATTGGAATGTTGCAATCTTGTAATTTTTAGAGCAAATGCAAACAGTTATTCAAAATTAATAGATATATTCATAAACTCTGCATTCTATCATGTAGGAATCTAGCGAGTCGCAAGGTAGGGTGTCAATGGTCCATGCTCTCAGTCACAACGCATAGCACAGTGGCGACGCACCCAAGGACAGTAGACGTACTGACACACACACATACACACACACACACACACACACACACACACACACACACACACACACACAATCCAAACCTCAATAACGCTGCTCTTGTGATCAGCGACACGCTCAAACGTTTGACTCAATATGATGATGTCTTTTCGAAGTTCTTCTGTCTTGGCCTGCCGTAAAATGGTGCGCCACTGCTGATGCAGCTTCAGCCTGGACACTCGCGCATTGTGCTCCTCTCGAGCCAGCCGTTCCTGTGTTTGTACAAATATTTGGATTAGCATATTTTACTCGTCATCTTACTATAATTCACCAAATGTCCGTCCGTCTGTCTGTCCGCCCGTCTGTCTGTCTGTCTGTCTGTCTGTCTGTCTGTCCGTCCGTTCGAAGGTACCGCAATATCGGCTGAACCGATCGCAACGATCTTTTGGGTGGGTAATCCTGGGATCTCCAGGTGTAAAATAGGCTATTTAGTTTTTCCAATTTCAGCTTTTGTCTCCAGCATTCTCAGGTTTGGACTCCCGCATAACATTCGCTTTTGCATAACGTTCATTGTGACGATGTTTCCATTGTGACGATGTTGTTTTCCCCGGTGCGGCACAAACGGCTGCACCGATCGGACTCGGTGACCTCGGACAAAGACCTTTTATAAGGACACGGGTTGAATCCCCGCTTGAGAGAATTCCAACCCCCTCCCCGCCATCACGGCCGTCTCTCCAACTCACAATCCCACGAGATATGCGGAAAGGATGACCCAAAACCAATATAAACATCATTCGTATATAAACATCATTAAATGTCTCCATCGCTGTCTCCATCGATCTTGCCAAGGCCGTAACACCTATCGGCTCAAAATCCTTTTAACTGTTGATTTGGTAGTTTTTACAATGAAGGAAACACGTATCGGGAGTACATACGACATCGGGAGTACTAACTGCACGCGTCTTCTGTATCAAGCTTAAATCTCTCATGGCGTATCTGAAGAGCGGAATGCTTGGAGAAGTGGTGGGCTACTTCGGCATGAAGGAGGATCAGAAACGTGGACTCCCACACTGCCACATCCTGCTGATACTTGCTCCCGCATGACGTTATTTTCCCAGGTGCCGCACAAACGGCTGCACCGATCGAGATTTAACAGATGTTTATATAAATCGTTTAAAAGAAAAAAAGCCTTCAATTTCTGATATTAAGCCTTTTCATTTGGGCCTCCCAATTGAAGCCCTGCCCGTAGGGCGGGTACCGTTGCTAGTATGCACAATTTGATTGCAATTAGGTCCTTACATCAGAACTTAACGTAGCATCCTAACTCTGGGCATCACTAATTGGTATTATTGTATTGCGTTGGTGATGCGACTGCCTAACGGGATGGCCTATAGGTATGCACACTTGCCTCAAAGCTGTCTAGCCTGGGTTCAAATCCAGACCCAGCTATAAACTGTCCCTCAGACGGACGTTAAATGTAGGCGTCCTGTCTGCCAGCATTTGTTGGTGGACGTTAAAGATACCACGGTGTCCTTTGCGAGGTTTAGGCAAACTGTTGCTGGCACTCTGGTGAAATTCAAAATTCCTGCCCTCACCTCCAGAGGGCATTGCATCAGCAGCACAGCAGTGGCCTCAGCCAATGATGCTGCCCCGCAGCTTTGTGCTGCATACGGACGAACGTGGTGTGACAAATAATTATGGAGAACTCGGAAGAGCACCTGTCCCCAGTGACGGGAAAAGTTTGAATTAATCTACCAATTTAAATTATTTCGAAAGGTTAATTGTTTTGCGTTGGCTTCATTCAGAGCCTAAGCTCTGAGCTACTTCTACCGCCCACTGCGAAATGGTGGTGCAACATTGAGCGGCGGAGGTTGGATTTGTCTAAAAAGAGGGCAAAATATCCTGCTTGCAAAATAAAATTTTGCATCAACATTATTCCTGTTCTCCTGTCATTTCGAAACTGATTGTTGAGCTTTTCAAACGCAGCACAGGCAGCAGCGGCCGTAAACGGGAGACAGACGAATGCACGGACAGACACCACGGTTCGCAATATAGAATAAAGATGTTAACCAGCAAACATACCTTAATCACCTGAAACATCAATCTTTCCTTCTTCTTCCTCAACTCTTCTTCCGCCTGCATATTTCTCTGCCTCATCAAAAGCCGCTCCTCCTCTGTCAGCTTGGCCTTTTTTGCCTTCTTACCCGGCATTTTAGCTCACGGCCACGGTCAACCTGCAAACGGCAACAGCACGAGTACGTCCGCGAGGTATAACTGCTATTTTATAACTCGAGACACATCGAAATGTGCAACACATTTGGATCACAAAAAATAGATATATTCGAACCATCAAAGCTCATACTTTTGTAGAAAGTGAAAATGTTAAACTCTGCTGTAGAATAATAATATTTATATGGCATCTTGCATGTATTTAAAAAAAAGGAGGTTGTTAATGTTTAGAGGCCGGGTAACAGGCCCGACCAAGGAGTATTGTGGTTGGGTGGTAGTTGTGCCGAGGAATTCTGAACCGCACCCTTTTTTGATTAAGAAAAACAGTTTTGACACTTTGGAGGACATTTACAATCCCATTTTCTTCTCTTCCTCCACTTGTCCATTTCAGAATCATGGCTACACCTTTGCTGCATACGGACAAAGATACACCTTTGATACACCTTTGCTGCCTCCACCAATTACAGTATTACACACGAGGTGGGGGTGGAGAAGGGAGAGGTTGATAAACTTCGGAGTGAAGGCAACAAAAGGAAGGAAAATGTATGGAGCATTAAGAAGGGAGGGGGTGGGGGCGTGTGTACATGTGTGGGATCAAACATTATACTATTTGGCAGATGTAATATGTGCCTCTATAAAAAGGTTTAAATTGTTGTAAAAGGATAATACACAAAAGAAAATACATTTCAGTAATGACAGCCATGTGTCAAGCAGTGTGTGTGTGTGTGTGTGTCTGTGAATAAAAGAGAGATAGAATTGTGAGGAACAGAAATGAAAAAATGAGGTGTGTGTGTGTGTGTGTGTGTGTGTGTGTGTGTGTGTGTGTGTGTGTGTGTGTGTGTGTGTGTGTGTGTGTGTGTGTGTGTGTGTGAATAAAAGAGAGATAGAATTGTGAGGAACAGAGATGTAAAAACGAGATGTGTGTGTGTGTGTGTGTGTGTGTGTGTGTGTGTGTGTACGTGTGTGTGTTCCATATAGCACACTACATGACTGGATCTTCACGCCACTTGAGTGAATAGAATAAAATGAGATGCCTTAAATTCGTAATTAAACCAAAAAACGTGACGCCACTGTAACAAAATAAGCAGCATTACCTGAGGTGTGCGTATCACCGTCGTTACGTTCTTGTCAGCGTCTCCTAGCAACAGATACAGCTAACGCCGTTTCTTGTTTTTGGGGTTTTTTTACGTTGTGCATTCCCACTGTGTATGTAATGTAGGTATTATTCAGATGGCTTGTATTTTTGTTGTAACAAAACTTTGAAGCACAGCCATTTATTATCGCCTACGTATTGAAATCTCGCGATATTTCCTGTACAGTTCCGGGTTCCCTTACGCTCACAAGGAAGTAGGAACTTCGACGCAGAAGGATGCCATTCGGCCCAGCAAGCCTGCACTATTATTACCAAATTACGGTTGTTTGTCCGTGCCCTATGCTTTAAAAATGCTGAACGTCAAGCATTTTATAAACGTCTTTGGTATGACTCGGCCGGGTTCGAACCGCCGACCTCGCAGACTCATGGTGGACGCTAAAACCACTGATCTAAATATAACTTGGATCACTAGTTTGCTGAAAAAACTGGTCACCAGCCGCCATATTTGGTACTCACCACAACACGAAAGGGCATATAAAAAGTAAAAACTCACTTTATTAAAAAAACCTGCAAAGCATGGTCTGTCAACGTTGTTTACGACGGTGCTTTCGGTAGGCAGGGGTGTCCCAATATGGGGGTACTAACATGGCGGCCCCAAATTGGGGGTCCCAACATGGCGGCCCCAATATGGGGGTACTAACATGGCGGCCCCAAAATAGGGGTCCCAACATGGCGGCCTCAGCAGCAAACGCAATCTCACCAGCTGGTTGTTCCTCCATATCATAGAGCTCAGTGGCTCAAACGAATACTCCAGCGAATCTGGTTTAACTCCATAAACTAAAATTACACCTCCTGCTGATATCCTTTTCGTTCCAAAGAAATTGATTCCATGTCGTTATTAAAGTTACCGAGCTATATGTAATGTCTTTTGCTGCTCCTGACACCGAAATACATTTTATTTACACTGTACGTACAGATTTTTCATGAGGAAAATGTGCACTGTACATAGGAAGCAGTTTATTTCGTGGGGAGCCTGTGGCTACTGGTTGCATCATTGCTGGGAGAACGGCTGTGCCGCTGATGCAGTGCCCCCTGTTTACACGAGGCTGCTACTCATTTTGCTGACCTTGGAAGGATGACAGGCTGGATCAACCCACGTAATGTTATTTAACGGCCGAACTTGGGGTGTGGACCAACACCAAGCTCGATATTTAACGGCACAACTTGGGGTTTGGACCAACACCAAGCTCGATATTTAACGGCATAACTTGGGGTTTGGACCAACACCAAGCTCGATATTTAACGGCACAACTTGGGGTTTGGACCAACACCAAGCTCGATATTTAACGGCACAACTTGGGGTTTGGACCAACACCAAGCTCGATATTTAACGGCACAACTTGGGGTTTGGACCAACACCAAGCTCGATATTTAACGGCACAACTTGGGGTTTGGACCAACACCAAGCTCGATATTTAACGGCATAACTTGGGGTTTGGACCAACACCAAGCTCGATAGTTAATTTATAAGGGGATGACTGATGTGAAAGTAGCAATATGTGGTTGAGATACACGAGGCTGATTTAAGGGTCAGTTGCGGCACTTCCTTGTGATGTAACACACGACTCAAAATAAAAACGAACGTAGAAAGTTTCCAGGGGGTAGAAAGTTCCCAGGGGGCAGCAATTTCCCAGAGGGCAGCAATTTCCCAGAGGGCAGCAATTTCCCAGGGGGTAGCAATTTCCCAAGGGGTAGCAAGTTTCCAGGGGTCGCAAGTTTCCAGGGGTCGCAAGTTTCCAGGGGGCAGCAATTTTCCAGCGGGCAGCAATTTTCCAGGGGGTAGCAATTTCCCAGGGGGTAGCAATTTCCCAAGGGGTCGCAAGTTTCCAGTGGTCGCAAGTTTCCAGGGGGTAGCAATTTCCCAGGGGGCAGCAATTTCCAGGGGGCAGCAATTTCCAGGGGGTAGCAAGTTTCCAGGGGTCGCAAGTTTCCAGGGGGTAGCAATTTCCCAGGGGGTCGCAAGTTTCCAGGGGGCAGCAATTTCCCAGGGGGCAGCAATTTCCCAGGGGACAGCGATTTTTCAGGGGGTAGCAAGTTTCCATGGGTCGCAATTTCCCAGGGGGTAGCAATTTCCCTGGGGGTAGCAATTTCCCAGGGGGCAGCAATTTCCCAGGGGACAGCGATTTTCCAGGGGGTAGCAAGTTTCCATGGGTCGCAATTTCCCAGGGGGTCGCAATTTCCCTGGGGGTAGCAAGTTTCCAGGGGATTTCCAGGGGTAGCAAGTTTCCAGGAGCAGCAAGTTCCCAGGGGTAACTATCCCACCAAATCCAAATCAGGAAAGGTTCATAGTACTGATTATATAATGTAACAGTCCCCATGAAAGCTTTCCTTCTCTTCCCGGAAGGCTAATCAGACCGGAAGGCTAATCAAACCGAAGGCAATCTCAGTGCATTCCAAGAATTCCACAAGTGGAGAGAGAGAGGAAATAACATCTGTCCAAACTCAAGAATGAACTTTCAAACTTGTCTCCCTCTAAAAGCTGGTGATGCCTTGTTAACTCGGTCCCTGAAGTATGCTCTCCTTCCATCGCTCCCCTCACTTCATTCAAATGGCACCATAACCGACTCCACTCGTGAGAAAGATGAATGTCTCAATTCAACATGTTTACTTCAAAATAGTGTCCTCAACCCCTCACACTCTTGGTACCCATCCTTCCCCATCATACCCAACTACACCTGGACTGTCTTTTGCACCTACGGTGGAGGTTCTTTCAACCCTCAACTCTGACTCTGCAAATGGACCAGACACCATCAGCTAACATGTCCTAAAAACTTGCTCTGCCGCACTTGCGCACCCTCTCTCTCTGCCCTTTTCACCATATGATTTTTCCCAAGGACATCTTCCAACTGCTATGAAATCAGCAAACATCACAGCATTACATTAAAGAAGAACAGATCCCTTTAACTACAGCCCGATCAGCTTACTTCCAATCATCAGCAAAGTCATGGAATCCATAATCGCAGTCGATAGCAAATCCTTCCTCTTCTCAAACAGCCTAATTTTGGATCATCAATTTGGTTTCAGACCAGGTCACGACTACACGAGCACATGCTGCGTCTACTCATCCAACAATGGAGAGAGGCCCTCAATGTGACATGAGATCAGGTCCATGCTTTTGATAGTCTGCCATCCTGCTATGCTCGCCAAACTTTCTGCTGATGGCATTCAAGGCCAACTCCATACATGGCTTACTGACATCCTCTACTCTCATAGCCAACATGTGCCTCTCAACAAAATCCTTTCATCTATCCCTGTGCCTGCCTTGAGTGCTCCAGGCCAGTGTTCTGTGTCCAGCCCGAATCCTCATCTTCATCAATGACCACTGACTCTCTGGAAAATCCTCTATTTGTTGACAACTTCACTATCTGCCGCTCCATAATCTCAACCCTCCAATAGGCAGCCACTTGCCTCTCTTCAGACCTTGACAAAACCATAATCTGGTCAAACACTTGGAATATTTCTTTCAATCCTGACATCTCTCACTCAGTACGTCTCCAAAAAGACCGTCTGGCAAACCATCCTATTTATTTCATAATCCTCTTGAAGTCGTCAATCAAGCTCCTGGGTCTCACTGTAAGCCAGGATCTTTCTTGGGCAAACCAAATTTCAAAGTTGGTCTCCAAAACCCAGCGAACAGGGCATCCTCCATAATGCAAATTCCTTCCTTGGCACACCTGAAGTCCAATTCACCGACAAGGCTTTCATCTGCAGCTTTATGGAGTACTGCTCTGCTCTCTCAGCTGGTTCCCCAATCACCACCTTGCTCAGCTTGATACCATGGAAACCAAGGCCTTTAGGATTTTTGGACTCTCCCACGATGAAGCAGAGTCCATGGGCCTATCACACAGTTTAGTCGTGTCTTCTACAGGCACTTTTTTGTGGCTTCCCCCCCCCCCTAAACCACCCCCGCCACCGAGGTGCTTTGTCCACACAGAGTATGGGAAGTCAGCAGTTTAGACCCCAGCCGAGTCATACCTAAAATTTCAAAGAAAAGAGTACATGTTGCTTCTTTGCTTGATGTTCAGCATATTAAAGTAGAAGAGCATGGACACTCCCCATAGGATGGCATTCCTGGGAAGCAGGAAACACCCCACCGAGTCGAGTGCAGTGAGAAAAGTAGCGCCATTGTCAAATCGGTGGCACCCATAGTGCTCCTGAAAGTGGCAGCATTTCTCCCAATCTCAGTGGCTGTTTGTCTCACCTAAGTCATGCATGTGTGTGATAGAACTGAGGACCAGAAAATGTAAAAACCGTTTGTGTTGCAATAACTAGCTTCACAGCAAGCCTGAGATCATACATAACACGAGAACAGCACAGCGTATACCTCCACTGGACTGAACAGTTCACGTTTTGTATCCCACCAATGTAGCTGGATCAACATCCGGACCTGAACTAAAATTTAATCGGCTTGTGCTTGCCACCGACCAAACTCATCCACCAAGTTTTGTTATAATCCACAACTTATTGAAATGTCATGCTATTTTTTTTTCATACAGAATCGAGGTTCGTGAAAGAGCTAACATTTATCACAAAAAAAAAAAATCAAAGAAACAAAATATATAGAAAAAGGGAACGGAAGACAATATGGGGAGAGAAGGGGAAGTACACAAACAACATTTGAGAGCAGGGACATCAGGAGATGTGTGGGAGGGAGAGGGCTTGGGAGGAAGAGGCGTGGGAAGGGGGAGGGGGTGGGAGAAGTATAAAACACAAGAGCACCAAGGACTTCCAGGAAAGAAGTTGGTATTTCAAAAAGTGGATTTGGGGTGAAATTAGCGGGGGTAGAAAAGATCAAGGTTTTGGATGGGGGAAGATAAGAGATGGTGGTGAACAGCTGTTTAAAAGACCTGGAGGGAGGAGTGGGATTGAAGAGAGTGAGGGGGTTTGTTCCAGAGGCAGGAGAAAAGAGGAATGAAGGAGCGAAGGTGAGCAGAGAGTTGATTTTGGCAGTTTAACCATAAGAGGGTTGCAGGCAGATCTTGTGTGACCTGAAGGAAAATTTGGGGGAGAGCCCAGAGAGAGCTGGAGGAGCAAGGCCGGAGAGGAGTCGGTAGAAGACGGAAAGACCACCAACCTGCCTGCGGTGAGTAAGTGAAAGGCCCTCGGAGATAGCTACATCGCGGGAGATTTCAATGATTCAGAACGCTTTGGTTTCAACAGCGTGAAGACGAGCTAGGTGTGAGGCAGGAGCACCAGCCCAGAGGGGAGAGCAGTACTCCATTGAGCTGCGGATGAAAGCCTTGTATGTGGTGAGGAGCTCAGGTGTGCCAAGGAAGGACTTCGCATGACGGAGGATGCCGAGTCAGTGACTGGCTTTGGAGGCCAGCTTGGAAATGTGGTTTTCCCAGGAAAGATCATGGCAGATAGTGAGACCCAAAAGCTTGAGTGACAGAACTTCTTCGAGAGGATTATTCAGAAAGTGGATGGGAGGGTTGTCCAGTCGGTCTTTTCGGAGAGACATCGTAAGAGTGAGATTTGTCAGGATTGAAAGACATGTTCCACTTGTTTGCCCAGTCTGTGACTTTGTCCAGGTCTGCAGAGAGTGAGGAGGCTGCAGACTGCCGATCTGAGAGATGAGGAATGGAGCGGCAGAGAGTGGAGTCAGCAGCAAAGAGATAGAGAGGATTTTCCAGAGAGTCAGAGAGATCATTGATGAAGACCAGAAAAAGCACAGGGCCCAGAACACTGCCTTGGGGAACTGCAGCCTGAACAGGAAGAGGAGATGAGAGAAACCCATTCAGGGCCACATGTTGACTGCGACTAGAGAGGAAGTCCGCCAGCCATGCGTGGAGATTTCCATGGATACCAAAGGAGGAGAGTTTGGTGAGCAGAGCGGGGTGCCAGACCGTATCGAAGGCACGTGATATGTCAAGGGAGACAGCTCTAATTTCCTGTTTGGCATTGAGGACCTCCATCCATTGTTGAGACAGCAGAAAAGCAGCATGTCCAGAGTAGAGTGACCTGGTCTGAAACCAAATTGATGATCAGAGATTGGAGAAGAGGAAAGATTTCACATCCGAAGCAATGATGGATTCCATGACTTTGCTGATAATTGGGAGAAGGCTTATTGGTCTATTGTTGCAAGGATCTGTTTTTGCACCTTTTTTGTGCAAAGCGGTGATGTTGGCTGATTTCCAAGCAGATGACAGATGACCTTGAGCAAAAGAGAGGGTGAAGAGAACAGAGAGAGGGAGTGAAAGAGCAGAAGTACAGGATTTTAGGACCCGTGGGCTGATGCCGTCAGGTCCAGTTGCAGAATCAGTCGAGGGTTGACAGAAACTTTTCCACCTCGTCAGGAGGAAAGGACACAGAGTCCAGGAGCAGCTGGGTACGACTGGGTACGGTGGGTACAGAGAGGGATGGGTTTGGGACACAAGATTTAGAGGCAAACACAGAGTTGAGGCATTCAGCTTTTTCACGTGCGGAGTCAGCTGTGTTGCTGATTGAGGTAAGGGACGGGATGGAGGGGGAACAAACACCAGAAACAGATTTGACCAGACGCCACCAGGATTTGGAAGAGGGAGACAGAAAAGAGAGTTCGGTCTTGAGAACGGAGAGATATTGTTTCCTGGCTCTCCTGCGGGTGGACACACACTTGTTTCAGGCTTTGTGAAAGGAAATGAGATTTCCTTCCGTTGGATTTGCTTTCCAGGAGACGATGGCAAGTTGTTTCTGGGCAACAGTCTCACCACAAGATTCCGTGTACCATGGACGGGAGGAAGGGTATGACAACTGAAGACGAGATGGGATAAATCTGTGCATGAGAGAGAGCAATTTACTTTGGAAGAATTCCCAGGATGACGATGTCAGAGGCGGTCGAGATGGGAGATCAGTCCAGATGATTGATGGCTGCCTGAAGACAGTGCCAGTTGGCCTGAGTGAAATGCCAGACTCGTCGACGCTGAGGAGGCTGAGAATGGTCAGAGAGATGTCCACTTTGACAAGCACATGATCAGATGAGCCAATTGGAGCAGAAGAAGAGCAGCAGACATTTTCAGGGAAGTTAGTCATAACCAAGTCCAGAAGAGAAGATGCTCCGTTGACTGAGATCCGGGTCGGGAAATTAACAGATTGTGTCAGTCCCAGTGAGTCACAGAAGTCCTTTGCTGAGGAGCCATGGCTGGTGAGAGGTACCCACACCCAGCCAACTGACATGGTGACAATTGAAATCACCACATATGAGGAAGAGAGAGTTGGGATGAGTAGATAGAAGTTGGTCCATATTGTCAGACAGCGAGATGTAGATGGAGTCATCACTGTTTGGTGGACGGTACAACACACATATGAACAAAAGGTGGGAGCGAAGGGGAAGCCGTAGCCAGAGGTATTCCTGGGTGTGAAGTGGAGAGAGGGCAGTGCAGGGCGAGTGAGGAAGAGAGTTTTTGATAAAGATAGCAACCCCACCTCCAGGACGAGGTTCAGGTCTATCATACCGGAGGAGGGAGTAATCCGGGAGAGATACTAGGGAATCAGAGACATCATGAAGGAGGAAAGTTTCTGTTAAGCAGATCACGTCTGGCTTGTCAGAAGAAACCTGTATGGAGAGATCAGTCAAGTCGGTGCGAAGGCCCCGGATGTTTGAGGTCCATCCCGTTCATGAAGAGGAAGGGGGAGCATCGGATACAGAACAGGGGGGCGGAGGGAGGGGTAGGGTAAGATGTGGAAGAGGAGGAAGAGGAGGAAGAGGTCAGGAGAGCTGTTGAAGGTGTGTCAGAGATTTCCGAATAGAATAGAGAAAGGGATGGATGGGGCGGACAAAAGGTTTGATGGTGATTGGGTGAGGCACAGTGAGGTGTTATTTGAGGAGGGGGAAGAGCGAGGCAGAAGTTTGGGGGAGATGGAGGTGAGAGTTGGAAGGGGGAAGAAGCGGGGAGGCCGCTTTGAGGAGGGGTGTGAGGGGGGAAATGGAGAAGAAATGAGAGTGGGGAGATTTGAAGGGGAGGGGTGAGGGGGGAGTTTAGGAGGGAAGGGACAAGGGAGGGGATTTGAAAGGGATGGGAGATGGGGGAGATTTGTAGGGGAGGGGTGACGAGGTAGTCTCGGAGGGGAGGGGTGAGGGGGAGTCGAGGAGGGGAGGGTGTGGGGGGAGTTTCAGAGGGAAGGGCAAGGGGGGAGATTTGAAAGGGATGGGTGATGGGGAAGATTTGGAGGGAGGGGGCAAGGGGGAAGATTTGAAAGATGGGTGATGGGGAAGATTTGGAAGTGAGGGGCAAGGGGGGAGATTAGGAGGGGAGGGGTGATGGGGAAGTTTTGGAGTGGAGGGGTGATGGGGAAGATTAGGAAGGGAGGGGTGAGATTGGATTTTAGAAAGTGTACGATTAATGGGAAACGAACATTTATTGCAAAATGAGTTTCTTGTGACCTTCGAGTCAAAAATACATTTGACGCTGGAGGGGGGTGGAGTGCAGGTGAGTTTAGGGAATGTAGGAAAGAGGAACTGCAAGATGGAAAACATTTTTGGAATGAATAGATTTGGTGAGCAAGTCGAAAACACCCTTTTAAAGAAGAAGACGAAAAAGGTGTTATAATATACGACAGAATACAGTACTTCAGGGGAAAGTTTAAACATTTTAAAATTTAACAGTGAAATCTATCTGGGGAAATGGAGGTGAAACACGTGATCGAAGAACGAACGAAAAGAACAACGAATAAGAACTTCAGCCGTTCTATATATCATTTTTGGCAGTCCTCTCTCAATGGTGAAGAATCGCTTTTAAAAATTCATATCCACACCTGGACCTTCACCACAGTAATCAATTCATACTCATCACACACCCAACCTGTCCATGAAATTGTCTGAATCCGTCCACAACTTTATGAGATAGCCTGCTCGCAGACAGACAAAGGTGAAAACAACATCCGTCAACCATAGGTCACTGGAGATGATACATAAACCAAGTTAGACCATGCAAATCTTTAATGACAAATGACCCAATAATTTCCATAGGAAGCATGCCATTTACTCTCCAAAGAGATAGTCAATATTTTCAAAACAAACATGTCTTCATTAAAATGACAAACATATACAACAACAACAACAACAACAACAACAACAACAACAACAACATGCATTTTAAGGCCATTTTCCCTGCTAGAGCGGGGGTTAGCCTAAGGAACCATCTCTCACAGGAGTTTCTGGCGAGTGTCATTTTTCAGAGTGTGCAGGTAGATTTATTAAAAATGTGAAGAAAACTCCAGATGAAGAGTTTATTTTGGTGTCACGTAAGGCGAAAAAAAATGAAAGGAGAAAGAAGAATGTTAAACGTGATTTTGCTTCCAAGATATCCTCACCAAAATGGAAGTGGGTGTGGAAAGAAAAGAGCAAATACCGACAGCCTTCAACAACATATGGTGAACAAAATTACTGCAGGTGCCATGACGTTTTATTTTAAGATTCTCCCTCAAAAACAATCTATATTTGAACACAAGAACAATACATATCGTATTTTTTTTTTAAAGCTTTGCAGTCAGGGTAAATTGATGGTAATGAGACCAAACTACCCACACCCAAATTATACAAGAATAACTGGAGACTATTCAAAATGCAGGCATCACACCAGCTAAGAACTGCAGCTCAGGCAGCAAGTCATCAGGTGATCAGCAGGTCAAGAGGTCAAACCTGAAAAACCAAATACAAGATTTTCAGATTAGCGTTGCAGTGAATCATGATCAAATCCTGGCACAAAATACAATCGCCAGCGAAAACAAAATGACCTCACGTTCGCACGCATGCACCTTTGGAGATTTTTTTGTTTGTTTAACAGTGAAAAAGTCGAAGTAAAGATCAACAAAAAAATACATAAACCAGAACGACACTCTTCGAAGTCACGACGTCAACCGATATGCCAACGCCCACATTATTACATCATTATAATACTTGTATCAAGTTTGATTTAAATCTATTCAGCTGTTCTCAAGTAATCACATTTTTACCTGACATGACCTTTGGATTTTGACCTTGGCACCCCAAAATCTAATCAGTATCTGTACCAAGTTTGAATTAAATCACTTCAGCCGTTCTCAAGTTAGACTTATTACGGACTTTGCCCTTTGCCCTCAAAATCTAATAGGCTAATCTTTACATCATTATACATACCTGTACCAAGTTTGAACTAGATCAGTTCAGCCGTCCTCAAGTTAGACATATTACAGACTGCCATTTGACCTTTGACCCCAAAATTAACTCAGTTCATCTTCACATTATTCTACATACCTGTACCAAGTTTGACTGAGATCCCTTCAGTCGTTCAAGTTATTCGGTAATGAAAACCTATCACGGACAGACGGACGGACAACATGAAAACATAATGCCTCCGGCAACTTAGTCAGCAGACGCATAAAACATAGGGGTAATACCCCTGGCGCTCACCTGGTAGCATAAACAGTATACTGCATTGACCAAGGGTATTTTAAACCAATTTGAATGATTGCAAGAAGACAGGCAGCATGTAGAACCATACCAACATAATCATAACACTTTAAATAAGCAAACAAAAAAAAAATACCTATTTTGGGGGACAACCCCCAAGCCCCCACCCCCATCCGGTATACCTCCTCAGACCCCAATTTTTCTAATGCCTTGAACAAACATTGGTACATCACGGGTGATGAAGATTGTGGTGCCGTTTCATCAAAATTGTGTGTGTAGGTTCTGAGAAAAAAAGCAAATATACCTATTTTGGGGGGCAACCACTCAGTCGACCCCAAACGGCCAGATTTTTTTTTTAATGCTGTTAAACTTTGGTGCAACACAGGTGGATTAAGGTTGTGGTCAAGTTTCATCAGAATTGTTTTGCTTGTTTGTTTGTTTTGTATACAAGGTCGAGGCTCATGTAAGAGCGAACATTAATCACAAAAAAACAAACACACATAAAACATGATAAAGGGAGCGGGTACTGCTCTGCTCGG
The DNA here is from genome assembly GCF_964187855.1 of Myxine glutinosa. Lineage (NCBI taxonomy): Eukaryota > Metazoa > Chordata > Myxini > Myxiniformes > Myxinidae > Myxine > Myxine glutinosa. Next base: position 32,527,105 of record NC_136264.1, on the reverse strand, counting down.
GGAAGAGAGAGAGGGGAAGCACACAGGTACAACAGTGGAGAACAGGATATCTGTGGGAGGGAGAGGGCTTGGGAGGAGGAGGCATGGGAAGGGGGGGGAAGGTATAAAACACATGGACACTGCTAGGACTTCCAGGAAAGAAGTCGGTATTTCAAAAAGGTGGATTTGGGGTGAATTAGCGGGGGTAGAAAAGATCAAGGTTTTGGATGGGGGAAGACAAAAGACGGTGGTGAACAGCTGTTTTACAGACCTGGAGGGAGGAGTGGGATTGAAGAGTGAGGGAGTTTGTTCCAGAAGCAGGAGAAAAGTATCTATTTTGGGGGGAAGGGTCAAACCCAGACCCTCTTGGACCCCCCCCCCCCCCCCCCCCCCCTACACCGCTTTGAGAACTTTGACTTTCTTAATGCTGTGAATAAACTTTGGTACATCACGGGTGATGAAGGTTGTGGTCAAGTTTCATCGAAATAGTGTTGCTTCAGAGGGAAAAGCAAATTCCTTTTTTATTGGGGGGAGGGGGGTGTCAAACCAAATTTTCAAACTATTGGGGTCAAACTATTTTTGGGGTCAAATCTGGATGCTCTCTGACCCCCAGTAGACGCCCTTATACCCCTACTTGTTTAATGCCGTGAACAAACTTTAGTCACAACAAAACAAGTATCATTTTTGCCAAATTTGGTCGCAATCCCATCAGCGGTTTCGGAGAAGAAGTTTCAAGTGTTTATGGACGGACGGACGGATGGACTGACCGATCGACCGACCGACAACGACGTGCCATGGCATAAGCTCACCTGAACTTCGTTCCAGGTGAGCCAAAAAGTGGAAGGGACAAAAAGGAAAAAACTGATGCACAATGGCAGGTGTTGCAAGTGAAAATGGGACAGGTTCAGGGTCAAAGTGCACATCCACAACATAATGTTGTTCATTGCAGAGGAAGAAATGGGCAACATCAAGTCCTGGAAGGAAGAGCAAGAGATAAAACTCAAGAAAAAGGTTCAACATGCAAGAGTAAGTTTTAGAGCTGTGAAACAATCACCACCACCACTTCCTTTTCAGTGACTAATATTAACCAATTGTCAATAAACACAAGAGGGAGAGAATTGCTTTTCAATACATGCCAATCTGTGCTACTTCATGGAATAGTGGCACAGGATTTTAATTGGGGTGGAGTCAGGACCGCTGTCCAGCCAATGGGTGCAAAGCAGTGGTGGAGACAGGGAAGGTGAAAACTGACCCATGTATAATAAGCAATATTTTCTAAGTCCAAAAGGGGTACAACTCAGTGAAAAATTGGGGAAACACCCCAAAACCCAAACTTGTTTTCTAACTTATAATAAAGCCATGTACCAAGTTTCGGTTGAACATGTTAAAGGGTATAGACAGTGGGCCCAGAAATCAATATCCCTTCAGATTTGTGATTCTATGACCTACATCTGGGGTGGGAGGGAAAATGGTGGCAAATGATAGCCTGTAGGGCCGAGAACAACATACTCTTTTTCACACGCGCAAATCTTGCGCATGCGCGAAAACCAACCGCTCAAATTATTCGGACATACATACATGTATTAATGCATACGATGTGTACGTTATATCCATGTACATGTACATTATCTAACAAAACAAGCATTCTGAGTATTGCGCTGCAATACATGTCCCCTACCGGCAGTGTGTCGTCCGGAAAACTGTTGGGGAAATTACCAATGGTTAGGCCGAGAAAAATATATTTCCGGTCTCTGGTCAGCGCGCGCATCGATTTTGACCCTGCGCGTCAACAAATTTTTTTTTTTCAAATTTCCAACGGTACCTACAACAGCGCACGCCTGTAGTTGCCGGCTCGGCACGCTATCTCGGGAAATACGGGTCTGTGAGGGTCGCCATTGGTCGTTCGCGCACGGTTCTCCCCTACAAAACTGTGTTTAGTTTCTCCAAATCGGACCAGCCGTTCCAAAGATATGAGTAGTTTTGTGTGCCGTGACGTCATGAATCCAATCGGCTGGTTATTGTCATTTATTGAAACGAAGACGTTCTTTGTCGGGTTCGTGTGAATCAACCAGAAGGCCGAGAGAGCTGCGGGTGGTCTCGTTAGTTAGGCCTGGCTCCTATCTCGTTTGTCATGAAGTTGTAGGTGTCTGTGATAATCTGGTGGACTGGGAGAAGAGATCGTGGGAGACCATCGGCCTGTTAGACCACTATCGCATGCGCAGTGTTGACACGATCGACGCATTGGAATGTTTGACGGTACGGCGAAGCGATCTCGAGAACGAATTGGCAGTCCATAATATGCTTGAAGAACTTAATGATTTTCAGAATATATACATTTTAAGATAACTTAAGCTTTTGTTCATTATTTACAAAAAGGCCTACCAGTCCCATTGGCTGTCTTTAATTTCTCTCTGGATGGCGCCACGGCAGATGAGGAGGACCGCAAGGCATGAGGGCACAAAAAACACCTTTATATGTGCAATCCATGCTTTTCAAAAAAAGAAAGAAAAAAAAAAACCGCATCGCCGCATCAATTCTGGAACTTTGGTCTGACCAGAGACCAGCAATATTTTTTTTTCGGCCTTATTTACCCACAGGTTCTGAATCGTTCCCAATCGCTAATTACCTCAGGAGGGGCTGACCTGTGATTCGCACTCGGGACTTCGATTTATACACCTTGCAGACAGGTCAGCAGAAGCACGAGAAAATAAGTTGTTGATAAAGAACCTTTCGAGTCGCTAAATATCAGTAATTTATTATATTTTCCGGTTCACGATCAATGATCGATGTGTATATATATATATGTTGCTCGGCTTGGCTCCGCCCCTCCCGAAAGCGCGCGCTGTGTCGCACTTTTGACGTTCGCAGACGAGGCTGAGGGCGCGCGGTGCGGCTTGAGGAGAACTCTAGAATAAACAAGAGATATCCATTTTTTTAATATTTACGTTTAATCAACGATATCTGCCAAACCACATGCCCTATCGCAAATTCCAAAAGGACATTTTAGTAGACTGACATGCTGAACAGATCTGAAGTTTCCCCTTGATTGGATCAAAAATGAAGGAGGAGCTCGGTTTTAAAGGTTCATGCTTAAAAACGTCATAACTCTGAAACCATGTGACGCATGAGCTCGCTGACTTTTTTTGTTCGTCATGGGTATGCTGGTGTTGGGCGAGCGGCTAGGGTGCCGGCCTAGGATCCTAGGTTCGAATCCCGGTCGATCGCTGAATTAATGCCAGGGGGGTTGACTCAGCCTGTCATCCTTCCGAGGTCGGCTAATTGAGTACCAGTTCACTGGTAATTCCCTGTTTGTCGTTAAAGGCGGCAAAAAGGGTTGGCGTCAGGAAGGGCATCCGGCCGTAAAACATTGCTTCAAAAAGGGGACCAAAAAACCAACAACCACGGTTCCCGAAAAATGCCAACCCCCGCTTTGCGGGGAAAAATGGCCTCTAAAGGTGGTTATATATATATTTTTATATGGGTATGCGATTCTGCCTGCAAAGTTTGGCCTCGATCTGTTCAGCCATTGCAGAGAAAAGGGGGTTTTCGTGTTTTCACGAAAAAGAATATGGTGGCCGAACCACGTGACCTGTGACTGACCTGTGACGTCATAATTACCATTAAAATATTCCACAGACCGAGTCTCCCCTACGGTGAAAATTTGATCTCAATAGGTCCTATTATTGCAGAGAAAATCTTTTTTATAAGGAAATTAAATCTTAAAATGGCAGAGTTAAGGATCATCAGAATTATCAGAATTCCCAAAGTTCAAAGTGCCATAACTTTGTCAAAATGATCGAAACGTCGTGAAGTTCGAACGTGACCTGTACCTTATCATGAGGAAACCATGTGCCAAGTTTGAAATCATTAGCATTAAGCGTTTAGAAAAAAGTCCGGAAAACTGTTCTTTGCGTGACGGACTGACAGACTGACAGATGGAGGGATGGAGTGCAAACCTATAGTCCCCTCCGGTGTACACCGGTAGGGGACTAATAACACTTAGAACTCAAAATAGAATGAGGTAACATAAAATCATGCAATCGACCAGTTTACAAACACATTCAAATTTCTCGCCAATGACTGCAAAGATTGCTAGAGGTTTGCCTGACATAGCGGCAACTAATGTCTTCAACCTGAGATGTTTGATGCAAAAATTTAGAATTTTCCTATTTTTTCATTTGAAATTCAATTGCTTGTAGACTGGTCTATTGGGCTGAAAAGAGGATTGGGTTGGAAAGAGTATTAACTAACCCACCTGTAAGTGGCATGGGGGGGGGGGGGGGGGAGGGGGTACACGCCACAGGTTACTCTAGTGCCACTGGTAACTCCACTTAATCATCCCCATCATCGTCATCTATGCTTAAACAGTTACTTCTGGCACATTTGCACATCTTCATCCATGGTACAACAGTTACATACATTTCTGGCACACTTGGAGGACAGTTCAGGGGGGGGGGCACACTCATACGCGACAGGTTATTCCAGTGCCACAGGTAACTCCACTTCATCATCACTGCCATTGTCATCAGTGTCATCTTTGTGATGGTACATCTGTGTCGTTTTCAGTTGTTCAGTCTGTTTCACTTAGAGTAGTGTGTGTTGCCTCGAAGTACTTTTTTTTTCCTCCACAAGAACAGACGTCGGAATGTCATTTACATAGACAATGTCACCTTGTGACTTCATATGAGGAGTGATGAAGCAAAGTTGAGGGAATTTCTTGATCAGCCTCTGTTTTAGATACCCTGTCTTATATGACCGTGCATCAACTCCATGAGTTTCCTTTATCTGCTTGATGAACAATTCATTAAGCTTTTTGAGTCTCATGATCTCCTTGTTCTTGATGATTCAGGTCTCCACTGTCTTGGAGAAGACCTCAAAGGCTTGAGAATAAGACGTTTCACCAGTGTTGTCTGCTCTGGCTAGCTTTGTTAAGTAACGGGTGAAATCACGGTAGCATGAGAAATGATACCTCACCTCGATGGCCACACAATCTTGGTCTTTTATCTGCATGAGCAGTGCTTCATTCCCACTGTCTGCTGCTGCTTGCTTCAAATGTACTGCATCGACAGTAGAACCTCTGACGAGGCTTTCTCTTTTTCTGTTGCCGGTGACTCTGCACACCACAGTTTTTTCCTTCTGACACAGAATACAAATGTTTGGCAAAACATGCTTTGACCTACCGGGCACGGAAGGTCGATCAAAACTGGAGCGAAGAACCCGTCTCTTTTTTGCTGGTGGTACATCTTCTTCAACAGTTTTTCCACCATTGTCATCTTGGGATGTGGATGCTGTAGAATAAATAAACAAAGATAAAAATTATCAACACACAGAAAAAATATTGAAAATGGAAACCCCTTAAAACCAAACAAAGGGCCCTACCTTAGTATAGGCAATCAGCATTTAGTCCCTACCGTGCTGACATTTGACGGTTACTTTTGTACATATAAGAGCTTGAAAAAGTTGAAGGGTAATTGTCACGTAATGTGATGCGCAGTGGGGACTAGGTTTATGTGTCTCATCATCAAATTATCATGGAGGTACCTATGCTATGTCTGCGCACATAGGTCCTAGGATGTTATGTCAAAAATTAAAAGTAAACCAAACTTCAATAAAAAGAATAATTAGGATTGCGTGATATAAATTATTCCAAAGAACATTGATGCAAAAAAACTGAACAAAAAAACTCACATTGAGCTTCATTTCTTGGAGGGAACATTGCCATTTCATTTTAGATCTACCATCATTTTTCTGTTGTGCACCTATTTCTGTGCACCCATATTCATTTACTTGCATTTTGCAATCTATTTGGGGAAACTGTGAGCTTTTCTGGTCACATCTATAAAACTAGAGCTTCCAGGGATGCAGAACTCAACTGAACTGACTGGACAACTTTAAAGTCCTAAATTATTGTGCTTTTTTTAAGAGCTAAAAAAAATATGCCGGCCTATGGCGGCCATTTTGTCACAGATCGGGTTGACATGCGATAGCAACCAACCTACCTTCTTGTGTGGTAAGAGTTTCACACACCGTTTTTTTTTTTTTTGTTTTTTTTTTTTGCATACAAGATCGAGGCTCGTGAAAGAGCGAACATTAATCACACAGAAAGACAAACAGACACATACAACAAATAACATCGGGAGCGGTAGACAAGATGGGGAGAGAGGGGGAAGGACACAAACAAAACATTTGAGAGCAGGGACCGAGAGACATGGAGACATCGAGAGATCTGTGGGAGGGAGAGGGCTTTGGGGGGGAGGCATGTGAAGGGGGGGGGGGTGGGAGAGGTATAAACATATGGACACTGCCAGGACTTCCAGGAAGGAAGTTGGAATTTCAAACAAGGTGGATCTGGGGTGAATTAGTGGGGGTAGAAAAGATCAAGGTTTTGGATGGGGGAAGATAAGAGATGGTGGTGAACAGCTGTTTTAAAGACCTGGAGGGAGGAGTGGGATTGAAGGGAGTGTGGGAGTTTGTTCCAGAGGCGGGAGAAAAGAGGAATGAAAGAGTGAAGGTGAGCAGAGAGCCGAGATTTCGGCAGTTTAACCATCAGAGGGTTGCTGGCAGATCTTGTGCGACCTGTAGGAATATTTGGGGGACAGAGCACAGAGAGAGCTGGGGGAGCAAGGCCGGAGAGGAGTCGGTAGAAGACAGAAAGACCACCTACCTGCCTGCTGTGGTGAGTGAGTGAAAGGCCCTCAGAGATAGCTTCATCGTGGGAGATTCCAATGATTTTGAAAGCTTTGGATTCAACAGCGTGAAGCCGAGCAAGGTGTGAGGCAGGAGCACCAGCCCATAGGGGAGAACAGTATTCCATTGAGCTGCGGATGAAAGCCTTGTATGTGGTGAGGAGCTCAGGCGTGCCGAGGAAGGACTTCGCACGACGGAGGATGCCCAGTCGGCGACTGGCTTTGGAGGCCAGCTTGGAAATGTGGTTTTCCCAAGAAAGATCATGGCAGATAGTGAGACCCAAAAGCTTGAGCGACAGAACTTCTTGGAGAGGATTGAAAGAACTTCTTGGAGAAGTTTGATCAAAATCCATAAATATTTGTGGACGTTAAAGTCTTAACGTCGTTTCGGAGCTGAAAACAATATGGCGGCCTATGGCGGCCATTTTGAGACAGATCGGGTTGGAATGCAATAGCAACCAACCTTGTGTGGTAAGGGTTAAACATTCTACGTTTGATCAAAATCTGTTAATATTTGTGGACGCTTGAGTGTTAACGTCGTTTTCATGACCAAAAAACAAAATGGTCGCCTAAGTCCGCCATTTATCAACGGATCGGGCTGAAATGTAATACCAACCTGGTCCTTGGGGTAAGGATGCTGCATGTCAAGTTTGATCAGAATCGGTTGATATTTGTGGACGCTGGAGTGTTAATGTCAAAACGTTAACAGACGACGGACACCGGATAGTTCAGTATGTGATGAACTCAACTGTACGGTAGTCCAGTTGAGTTTAAAATGATAAATCCTCATTGCATTGCAATTTTCTCACCAATTTTTTAATGAATCTGAATGACAAAATTGTTACGAAAATAATCATGTGTGTTGTGCCTTCTCTTCTATCGTATTCGTGCATTTACGCAGAATCGCAGATGCACAGACATAGTTCTAGGTGCCTGCAGGTAGATCTACATCAACCATGTAAGAAAATTGACAACCACTACTAGTATAGGCACTAGTATACTATTAGTAACACTAGACAATCTAACTGGTTAGAACTAGATCTAGATCTAGTCGACTACATCATGACCTACAGCCTTAAATTTACCCTTGGAAGCTGCTGCATCAGCTTTCTTTTTCATGCTCTTCATAATTCGTTAAATTCGCTGAGAATCTGTAAAGCGTAACAGGTCTGAGGTCTGATGAAATCCACCATGATCAGGTAGCGGGGATACACTGTCACTGTAGTCTGCACCGCCGCTGCCACTGGTGGCACCGCTCCTGGAAGCAGAGTGTCGAGCAACATAGTCTCTCGTGTTTTTTGCCTGCGGACCATCCAGTCTTCCATTGTGTCACATATTCTAAAAAGCGTGCCCATGTCTTGGCTGAAAATGGTGAAACTTTGCACGTTTTGGTTGGAAATATGCACATAAAACACACTTTTTCATGCGTATTTTCTTCTTTCGAAGACTTCCGTCTTCCTCACTGGAGGCCGCCATGTTGGATCACGCAGTAAGCTACGGCGACTGTCATTGGCTAATTAATCAATGATCGATCAAACGCGTCTTCTGATTGGCTATTTTTTTGTTCCAGGCTACGTGAATATTTCCACACAAATATAGTGAATTAAAACCTAGCTTACTAATTACAGCACCAAAATCTCGCGTGTGAAAAGTTACTGAACATTTCTTGTAATATTATCTATATTATCACGCAAAAATAATGCCCACCCCATTTGTGTCATTCAAGGAAGCTTTCTCTGGAAGAGCTATCTGTCTAGTACGGGGGAAAAAAAGTGCAGAAAACCACAGGTGGACGGACAGATGGACAGAGACCGACAGATGGAAGCAAACCTAGAGTCCTCCTCCAGGTGGAGCAGCGAGGGTGAGGGAGACGCGCAAGTATTAATTCATCAGGACATCAGTTGTTGGGAGCGCATGTTGTCAGACAGCACCAAGTTGAGTTGAGTTGACATCCGGAGCACCCGTTGCTATACCGCGACGATGTCCTCCCAAGGTGCCACAGTCAGGCAGGTAGGGAGTACAAACACGGCGTTCCCTTAAAATGCCATCGGTTTAACACAAGGAATCTATCTTCTTTAGCAGTTGGCTTTACCATGGCAGAGCAGCCAAGGCTCAATTTACAAACCAAAGCATTTGGAATTCAACACGAATGCGCCGATCGAGTTTTGGTTTACAAAATGAAAGGGAAGGGCCATCGACCTTTTGAAGTCAAAATCTAAACATCAGTTATATATAACAATCCGTACTTGTACAAAGTTTGAAATCTCTTCAGTTGTTGTTACCACATAATCCTACCTGGAGGATTCGGTCATAGCTCACGCTAAGTCCAAGGTCATACAGTTGACTTACCAACTTCTTAGACCTGAATCGTGTGTGGATGTTCATACCGATATAGAGCGGAAGCGGTGTTTCGTAGTCCGTCAGATGTCTGGACTTTGTTGTAGTTGATGTTCTCTTTTGGCAGTTGAATGCGATGAGTTCGGAGATGGTTAGACACCTTTGTGAATCTGCTGATTCTTGGTCCTTCAAGTTTGCCCCGTTCAACAGCATAGATACAAGCAACTTCAGGCTAGTGGGGACAGACTTTTCCTCGCAATCAGAAGTGAAGGAGCCATCAAATGGATGTCGCTCGGAGGTGAAGATTTCTTGTCGAATTATTTTGGCAGCTTTGGCTAAAGCCATGATGTCACTTTCATAGTCGCAATTCATTGCCTGGTTCAGCATTTCTTGCATACCCTTTTCGAACACGATCACTATATTCTTTCCATCATTTTGCTCCTGGGCTTCTGGAAAATACCTAAGGATCTTCTCCTTGAAATGAACCTTGTTCATTTCTCTATCGATGCCAAGATCTTGAAGTCTTTTCTCATACATATGACGCAGGTCGGAACATTTAAAATATAAAATGCCATCCACCACAGAGTTCTCTATGTATGTAACGAGTTCTACAAAAACTCTAGCCTGGATCCTCTTCAGTTCATTGCTACCGTCGCAGGCATCCTGTTTCTGTTTCATCACTGAACGATGGTGATTTCTGTATCTTGTTATGCATGCTAGATGATATTTGGCTTCGAGTGCAACGAGATCTCCTCCCTCAATCCTGGAAAGCAGTTCTGTATCTTCCAGATCTCTAACCATGCTCCGTATACTTGTTTCTGCATTTGGGGTCCTGAATTCATGGAGTTCTCCATCGTCATGTTTGCAGAATATGCACGCAGTCTTTTGTGGTGGTTGGCGTTGTCGACGTCGTTTTTCACTGATGCCACTGCACTCTGCGTCATTTCGATCTCGTTTCTTTTCTGCTCTTTGTAGACTGCTTTTGTTGAACTTCAAATGGCAACGTTTATGCCATTGGGCCCGATTTCTAATTAGGTCATCAACCGTTAGTGTGTCTCCAAAACTTAAATTCACAGGAAGTCTGTTCAGTTCTCGAAACGCATTAACGTTTGCCAGGAAGGTTGCGTACGCTTTATCTTGATCAGTTCCACGAACATTCAAGGGGCACCTCAGTCCTTCGGAGTAGGTATCCTGACATATCACGCATGCAGACCAGTCCATGGTGCGTCATCAGGTTCTGAAACAAGACAAACAAATATTAGCTTTATTAAGATCCATGCATTTTAATAATCGATGCATTTAAACACAACTATGGCCATAATAAGGCGCAAAAGTGCGATTTTTCGTTTTTGTCCAATAAAAAGGTGAAGAACACTGTATATTTCTTGCCACCAGTCCTAAATCTATTGTATATGGTCTAATGGACCACCAAAATAAAAATGGCGCTTTTGTCAAGCCGTTCCCCATTTTCGATAAATATGCTGCTAAGCTGCCTGACTAAGCAGGTGGTTTTGTGCCTCAACATCCATGAAGGTGATGTCATTGATATTGAAAGGCTTCTGGACTAAAACGCAAGCACAACGTATTAATATCCAGTTAAACATAAAATAATAAAAACGAAAATCTATTACGTTTTCAATGGATGCCTTAAAAAAAAATTTTTTTTAATCACTCTTCCACAACCAGAACTCATTGAACAGCAAAGGAACAGATGCAAATATTTAAGCAATCATCAAATGGTGGGGCAAAGGAAGTCAAGCGGACCACAGGGCGGGGGTGAGGGGAAGGGGGGAAGGGGGGAAGGGGGGAAGGGGGGAAGGGGGGAGGGGGGAAGGGGGGAGGGGGGAAGGGGGGAAGGGGAAAGGGGGGGAAAGAGGTGGAAGGGGGTGAAGGGGAAGGGAGACAAGAGGTGAAGGGGGTGAAGGGGAAGGGAGACAAGAGGGGGAAGAGGAGGAGGAAGAGGAGGAAGAGGAGGAAGCAGAGAAAGCGGAGGAAGCGGAGGAAGCAGAGGAAGAGGAGTGGGTGAGAGAAGGGGAGAAGGGGTGAAGAGAGGAAGGGAGGTGGGAGGACGGAAGGTGAGACGTCGAGCAGACCGCAGAAGGGGGGAGGGGGTGGGACGTCGAGCGGACCGCAGAAGGGGGGAGGGGGGTGGGACGTCGAGCGGACCGCAGAAGGGGGGAGGGGGGTGGATGTCGAGCGGACCACAGAAGGGGGGGGGACGTCGAGCGGACCGCAGAAGGGGGGAGGGGGTGGGACGTCGAGCGGACCGCAGAAGGGGGAAGGGGGTGGGACGTCGAGCGGACCGCAGAAGGGGGGAGGGGGTGGGACGTCGAGCGGACCGCAGAAGGGGGGAGGGGTGGGACGTCGAGCGGACCGCAGAAGGGGGGAGGGGGTGGGACGTCGAGCAGACCGCAGAAGGGGGGAGGGGGTGGGACGTCGAGCGGACCGCAGAAGGGGGGAGGGGTGGGACGTCGAGCGGACCGCAGAAGGGGGGAGGGGTTGGGACGTCGAGCGGACCGCAGAAGGGGGGAGAGGGTGGGACGTCGAGCGGACCGCAGAAGGGGGGAGAGGGTGGGACGTCGAGCGGACCGCAGAAGGGGGGAGAGGGTGGGACGTCGAGCGGACCGCAGAGGGGGGGAGGGGGGTGGGACGTCGAGCGGACCGCAGAAGGGGGGAGGGGGGTGGGACGTCGAGCGGACCGCAGAAGGGGGGGGTGGGACGTCGAGCGGACCGCAGAAGGGGGGGGTGGGACGTCGAGCGGACCGCAGAAGGGGGGGTGGGACGTCGAGCGGACCGCAGAAGGGGGGGGTGGGACGTCGAGCAGACCGCAGAAGGGGGGGTGGGACGTCGAGCGGACCGCAGAAGGGGGGAGGGGGTGGGACGTCGAGCGGACCACAGAAGGGGGGAGGGGGTGGGACGTCGAGCGGACCGCAGAAGCGGGGAGGGGGTGGGACGTCGAGCGGACCGCAGAAGGGGGGGGAGGTTGGGACGTCGAGCGGACCGCAGAAGGGGGGAGGGCGTGGGACGTCGAGCGGACCGCAGAAGGGGAGAGGGGGTGGGACGTCGAGCGGACCGCAGAAGGGGAGAGGGGGTGGCCGCAGAAGGGGAGAGGGGGTGGGACGTCGAGCGGACCGCAGAAGGGGGGGAGGGGGTGGGACGTCAAGCAGACCGCAGAAGGGGGAAGGGGGTGGGACATCGAGCGGACCGCAGAAGGGGGGAGGGGTGGGACGTCGAGCGGACCGCAGAAGGGGGGAGGGGGGAGGGGGTGGGACGTCGAGCGGACCGCAGAAGGGGGGAGGGGGTGGGACGTCGAGCAGACCGCAGAAGGGGGGAGGGGGTGGGACGTCAAGCGGACCGCAGAAGGGGGAGGGGTGGGACGTCGAGCGGACCGCAGAAGGGGGGAGGGGTTGGGACGTCGAGCGGACCGCAGAAGGGGGGAGAGGGTGGGACGTCGAGCGGACCGCAGAAGGGGGGAGAGGGTGGGACGTCGAGCGGACCGCAGAAGGGGGAGGGGGGGAGGGGGGTGGGACGTCGAGCGGACCGCAGAAGGGGGGGGGGTGGGACGTCGAGCGGACCGCAGAAGGGGGGGGTGGGACGTCGAGCGGACCGCAGAAGGGGGGGTGGGACGTCGAGCGGACCGCAGAAGGGGGGGTGGGACGTCGAGCGGACCGCAGAATGGGGGGGTGGGACGTCGAGCAGACCGCAGAAGGGGGGGGGGGTGGGACGTCGAGCGGACCGCAGAAGGGGGGAGGGGGTGGGACGTCGAGCTGACCGCAGAAGGGGGGAGGGGGTGGGACGTCGAGCGGACCGCAGAAGGGGGGAGGGGGTGGGACGTCGAGCGGACCGCAGAAGGGGAGAGGGGGTGGGACGTCGAGCGGACCGCAGAAGGGGGGAGGGGGTGGGACGTCGAGCGGACCGCAGAAGGGGGGAGGGCGTGGGACGTCGAGCGGACCGCAGAAGGGGAGAGGGGGTGGGACGTCGAGCGGACCGCAGAAGGGGGGAGGGGGTGGGACGTCGAGCAGACCGCAGAAGGGGGAAGGGGGTGGGACGTCGAGCGGACCGCAGAAGGGGGGAGGGGGTGGGACGTCGAGCGGACCGCAGAAGGGGGGAGGGCGGAGGGGGTGGGACGTCGAGCGGACCGCAGAAGGGGGGAGGGGGTGGGACGTCGAGCGGACCGCAGAAGGGGGGAGGGGGGTGGACGTCAAGCGGACCGCAGAAGGGGGGAGGGGTGGGACGTCGAGCGGACCGCAGAAGGGGGGAGGGGTTGGGACGTCGAGCGGACCGCAGAAGGGGGGAGAGGGTGGGACGTCGAGCGGACCGCAGAAGGGGGGAGAGGGTGGGACGTCGAGCGGACCGCAGAAGGGGGGAGGGGGGTGGGACGTCGAGCGGACCGCAGAAGGGGGGGGGTGGGACGTCGAGCGGACCGCAGAAGGGGGGGGGTGGGACGTCGAGCGGACCGCAGAAGGGGGGGTGGGACGTCAAGCGGACCGCAGAAGGGGGGGTGGGACGTCGAGCGGACCGCAGAAGGGGGGGGTGGGACGTCGAGCGGACCGCAGAAGGGGGGGGTGGGACGTCGAGCGGACCGCAGAAGGGGGGAGGGGGTGGGACGTCGAGCGGACCGCAGAAGGGGGAGGGGGTGGGACGTCGAGCTGACCGCAGAAGGGGGGAGGGGGTGGGACGTCGAGCGGACCGCAGAAGGGGGAGGGGGTGGGACGTCGAGCGGACCGCAGAAGGGGGGAGGGGGTGGGACGTCGAGCGGACCGCAGAAGGGGGGAGGGGGTGGGACGTCGAGCGGACCGCAGAAGGGGGGAGGGGGTGGGACGTCGAGCGGACCGCAGAAGGGGGGAGGGGGTGGGACGTCGAGCGGACCGCAGAAGGGGGGAGGGGGTGGACGTCGAGCGGACCGCAGAAGGGGGGAGGGGGTGGGACGTCGAGCGGACCGCAGAAGGGGGGGGGGTGGGACGTCGAGCGGACCGCAGAAGGGGGGAGGGGGATGGGACGTCGAGCGGACCGCAGAAGGGGGGAGGAGGAGGGACGGAGAGCGGACCACAGAAGGGGGGAGGGGGGTGGGACGGAGAGCGGACCGCAGAAGGGGGGAGGGGTGGGACGGAGAGCGGACCGCAGAAGGGGGAGGGGTGGGACGGAGAGCGGACCGCAGAAGGGGGGAGGGGTGGGACGGAGAGCGGACCGCAGAAGGGGGGAGGGGTGGGACGGAGAGCGGACCGCAGAAGGGGGGGAGGGGTGGGACGGAGAGCGGACCGCAGAAGGGGGGAGGGGGGTGGGACGTCGAGCGGACCGCAGAAGGGGGGGGTGGGACGTCGAGCGGACCGCAGAAGGGGGGGTGGGACGTCGAGCGGACCGCAGAAGGGGGGGTGGGACGTCGAGCGGACCGCAGAAGGGGGGAGAGGGTGGGACGTCGAGCGGACCGCAGAAGGGGGGAGGGGGTGGGACGTCGAGCGGACCACAGAAGGGGGGAGGGGGTGGGACGTCGAGCGGACCACAGAAGGGGGAGGGGGTGGGACGTCGAGCGGACCGCAGAAGGGGGGAGGGGGTGGGACGTCGAGCGGACCGCAGAAGGGGGGAGGGGGTGGGACGTCGAGCGGACCGCAGAAGGGGGGAGGGGGTGGGACGTCGAGCGGACCGCAGAAGGGGGGGAGGGGGATGGGACGTCGAGCGGACCGCAGAAGGGGGTAGGGGGGTGGGACGGAGCGCGGACCGCAGAAGGGGGGAGGGGGGGAGGAATGTCGAGCGGACAGCAGAAGGGGGGGGGGTGGGACGTCGAGCGGACCGCAGAAGGGGGGGAGGGGGATGGGACGTCGAGCGGACCGCAGAAGGGGGTAGGGGGGTGGGACGGAGCGCGGACCGCAGAAGGGGGGAGGGGGGTCGGACGGAGAGCGGACCGCAGAAGGGGGGAGGGGTGGGACGGAGAGCGGACCGCAGAAGGGGGGAGGGGTGGGACGGAGAGCGGACCGCAGAAGGGGGGAGGGGTGGGACGGAGAGCGGACCGCAGAAGGGGGGAGGGGTGGGACGGAGAGCGGACCGCAGAAGGGGGGAGGGGGGTGGGACGGAGAGCGGACCGCAGAAGGGGGGAGGGGGGGTGGGACGGAGAGCGGACCGCAGAAGGGGGAGGGGGGGTGGGACGGAGAGCGGACCGCAGAAGGGGGGAGGGGGGTGGGACGGAGAGCGGACCGCAGAAGGGGGGAGGGGGGGTGGGACGGAGAGCGGACCGCAGAAGGGGGGAGAGGGTGGGACGTCGAGCGGACCGCAGAAGGGGGGAGGGGGGTGGGACGTCGAGCGGACCGCAGAAGGGGGGGAGGGGGGTGGGACGTCGAGCGGACCGCAGAAGGGGGGGTGGGACGTCGAGCGGACCGCAGAAGGGGGGGTGGGACGTCGAGCGGACCGCAGAAGGGGGGTGGGACGTCGAGCGGACCGCAGAAGGGGGGGGGTGGGACGTCGAGCAGACCGCAGAAGGGGGGTGGGACGTCGAGCGGACCGCAGAAGGGGGGAGGGGGTGGGACGTCGAGCGGACCACAGAAGGGGGGAGGGGGTGGGACGTCGAGCGGACCGCAGAAGCGGGGAGGGGGTGGGACGTCGAGCGGACCGCAGAAGGGGGGGGAGGTTGGGACGTCGAGCGGACCGCAGAAGGGGGGAGGGCGTGGGACGTCGAGCGGACCGCAGAAGGGGAGAGGGGGTGGGACGTCGAGCGGACCGCAGAAGGGGGGAGGGGGTGGGACGTCGAGCAGACCGCAGAAGGGGGAAGGGGGTGGGACATCGAGCGGACCGCAGAAGGGGGGAGGGGTGGGACGTCGAGCGGACCGCAGAAGGGGGTAGGGGGAGGGGGTGGGACGTCGAGCGGACCGCAGAAGGGGGGAGGGGGTGGGATGTCGAGCAGACCGCAGAAGGGGGGAGGGGGTGGGACGTCGAGCAGACCGCAGAAGGGGGGAGGGGTGGGACGTCAAGCGGACCGCAGAAGGGGGGAGGGGTGGGACGTCGAGCGGACCGCAGAAGGGGGGAGGGGTTGGGACGTCGAGCGGACCGCAGAAGGGGGGAGAGGGTGGGACGTCGAGCGGACCGCAGAAGGGGGGAGAGGGTGGGACGTCGAGCGGACCGCAGAAGGGGGGAGGGGGGTGGGACGTCGAGCGGACCGCAGAAGGGGGGGGTGGGACGTCGAGCGGACCGCAGAAGGGGGGGTGGGACGTCGAGCGGACCGCAGAAGGGGGGGGTGGGACGTCGAGCGGACCGCAGAAGGGGGGGGTGGGACGTCGAGCGGACCGCAGAAGGGGGGGTGGGACGTCGAGCGGACCGCAGAAGGGGGGGTGGGACGTCGAGCGGACCGCAGAAGGGGGGGGTGGGACGTCGAGCAGACCGCAGAAGGGGGGGGTGGGACGTCGAGCGGACCGCAGAAGGGGGGAGGGGGTGGGACGTCGAGCGGACCGCAGAAGGGGGGAGGGGGTGGGACGTCGAGCTGACCGCAGAAGGGGGGAGGGGGTGGGACGTCGAGCGGACCGCAGAAGGGGGGAGGGGGTGGGACGTCGAGCTGACCGCAGAAGGGGGGAGGGGGTGGGACGTCGAGCGGACCGCAGAAGGGGGGAGGGGGTGGGACGTCGAGCGGACCGCAGAAGGGGAGAGGGGGTGGGACGTCGAGCGGACCGCAGAAGGGGGGAGGGGGTGGGACGTCGAGCGGACCGCAGAAGGGGGGAGGGCGTGGGACGTCGAGCGGACCGCAGAAGGGGAGAGGGGGTGGGACGTCGAGCGGACCGCAGAAGGGGGGAGGGGGTGGGACGTCGAGCAGACCGCAGAAGGGGGAAGGGGGTGGGACGTCGAGCGGACCGCAGAAGGGGGAGGGCGGAGGGGGTGGGACGTCGAGCGGACCGCAGAAGGGGGGAGGGGGTGGGACGTCGAGCGGACCGCAGAAGGGGGGAGGGGGTGGGACGTCGAGCGGACCGCAGAAGGGGGGAGGGGGTGGGACGTCGAGCGGACCGCAGAAGGGGGGAGGGGTTGGGACGTCGAGCGGACCGCAGAAGGGGGGAGAGGGTGGGACGTCGAGCGGACCGCAGAAGGGGGAGAGGGTGGGACGTCGAGCGGACCGCAGAAGGGGGGAGGGGGGTGGGACGTCGAGCGGACCGCAGAAGGGGGGGGTGGGACGTCGAGCGGACCGCAGAAGGGGGGGGTGGGACGTCGAGCGGACCGCAGAAGGGGGGGTGGGACGTCGAGCGGACCGCAGAAGGGGGGGTGGGACGTCGAGCGGACCGCAGAAGGGGGGGTGGGACGTCGAGCGGACCGCAGAAGGGGGGGTGGGACGTCGAGCGGACCGCAGAAGGGGGGAGGGGGTGGGACGTCGAGCGGACCGCAGAAGGGGGGAGGGGGTGGGACGTCGAGCTGACCGCAGAAGGGGGAGGGGGTGGGACGTCGAGCGGACCGCAGAAGGGGGGAGGGGGTGGGACGTCGAGCGGACCGCAGAAGGGGGGAGGGGGTGGGACGTCGAGCGGACCGCAGAAGGGGGGAGGGGGTGGGACGTCGAGCGGACCGCAGAAGGGGGGAGGGGGTGGGACGTCGAGCGGACCGCAGAAGGGGGGAGGGGGTGGGACGTCGAGCGGACCGCAGAAGGGGGGAGGGGGTGGGACGTCGAGCGGACCGCAGAAGGGGGGAGGGGGTGGGACGTCGAGCGGACCGCAGAAGGGGGGAGGGGGTGGGACGTCGAGCGGACCGCAGAAGGGGGGAGGGGGTGGGACGTCGAGCGGACCGCAGAAGGGGGGAGGGGGTGGGACGTCGAGCGGACCGCAGAAGGGGGAGGGGGTGGGACGTCGAGCGGACCGCAGAAGGGGGAGGGGTGGGACGGAGAGCGGACCGCAGAAGGGGGGAGGGGTGGGACGGAGAGCGGACCGCAGAAGGGGGGAGGGGTGGGACGGAGAGCGGACCGCAGAAGGGGGGAGGGGTGGGACGGAGAGCGGACCGCAGAAGGGGGGGGTGGGACGTCGAGCGGACCGCAGAAGGGGGGGTGGGACGTCGAGCGGACCGCAGAAGGGGGGAGAGGGTGGGACGTCGAGCGGACCGCAGAAGGGGGGAGGGGTGGGACGTCGAGCGGACCGCAGAAGGGGGGAGGGGGTGGGACGTCGAGCGCACCGCAGAAGGGGGAGGGGGTGGGACGTCGAGCGGACCGCAGAAGGGGGGAGGGGGTGGGACGTCGAGCGGACCGCAGAAGGGGGGAGGGGGTGGGACGTCGAGCGGACCGCAGAAGGGGGGAGGGGGTGGGACGTCGAGCGGACCGCAGAAGGGGGGGGAGGGGGGATGGGACGTCGAGCGGACCGCAGAAGGGGGTAGGGGGGTGGACGGAGCGCGGACCGCAGAAGGGGGGAGGGGGGGAGGAATGTCGAGCAGACAGCAGAAGGGGGGGGTGGGACGTCGAGCGGACCGCAGAAGGGGGGGAGGGGATGGGACGTCGAGCGGACCGCAGAAGGGGGTAGGGGGGTGGGACGGAGCGCGGACCGCAGAAGGGGGGAGGGGGGTCGGACGGAGAGCGGACCGCAGAAGGGGGGAGGGGTGGGACGGAGAGCGGACCGCAGAAGGGGGAGGGGTGGGACGGAGAGCGGACGCAGAAGGGGGGAGGGGTGGGACGGAGAGCGGACCGCAGAAGGGGGGAGGGGGGGTGGGACGGAGAGCGGACCGCAGAAGGGGGGAGGGGGTGGGACGGAGAGCGGACCGCAGAAGGGGGAGGGGGGGTGGGACGGAGAGCGGACCGCAGAAGGGGGGAGGGGGGGGTGGGACGGAGAGCGGACCGCAGAAGGGGGGAGGGGGGGTGGGACGGAGAGCGGACCGCAGAAGGGGGGAGGGGGGTGGGACGGAGAGCGGACCGCAGAAGGGGGGAGGGGGGGTGGGACGGAGAGCGGACCGCAGAAGGGGGGAGGGGGGGTGGGACGGAGAGCGGACCGCAGAAGGGGGGAGGGGGGTGGGACGGAGAGCGGACCACAGAAGGGGGGAGGGGGGGTGGGACGGAGAGCGGACCGCAGAAGGGGGAGGGGGGTGGGACGGAGAGCGGACCGCAGAAGGGGGGAGGGGGAGGGGGAGGGGGGGTGGGACGGAGAGCGGACCGCAGAAGGGGGGGTGGGACGGAGAGCGGACCGCAGAAGGGGGGAGGGGGTGGGACGGAGAGCGGACCGCAGAAGGGGGGAGGGGGGTGGGACGGAGAGCGGACCGCAGAAGGGGGGAGGAACGTCGAGCAGACCGCAGGAGGAGGACCGCAGAAGGGGAGAGGAGGGTGTGGAGAAATTGGATCAAGGAAAGCAGGTTGAAATAGATATATAATAAATAATTTAGCAGAATATAGTTGTTGGGAGCTTACGTTGTCAGACAGCACACAAAGTTTGTGGTCGACATCCGTTGCGCCCATTGCATTGTTCTGCCGTGATACATCCCTCCCAGGTACCACAATTAGGCAGCTAGGGTCTACTTTCACGGAATCCCCTTAAAAAAGATCTTAGTTCAAAAACAATCGCTTGATGTGCAACACAACTACAATATTCACTTTTCCGCGTTATAACAGCGCCGGTTCTCAAGTTACAAAGAGTTAAAACGGACGGGGTGCGGTCCAAACAACACGTGCAACAGCAAGAGGCGCTTACCCTTCTAAACGCGCAGCCATAACAACCCAAAACGCCATGAAAGGCATCACACACACTGCTTACTCCTTAATATCGTACGAGTATTTCAAACTCCACAGAAGTACGAGTTGCATTACAACTACATGCCAAACCCGCCATGCAAAGCGCCCGCTCCAACACAACACGTGCTGCGCGCGGCCGCCATGACGCAAAAGTTGATAACGGAACGGATAAACGGACTCCGGAACGCGGAAACGAGCGCGTTAACCTCATCGGCAAATATATTCTCCTTTTAAAATTTACCAAGCGCCTATCAAATAATTTCCCATTTATAGGTGAAGCAAAAAAAATGGCTCTACCTTATATTTGTAAATTGGAGAAAAGATTTTTTTAAACCGCCAATGCGAAGAAAGTACAAGTCGAGCTTAGTAATACACACCAAATTCTTTCCCAGAGCACAGATTCAGCAATCCGAAGGTTCCGAGCTGACCTGGGTTCTCTTCTCCCACTACCCGCTTACGCGAGTTGAGTGAGAAGACTTCCGTTTCCATGCAAAGCGAGTCTTTGACGAATGTGGGTAGCTCTTTCCTCATCATTGACAAAACCCCCAGTAATGCCTTACTCACATATGATGCTGCCGCCGCACGGCGGTCTGCGGTTTGTAGATGGGATTTTTACAAATCGTACGGCTTTGCGGGCTGCGGCAGCAGTGTTCACAAATGTACGGGGTCCGCACGGCAATCGTAAAAGTCATGAAATCAAAATGCGTGAGGAGACCGCAAGGCGAACCGCCGGGCAATCGCAAGGCGACCGCAAGGCAATCGCAAGGCGCCCGCACGGCGACCGCAAGGCAATCGCAAGGCGCCCGCACGGCGACCGCAAGGCAATCGCAAGGCGCCCGCACGACGACCGCAAGGCAATCGCAAGGCGCCCGCACGGTTGTTGCCGATCTGCCTCAGTCGTAATCTCAGGTGTGCCAGGCGCAGTCTCTGTGGTGGAATCAACACCATCTTGACGATCTGGCTAGTGTCACACCAGGCAATATATACCTCTTCATGATCGTACGGCGGCCACCAACTCACGGTTGCCGTTAGGCCATCGTACGGCAGCACTAAAGTCACTGCACGGCCGCTGTACGATATTTAGAACATCGTACGGCCATCTCACGGAGGCCGCAAGACCACCATGAGGTGACAATAAGGAGGCCTCACGGTTGTTGCGGCTACCGTACAATTTTCTAGGCACACCAGACACTCAGACAGGGTAAAAACCGTGAGGTGACCTTGAGGTCACCTCACGGCAACCGTACAGTGACGTTGCGATACTACATGCGGTGGGATTGCGGCCTATGGCCTAGCGATTTCCGGAAAAAAAGTTTAATGTCAAATTTTAAAAATCGTAAGCCCCTGCGACGAGCAAAAAACCTTGAGATCGCCTCACGGCTACCGTGTCTACCGTGCGGCCACCGCACGGTTATGGCAATTTTGGGGACTTACGGCCGCCGCCAACACGCCGCAGGCCATTTGTGACCGAGGCATAAGCAATGCGGGTAAGGGAACATTAATTCGTTAAGAAAAACTGAAAAGATGGACCTTATTCATATTGCTTTGCTTCCGACAATGCTAACATTTATCTGGAGCTTTGTGTTACTAAAAAAACGACACAAGAATATTGAACTCCAGAGAACTCAGAAGCGAAGAGAACAGTCAAGGCAATGAGCACAGAGGAGGAGAGAGAGGTTGTTAAAGATTAAGAAGATGAGGTATGACCTTAATTGCAGGAGACGATCGACATTCAAGGTATGGAATAGTTTCACTCTTCTATAAAGCTGTTTAAACCAAAAATCTCAACTAGAAAACATCTGAAAATTCAAACTTCTTCTTCTTCTTCATCCATCTTCTATCTATAATTCCAGTAATCTCTGTCTGTCTGTACGTTTGTCTGTGACCGCTGTTTCTCGACAACCACGGGTCCGATATACTTTTAACTTGCCAGGTATATTGCTGGGGACCCGAGGATGTGCCTTTTCAAGGTTTCATATTAATCGGACAATTACTTACCGAGCTATGTCCAAAAAACGATTCAACCAATCAGAGAGCAGCGAACGATCGCGTGTGCCGAACGTGGCGGGCACACTCTGCCTCGGATGGCACATTTGAGAGCGTATTCATTTATTTCACGTTTGCAAACTATGTTGGCGTTAAACTATGTTTTACAACTAATAAAAACGAATTTGCGATTCATTCGCTTTCCTGCGCGTTTGTGCACGCGATGGCGATTTCTTTACCAAACTCCGGAAGCCGTTCGCTTTGGACCAAACCATTGCATGTAAATAGAGGGGGGGGATTGTCACCACTCGCAAGCCGTTCGCTTTGGACCAAACCATTTCATGTAAATAGAGGGGGGGGATATAATTTTAGATATAGATATAGTACGGGCATGCCCTAGTCTATCTATAATTCCAGTAATCTCTGTACGTCTGTACGTCTGTACGTTTGTCTGTGACCGCTGTTTCTCGACAACTACCGGTCCGATATACTTGAAACTTGCCAGGTATATTGCTGGGGACCCGAGGATGTGCCTTTTCAAGGTTTGAAATTAATCGGACAAGTACTTACCGAGCTATGGCGATTTAGCCGTTCGCCGTTCGCTTTGCCGTTGCGAATGGACCAAACCATTCATGTAAATAGAGGGGGGGGGGGTTCTGTGGTCGTTCGCTTTGGCTTTGCGAATGGACCAAACCATTCATGTAAATAGAGGGGGGGGTTCTGTGGTCGTTCGCTTT
Organism: Myxine glutinosa; assembly: GCF_964187855.1. Classification (NCBI taxonomy): domain Eukaryota; kingdom Metazoa; phylum Chordata; class Myxini; order Myxiniformes; family Myxinidae; genus Myxine; species Myxine glutinosa. The sequence continues at coordinate 32,504,720 of NC_136264.1, read as the reverse complement.
GGCTTTGCGAATGGACCAAACCATTCATGTAAATAGAGGGGGGGGGGGTTCTGTGGTCGTTGCGAATGGACCAAACCATTGTTTTTTTTTTGCAGTTTTTTTTTTTTTTGCAGTTTTTTTTTTTTTGCAAGGAACGGGCACCCACGTACGGGCACGTCCTAGCTTATATATAGTACGGGCATGCCCTAGTATCTATAATTCCAGTAATCTCTGTCTGTACGTTTGTCTGTGACCGCTGTTTCTCGACAACCACGGGTCCGATATACTTTTAACTTGCCAGGTATATTGCTGGGGACCCGAGGATGTGCCTTTTCAAGGTTTCATATTAATCGGACAATTACTTACCGAGCTATGTCCAAAAAACGATTCAACCAATCAGAGAGCAGCGAACGATCGCGTGTGCCGAACGTGGCGGGCACACTCTGCCTCGGATGGCACATTTGAGAGCGTATTCATTTATTTCACGTTTGCAAACTATGTTGGCGTTAAACTATGTTTTACAACTAATAAAAACGAATTTGCGTTTCATTCGCTTTCCTGCGCGTTTGTGCACGCGATGGCGATTTCTTTACCAAACTCCGGAAGCCGTTCGCTTTGGACCAAACCATTGCATGTAAATAGAGGGGGGGGATTGTCACCACTCGCAAGCCGTTCGCTTTGGACCAAACCATTTCATGTAAATAGAGGGGGCGGGGGGGGATATAATTTTAGATATAGATATAGTACGGGCATGCCCTAGTATGTCAAACATGACTAAAACAGGTAAGAAAAAAATTTATGCGACCTTGACCTTTTGACCTCAAAAGCCAAATGCTTCACTTACCCAATATGCAAACCCTGCTCAAATTTCAAGTGAATGGGATGAAAATTGATGATTTAATGCCACCTTGACCTTTTGATCTAAAAACAAACAATCAGCTTCTAGCTTTTGATTGGGGAACCAATTCAATGACCCAATATGCAAATTCTTAAGATTGCAGGTCAATTGAATGACAATTGAGGGTTTTATGTGACTTTGACATTTTGACCAAATTATTTATTTGCCTTCTCCATATTCTCATAATAAAGCTTTGTTGAAAATTTGATGACAAAACTCAAATGGTAAAAAAAAAGTTACAGCTTGGACAGACACACACACGTGGTAGGTCTCCGTTCCAGCTGTTGAAACCCCCCCCCCCCCCCCCCCCCCATGTGTGGAGATAGCAGGCAACAACAACAACAACATGCATTTTAAGGCCATTTTCCCTGCTCGAGCGGGGGTTAGCCTTGCGGTCCCCATGACAATCTTCTCCATTTTGCCCTATTTTCTGCATCTCTCCTTGTTAACCCCCTTGCCCGCATTTCTTCTTCCGCCATCTTTAGCCAAGTCTTTCTCGGTCTTCCCTATCCTCTACTTCCTTCTACATTCATTTCCATTACTCTTCTCAACCAGTCACTTTCATCCTTCCTCAACACATGACCAAACCATCTCAACCTGTTCCTCTTCACAGCATCAATCACAGGCTCTATTCCCATCATCTTTCGCAATTCAACATTTGTCTTCCTCTCTCTCAACGATACTCCACACATCCACCGAACCATTCGCATTTCCACCCTTTCCAGCCTTCGTTGCTGCTCTACGTTCATTACCCATGTCTCGCTCCCATAAATCATAACACTTCTCACACATGCAGCACACACCTTTCCCTTCAGCTTCAACGACACTCCCCTCCTCATCAGCACGCCACTCAGTTCCCGAAACTTCTTCCATGCACATCTCACTCCAGCAACAGTTGCCGAGTCTGATCCACCTTCTCCATTCAGCATGTCTCCGAGGTAGCAAAATGTTTTCACACCTTCCAGCTTCACGCCATCTCCAAGATACAACCCAAACATTTCCTCCATCTGCAGCTCCCTCTGTGCACACCTTACATTTGAATGTAGCTGCCACACTGGTTAATGACCCTCTCAGACCACTACATTTTTGATGAACCCACTCAGCGCACATTGTACATTGAATGGAGTTCACTCCGACACCCTTCCTGCACACAGCACATGGCCACTTCCCAGTTCTTTCCACCTCACCACATGCGTTACCACTTGCCATCACCTTCGTCTTTCCGATATTCACCTTCAGAACTTTTGTGTCCATACATTCCTTCCACTTGTTCATCTTTTCCTTCAGTCCATCCATACTTTCCGCAATCAACACCAGATCATCTGCATACAACAACTCCCACGGTAAACCCTCCTTTACTTTCTGAGCCAGCACCTCCATCACAGCTACAAATAGTAGTGGACTTAGTACCGACCCCTGATGCACTCCGACCTTCACCTCAAACTCACCACTGTTCCCGTCCTTCGTCCTTACAGCTGTGCGCGCTCTTTTGTACATTGCCATCACTGCTCTGATCAACCATTCCTCCACTCCTAACTTCCTCAATGCCCATGTCAATACTTCGTGTGGAACCCTATCGAATGCTTTCTCCAGATCAACAAACCCAAGAAACAACTTCTTCCTCTTCTCCATGTACTTCTCCTGCAACTTCCTCACAATAAAGAGCGCGTCTGTCGTTCCTCTCCGGGCATAAATCCAAACTGCATTTCGTCGATCTTCACCTTCTTCCTTATCCTCCTCTCCAACACCCTTTCCAATACCTTCATTCCATGCTCCAATAACTTTATCGCTCGGTACGAGCCACACTCCAGAGGGTCACCTTTCCCTTTGTATAGACGGACGAGGGTACTCAGTTCCCAATCCACTGGAATGCGGCCTTTTTCACCACCAGATTACAGATCACTGTCATTCTCTTCACACCCCAACTTCCTGCTGCCTTCAACATATCTCCCACAACTCCCGTCGGCCCTCCCGCTTTTCTACTCTTCATTGCTTTTATCGCTTCCTCAACTTCCTACTCAGTTATCTTCTCTGCCGGTCCTAAAACTGGGTTACTCTCTATGTTGCAATCCCATTCATTCTCTGCAATTCAACAGCATTTCCATCTATCTTTTCCATCTTCCTTTAATTCCATCTGGGTCCACAACGATTTGTCCCACTTCATCCTTCAAGCAACTCACCCCCATCACATCACACCTCTCTTTCGCTATCTGCTTTGCAATCCTGAATACCGCTTTCTGACCCTCTTCCAAATCCAAGCGTTCTCCGAACCTTTTCCTACATGCCTCCTGCGCCTTTGCCACCTCTTTCTTTGCAGCCTTCTTGGCTGACTTTTTACTTTCATGCTCTGCTTTTTCTGCTCCCGTACCCTTCGCCTTCTGCCACTCCTTGAACTTCTTCCTCTTCTCATCAATCTTCTTTCCAACTTCATCATCCCACCACCATGTTTCCGAGTGCCTCGGTGGTCCTTTTGTCCATCCACATACCTCACCAACGGCTCCCAACAGACTATCTTTCATTGACATCCAACCACTTTCAAGCTCAACCACATCATCCTCTACCCTACTCAGCCTCTCTTTTAATGCCTCCCTTACTGTCACCTCTTTCAACCTCCACACAGGCAGATAGCAGGCAACACCAACACCATATATATATATATATATATATATACTGTATATATATTGTTGCAGACGCGGTTTTGGATGTTATTTTACCGAGCGGTTGGTATTACCGCGTCCGAACAGTTACTCCCTGATTAGAACCCGATTTCACCCGACGTTGACCAGATCGCACCACAGATATTCAATCGGGAAACCTCTAAAGCGACCAAAAGAGAATGAAAAAGAAGAAGAAGACAGAGTACGGAGGAAGAACAGATTTATTATACACACACAAGCAAAAAGAAAGAGCGACCAAAATTATTTACAGCAATGGATGGAAGAAGCAGTCACACAGTGCATTGTTAGCTTAAACTATTCATTTTACTTAACCCCAAGACGAGTAGGACAGACGACGTTCACACTTACACGGGGGATATTGCAGGCAGGTAGGGCTTGAGGTGGATTGCTGGAGAGGGAGGCAAGGTCGGAGGTAGCAGCTCTCAATTCCTCGTGGTTTTGGCGGGAAAACCCTTCGTCGCGTATCCGCTGCTGTAGACGTCACGCGCTGGCTCGGCACACCTGCTCCTCTCCTTCTGGTGGAGCCGTCTCCCTCCTTTCAGCGCGTCTCTCCAAAGCTGGTTTCCTTTCCGAGTACCTCTCCTCTTTGGCTTGGAGCGTTTCGCATCTCACCGCTCCTCTTGGTGTCGCCTCTTCGCTCACCTCCCAGGTCATCTCCCAAGTCATCTGGTGAAGCAGTCCCTTACAGTCGCTTTTATCACTCGGGGCGGAATCAAGCCGCCGGCTCCGAGGGCACGCCTACCGGGGTATGTTTAGGGTCATTGTCATGTTGCAAGGTCCACCTTCGGTTGAGCTTCAACTTCCCGACAGATGGCCTCACATTATCCTCAAGCACCCTCTGGTACAATGAAGAATTCATAGTGGATTCTATGATGGTGAGCTGCCCAGGCCCGGATGCAGCAAAGCTGCCCCAAACCATAATATTTCCACCACCATGCTTTACAGTTGGTATCAGGTTCTTGTGGTCAAATGCTGTCTTTGGTTTTCGCCAAACCTGTCTTCTGGTACTGTGGCCAAATAGCTCTACCTTTGATTCATCTGTCCAGAGCACATTGTTCCAGAGGTGCTGGTCTTTGCCTAGGTGTTCATTGGCAAACTTTATTCTTGCCCTGATGTTCTTTCTGGACAGCAAAGGTTTCCTCCTGGCACACCTCCCATGTAGGTCAAATTTGTGCAGCCTCTTTCTAATGGTAGACTCGTGCACTTTGACAACAACAGTGGCAAGAGTTACCTGTAGGTCCCGTGATGACATTCTGGGGTTCTTAGAGACTTCTTTCAGCATCTTGCGGTCTGCTCTCGGGCTGAACTTGCTGGGGCGGCCTGGCCTGAACAAGTTGGCAGTTGTTTGGAATCTTCTCCACTTGTAGATGATCTTCCGGACAGTCGAATGATTGATTTCAAATTGTTTGGAGATCTTTTTAAATCCCTTCCCAGACTCGTAGGCATCTATAACCTTCTTTCTGAAGGCCTCAGAGAGCTCTTTTGATCTCGGCATGGTGACGCCGCACACTTCAACAACAAAGAGCAAACCAAACTAAATGTCTGAGGTTTAAATAAGACAGGTTCCTCCAAGATCCTCTCTAACGATGTTCTAATCATTTGCACCTGAGCTGGTGCACCTGATTCTAATTTTAGGTATTTGAAGTAGTGATAAATGTAGGGATGTACTTACTTTTTCCACATGCAAAATTTGCATTTATGTTTACTTAAATTATACAATGGACTACAAAATGTAAATGTTTCATGATATTTGTTATATTATATCACCTTTATCTATCAATATTGTTGAAATGAAGATCAAATAGCTGTATGTTGAAATACCTGTTGAAATAGTCCAAACTTTACATGGGGTGTACTTACTTTTTCACATGACTGTATATCAAGTGGTGTATTGGAAAATTCAAAGGAGGCTCTTATTTATTTATTTATTTGTTTATTGTTGGTCTTGTTTTGTTTTAGATGGTGCAGCTCTGTCGTCTGTATCACAAACGGAACGTGACCATTTGGTCAAAAAAGCGAAACACTGACTGGTGGGATACAGTGGTCATGCAGCAGTTCACTCATACAGATTGGATCGAAAATTTCAGAATGTCCAAGGCAACCTTCTCACTCATCTTGGAAGAACTACGTAATCATCTTCAACACAGATGGGTTACAAGAATTTCTGTTTCCCCGGAAAAACGGTTGGCAATTGCTCTGTGGCGATTGTCCACAAACATTGATTACGGAACAATTGCTCACCTGTTTGGAGTGAGCAAAACTACAGTGTGTAGATGTGTGTATGACGTTTGTGTGGGTATAAGTACAAAATTAAAATCGACATACCTCAGAATCCCGACAGCAGAAGAGTTCAGTGAAATCGCTGAAGGTTTTGAAACAAAATTGGGTTCCCCACAGTGCGTTGGTGTAGTCAACGGCAGTCGCATACCCGTAATTGGCAACGGCGAGGGTCGCCGGGATTTCTTTAATCGAAAAAAGGTCGCATTCGGTGATCCTTCAAGGTGTTGTTGACCACAGGTACAGGTTCTGGGACGTGTGTTCTGGTGACCCTGGAAGTCATGCTCACGATTCAAATGTTTTGCAGAAATCATTTTTGTGGGATAAAGCAACAAAAGGTCTACTTTTCCCAGAAAGCTCAAGGGAAATATGTGGAACAAATGTCAGCTATGTACTTCTTGGAGACCTTGCATATCCACTACAGGAATGGTTGATGAAGCCCTACAGTGATGTGGTGGCACTGACTGCAGATTTTCCAGTGTGGTGGCACTGGCACTGACTGTGTGGTGGCACTGACTGCAGGTGAACAGATTTTCAATCTCCACCTCAGCAGAGCTCGTTTAGTGGTGGAAAACGCATTGAGGCGCCTGAAAGGACGTTGGCATTGTCTGCTGAAAAGGAATGACCTTGACTTAAAATTGGTGCCAACAATGATCATGGCATGCTGCACCCTTCACAACATCTGTGAGGAATACAACGAAAGATTCTTCGAAGATTGGTTGCCAGGTGAAGAATCGACCTTAAATGCACTTCCGTGTGTTGTTGCTACAACACAAGTTGGAGCAGCAGAGAGAATAAGAAAAGCGTTTTGTCAAATCCTTTCACCATCAGAGTAGATATGTCTATCAATGTCAGTATCCTGATAAATATATAATGCAGATTTCATAAATTCCTTTTTAACCAATCTGTTGTTTTTTAAATGTGAAGGCCAGTGTTGATCTGCGTTGGCAGACAGGTAAAACAAGGTATGGAATCAATAGAACGTCAATCGAGTTGCGCTAACCGCCGTGGAAAGCAAGGAGACACTGTTTCAGGCGTTGACCAATCTTTTGCTCTGACGAAGGGGTAACGCCCGAAACGTCAGCTTATCCTTGCCCCTCATGGCAGCATTTATTGCTTTTTCAGCACACCTTAATCAACGATGTGTTGATTTCATACATTGTTGTTTTCAATGCTTTCATAAGAAATGGAAATGAACATGGCTTTATTTTTCTGCCATTATTTTTCTTTAAATGACAATAAATAAAGTAATAATTTAGCAATGTACGAACTATATATATGCCAGTACAGTTGGTACTTCTCTTTGGCTGCCACATGCGAATTCGTTTTTTGTACGGTTTTTAAAACTAATGGTAATTGAAAAATTGGTTTCTTACCGATTGTTAATAAAATGATTTTTCACCATTTTTTGTTGCTTATACTGTCAGACCCTAAGACCAAAGTCATCATCTTGAATGTCCATTTGAGACTACCAGACACCAGTAAGCCATTTGTTCTTCGGATCGATGTTTCTGACTTTGGTACTAGACCTCTGTGTTGTCACTCTTTTATAGCAACATGAGCCGGTAGGAGCATCGATCCATCTGGAGGTTTGGGTATTGTCGGCACACCTGTGTGGGAAAGCGAAGTGACCGAGTGGGGGGAGTATGTGGGAGGGCCAGTGTCCTCTAGAGTCCCTACACAGTATTTACAAGGAGTAGCAACCTGACACATACCAAACAATTATGGTCACGTAGGTCATGGACGCCATTTTGTTTCCATCAATAGCTCATTGAATGGGCACATGGTAGAGTTTTCCAAAACACACCTGAACAAGCCAAAATCCTTATGGGAGAATGTCCTGCAGACAGATGAGACCAAATTAGAGCTTTTTGGTAAAGCACATCATCTCTATGTTTACAGAAAACAAAACGAAGCCTTCAAAGAAAAGAACACCTTCCCTACAGTCAAAGATGAAGGAGGTTCAGTGATGTTTTGGGGTTGCTGTGCTGCCTCTGGCACTGGGTGCCTTGATGTGTGCATGGCATCATGAAATCAGGAGATTACCAAAGCATTTTGGAGCACAATGTTCAACCCAGTGTCAGAAACCTGGGTCTCCATCGAAGGTCATGGGTCTTGCAGCAGGACAATGACCAAAACACATTTCAAAAAGCACCCAGGAATGGTTCAAGACAAAACGCTGGACTGTTCTGAAGTGGCCAGCAATTAGTCCAGATCTAAATCCCATTGAACACCAGTGGGGAGATCTGAAAACAGCAGTTGGAAGAAGGCACCCTTCAAATCTGGGAGAACTGGAGCAGTGTGCACAAGAAGAGTGGGTCAAACTGCCCGTCGAGATGTGGAGGAGCTCATTCATGGCTTGGCTATAGGAAGCGCTTGACTGCTGTTATTTTGTCCAAAGGCCGTGCTACCAGTGTGTTAAAAAAAAATCAGGTTCAGAGCATTAAAAAAAAATCAGGGTCTGAGGGGGTTTACCGGAATCAAATTGGATCCAGGTTTGACCCCACAAAATATATATTTGCTTTTTCCTCTGAAAGTACACACACGATTTCGATGAAACTTGACCACTACCTTTGTAGTGAAATCGTATCCGTACTGAACCCGGGTGGGGATGCTCGCTGCTCGCTGTCATTGTGTCCCCACTAGGGGCGTGACTATAAGACCCGTTACCGTGTCAGTGCTCCGAGACTTCTCCCTTGTGACATGTTACATCGGTAGCCTCGTTAATGGTACGCCTTTATAGAATATCTAGCTTGCTTGCATTGACTGATATGAATGGCTTTATGAGATGTCGCATCGTATGCTTATTGTGTATTTCCACTTACAGGAATGATGTGATGATCTAAATGCAATTAAACCAAACCGTTGGACTAAAAGTTGTGCGGACCTGAATGGTTTTCCACAACACTTAATTGCATTTAAGATCTGCTGACATGGCTGGCAACAAGACGTTGACGGTGTCCATTTTCAGCGCCGACCCACAAGCCACGGACGGAGGCTTGCAACTCAAGCACTGGCTCAAGCAACTGGAGCATCTCTTTAATGAGCCTGATACCGCTCCGACGCCTGCCGCGAAGCTGGCAATATTACACTCAAAAATCGACTACCGGGTCTACCACTCGGTCGCTCAATGCACGACGTATGATCTTACCGTCGCGGAGCTCAAGCGGCTTTACATAAAAGAAAAAAGCCCTGTGTATGCGCGTTATTTGCTGCAGACGCGACGGCAGCAACCCAACGAGCCTATGGATCATTACGCCCAGGAGCTCCGGCAGCTCATGCTGGACAGCGCCCAGCCACGGACTCCCGAGCAGGCTAAAGATGACCGACTTTTAGATGCCTTCATAGCAGGGGTCTCCTCTCAGGAACTACGTCTCAAACTCTTGGAGAAGACCGACCTGACCTTCGCTACGGCGGTAGAGCAAGCGACGGTGTATACTGAAGCGCGGATGCAATCGAACGCCTATGATCGCACGCGCCTTTTGGCGGGCACCTCACTACACGCCCGGCCGGAGAGGACCACTGACGAGGACGTGGATCCGCCTGCTGAACTCCGGGATGCTCCGGAGGATGACCCTACCCTGACAGCTGCCGTTACGGCCAGCAGACCCAAGGCCTTGCGCGGGGCCGCATGTTTTTTTTGTGGAGGGCCTCGTCATGCCCGAGTCGTGTGTCCGGCACGTGACGCTATTTGCCATTTGTGCTCGCTAAAGGGACATTACGCGAAAGTGTGCAAGAAATCGGCACGCGGCTCGCGGCCCTTCGACACGCGCAGCCGCGGTCGCGCAGGCGCGGCAACCTTGAACGGGCTTGTAGCAGAACCCACGAGCCCAGCGCCTTACCCGTCTTCGAAGGGGAGGGCCTCTCGCTGCGGCCCGCTGGGCGCTCAGACAACCTTGACTGGCGCCACCGGAAAGCCACCACCGTCTCATTCTCCATCGGGGACAAAGGCCGCGTCCTTGGCCAAACCTCGAGCCACGCAAGGGAAGAAACAGCTTTCGAATACTACGGAAGCCTTCTGTCAAAGCGACCAAACGAAAAAGGCGATTTCGAATACTACTACGGAAGCCTGTTGTCAAAGCGACCAAACGAAAAAGGCGATTTCGAATACTACGGAAGCCTTTTGTCAAAGCGACCAAACGAAAAAGGCGATTTCGGCTACAACGGAAGCCTTTATCTGCCAGGAGTGTCAAAAGGCGATGTCAAATACTACTGAGGCCTTTTCTCATCGGATTTTGAATCGCGAAACACCGGAATGCTGGGGAAAGCCCTCTGATGACGATAATGGATTCCCCATGGTCAACGCAGACTCCGGTCACGATCGCAAAACTGCTGCTGGTGTAGGATCCACCCGCGAGGCTGGTCCGACCCATTCGGGGGGCTCAGTCCCGCTCCCAGCTGCCTCGTCTGGCCTGGCTCAAGCCCTTATTCCCCTTATGGTTGAGGGCCATTGTGTTCAGGCCTTGGTGGACACCGGATCTACGGATAGTTTTATCGACCAGCGACTTGTGCTCAAGCATGGATGGCGGATCGGGCGGTCTACACGACGGATCTTCATGGCATCCCAGGGACTCCGGCTTAGCACAAAAGGGGAATGCCGATTGAAACTAGTGCTAAAGGGACGGGTTTTCCCTGATGTACACCTTATGGTTTTACCCGCGTTATGTGCTGATATTCTGCTAGGACACGATTTTCTTAAGCTGCATGGACGTCTGGTAATGGAGTTCGGTGGGCCTGACACTCTTGTTGTGGGGGCGGACGACGCGCTAACGGTGTGCGCCCTAGCGCAAATGGACGTCCGTCCGCTTTCGCTGTTCCCCAATCTAACCTCCGACTGTACCCCTGTCGCGGTAAAATCGAGACGCTACTCCCGCGCGGACATGCAATTCATTGCGGACGAAACGACTCAGCTCTTGAAAGACGGCATCATAGAACCTAGTAGGTCACCGTGGCGTGCCCAGGTCTTAGTGGTGCGCAGTGAGGCCCATCGCAAACGCATGGTAATCGACTATTCCCAAACGATTAACCGCTTTACACAGCTGGATGCCTACCCCCTTCCGGGGATGGACGCGCTAGTGCAACAGGTGTCCCAGTATTCGGTCTATAGTACTCTCGATCTCCGTAGTGCGTACCACCAGATCCCTATCTCTAGGGCGGATCGTATCTATACCGCTTTCGAGTCGGGGCAGCGGTTGTACCAATTTACACGATTGCCCTTTGGGGTGACGAACGGGGTCGCTTGTTTCCAGAGGGCCATGGATGACCTCGTTGCGCGGGAGCACTTAACCGATGTTTTCGTCTACCTCGATAACCTTACGGTTTGTGGATATGACCAAGGGCACCATGACGCTAATCTGAAGCGCTTCCTTGAGGTCGCGCAACGGTATCACTTAACTATGAACGAGGATAAGTGCCGATACTCCCTACGCACCATAGATCTTCTGGGGTACACCGTGACCCATGGCTCTGTCTCTCCGGATAAGGAACGTCTGCGACCTTTGCTCGACATGGCCCCTCCCTGCGATCGGGCTTCCCTGAAACGCGCCCTTGGGCTGTTCGCCCATTACTCCAAATGGGTGCAAAATTTCTCCGCGAAACTTCGCCCCCTTGTGGCCTGCGACACCTTTCCCCTGTGTTCGGCCGCATTGACGGCCTTTGAAGGACTTAAGACCGACATCGCCCGAGCCGCCGTAGCAACCATTGACGAGAGCGGCTCGTTCGTCCTCGAAAGTGACGCCTCGGATCAGGCCATCGCGGCGACCCTCTCCCAAGGGGGACGTCCCGTGGCTTTCTTTTCACGGACTCTTACCTCCGCTGAGCGGCGGCACTCGTCCGTTGAAAAGGAAGCGTATGCGATCGTCGAGTCTATTCGGCGATGGCGCCCGTACCTACTCGGGCGGAGCTTCCAAATCATCACGGACCAGCAAAGCGTTGCGTTCATGTACGACACCTTACACGCCCAGCGCATTAAGAACGAGAAAATCACTCGCTGGCGTATCGAACTCGCCGACTTCTGTTACACCATCAAATATCGCCCAGGGAAGGATAACCAGGCCGCCGATGCCTTATCGCGCCCCACTACATGTGCTGGTATCACCTCGTTGGAGGGCCTACGGGTGCTGCATGCCACTGCGGGCCATCCCGGCGTAACGCGTTTCGCTCATTTCGTGCGGAGTGGGAATCTCCCTTACTCGATTGACGATATCCGCCGTATCTGTCGCGACTGCGCTATCTGCGCGGAAATCAAACCGCGTTTCTATAACCCCCCTATGGGGACTCTGGTGAAGGCTACACGCCCGTGGGAACGCTTGGCGATGGATTTCAAGGGCCCTTTGCCGGTGTCGAGCGGCTCTCGCTATCTGCTCACTATCGTTGATGAGTACTCACGATTCCCCTTTGCTTATATGTGCGCGGACATGACTGCTGCCACGGTGATGCGTTGCTTACAGAACTTGTTCTCAATGTTCGGTTACCCGGCCTATGTCCATACCGACCGGGGTGCAGTCTTCTTGTCTCAGGAGGTGCGCGGCTATCTGCTCCAAAACAACGTTGCGTCTAGTTACACCACGCCGTATAGACCCCAGGCTAATGGGCAGATCGAACGCTTCAACGGGATTATCTGGAGGGCCGTCATGCTCCATCTCCGGACCCACGGCCGGGGCCTCGATAAATGGGCTTGGTCGCTACCTGCGGCGTTGAACTCAATCCGGGCACTCCTGAGTACGGCAACTAACCAAACTCCCCACGAGCGTCTTTTCCACCACCCCAGGAGCTCGGGGTGTATACGGTCTTTGCCCAGTTGGCTCGCTGGGCCCGGGCCGGCCTACCTTAAACGGGCAGTTCGCGCGAGCAAGTACGACCCCCTTGTGGACAAAGTGCAGATTCTCCAGGCTAATCCTGAGCATGCTCGTGTGATGACGTCTGATGGTCGTGAGACTACTGTCTCCGTTCGTCATCTTGCCCCTTGCGGGGTCGACGACCTTAGTAGGGAATCGGACGGACCAGTCGAACCCGTCTATGAGACTATGACCTCTCCCGACGCTCCCATCGCCGACAGTCCACCGACCCTCCCCCCGTCGAGACTGCCCGGGTCCGACGACTTGGCGTTACCCCCTTCATCACCCGACCCTGTTGACGCCTCTGACACCGGGGATACAGGGTTACGAGACGCCGTACCCGGGGAATTTCGAACGCGTGCTGGCAGAGAAATTCGCCGCCCGGCCCGCTACGGTTGGGCCGACTAATACTCCGCGCCCATGCTGACGCTCACTCGCTTTTAGCCGCGCGGCCGTATAATTCTGACGGGGGGTGAATGTAGTGAAATCGTATCCGTACTGAACCCGGGTGGGGATGCTCGCTGCTCGCTGTCATTGTGTCCCCACTAGGGGCGTGACTATAAGACCCGTTACCGTGTCAGTGCTCCGAGACTTCTCCCTTGTGACATGTTACATCGGTAGCCTCGTTAATGGTACGCCTTTATAGAATATCTAGCTTGCTTGCATTGACTGATATGAATGGCTTTATGAGATGTCGCATCGTATGCTTATTGTGTATTTCCACTTACAGGAATGATGTGATGATCTAAATGCAATTAAACCAAACCGTTGGACTAAAAGTTGTGCGGACCTGAATGGTTTTCCACAACAACCTTCACCACCCATGATGTACCAAAGTTTGTCTACGGCATTTTAAAAAAGTCTGCCCCTTTGGGGGTCGATGGAGAGTTGCCCCCCAAAATAGGTGTATTTGCTTTCTTCTCAGAAACTACACACACAATTTTGATGAAACTTGACCACATCCTTCACCACCCGTGATGTATCAATGTTTGTTCAAGGCATTAGAAAAATTGGGGTCTTAGGAGGTATCCTAAGAGTTGGGGTTGGGGGAGGGGAGGCTGCCCCCCAAAATAGGTATTTTTTTGTTTGTTTGATAACGTCTTAGGATTATGTTAGTATGATTCTAGATGCTGTATTACTACATCTATTGTTAGTTATTCATTCTACATTCTACATGCATGTCTTCCAGCAACCATTGAAATTGGGTTAAAATACCCTTAGTCGGTGCAGTATACTGTTTATTCCACCAGGTGAGCGCCAGGGGTATTGCTGCCCCTATGTTTCTTATTAAAAGTTAATATTTCTTTGCGGTAATTGTTTTAATCACGCCAGAGGCACAGCCGCACCCCGAGCCCCCGATACTACCCGCAGCCATGTAACCTATTACATACGAAAGACGAAGAAGACTTTGTTATTCTTTATTGAAACCTCACTCGTCACCACTTCCCTCATGCCTTTTCAAAACAAGCCTAATTTCCCAGAAACGAAGGAATTATTGGCCCCGCCCACTCCCCCACCTCCCTATATTAGAGTCCCTGTATAGAGAGAGTTACGACAACCCGGAATTAGAAGCCATTTTGTTTCCATTGTTTGCGCCATGCACTCGTGCACTGCCCGCTAGTGTGTATACATTGTGCGTAACCTAGTACAAAATTTGGGTGCCTACATTGTGTAATTTGTAATTTGCACCGTGCCCCTCGCTTTTGATATGATTTTCTCTTAGTCCAAGATAAGAATCGGATTTTGTTTATTGCAATAATCTTTGTCCAGAAATGTAGTTTTATGTGGGGAGGAGAGGGAGGAGAGGGGGGAAAGGAATAAAAGGGAAAGAGGGGACAGGAAGTGCCTATCATTCATTTCTGGACTACCTTGCTCTCTTGCGTCTTACTTTCTTGACCAGCATGCATGCACACAAAGCCGACAATGTGAACTTGAAATCTCTGTTAAAGACTCATTTATTTGAAAATGCCTACATCTGATTACATCTTAGGTTTTCTTCTTGTATAATTTGTATTTGTATATTCATCTCGTTGGCTTTCTTCTCTTTTCTAAGCGCTTCGAGGCTCCTGCAATTTACGCGACATAAATTCCTATTATTATAACAAGATTGCCTTAAAACCATCTTGACAAATGACAGAAATGTTGATTTTAAATATGAAAATTAAAAAGTAATTGAACTTTTCATGTCGGGGCACCGGGAGAAATACATATGCACAATTAAATTGTAATTATATAAAAGGCCCAGAAATTGTAAATGCCAGACTTGCAATGGAAGAGTATGCATGTAAAACATACCCGTTTTTCATAGCAATGTACAATTAGTTGTATGGTGTACATCTAAACTATTCCAAATTACATACATGTACATAATAATAATAACAGTATTTATATAGCGGCAATGTACAAAAGAGTGCGCACAGCTGTAAGGACGAAGGACGGGAACAGTGGTGAGTTTGAGGTGAAGGTGGGAGTGCATCAGGGGTCGGTACTAAGTCCACTACTATTTGTAGCTGTGATGGAGGTGCTGGCTCAGAACGTAAAGGAGGGTTTACCGTGGGAGTTGTTGTATGCAGATGATCTGGTGTTCATTGCGGAAAGTATGGATGGACTGAAGGAAAAGATGAACACGTGGAAGGAATGTATGGAGACAAAAGGTCTGAATGTGAATATCGGAAAGACGAAGGTGATGGCAAGTGGTAAAGCATGTGGTGAGGTGGAAAGAACTGGGAAGTGGCCCTGTGCTGTGTGTAGGAAGGGTGTCGGAGTGAACTCCATTCAGTGTACAATGTGCGCTGAGTGGGTTCATCAAAAATGTAGTGGTCTGAGAGGGTCATTAACCAGTGTGGGAGCTACATTCAAATGTAGGGTGTGCACAGAGGGAGCTGCAGATGGAGGAAATGTTGAGTTGGATCTTGGAGACGGCGTGAAGCTGGAAGGTGTGAAAACATTTTGCTACCTCGGAGACATGCTGAATGGAGAAGGTGGATCAGACTCGGCAACGGTTGCTCGAGTGAGATGCGCATGGAAGAAGTTTCGGGAATTGAGTGGCGTGCTGATGATGAGGGGAGTGTCGTTGAAGCTGAAGGGAAAGGTGTATGCTGCATGTGTGAGAGGTGTTATGATTTATGGGAGCGAGACATGGGTAATTAACGTAGAGCAGCAATGAAGGTTGGAAAGGGTGGAAATGCGAATGGTTCGACGGATGTGCGGAGTATCGTTGAGAGAGAGGAAGACAAATGATGAATTGCGAAAGATGATGGGAATAGAGCCTGTGATTGATGCTGTGAAGAGGAACAGGTTGAGATGGTTTGGTCATGTGTTGAGGAAGGATGAAAGTGACTGGTTGAGAAGAGTGATGGAAATGAATGTAGAAGGAAGAAGAGGACGGGGAAGACCGAGAAAGACTTGGCTAAAGATGGTGGAAGAAGAAATGCGGGCAAGGGGGTTAACAAGGAGAGATGCAGAAAATAGGGCAAAATGGAGAAGATTGTCATGGGGACCGCAAGGCTAACCCCCGCTCCAGCAGGTAAAATGGCCTTTAAAATGCATGTTGTTGTTGTTGTTGTATAGCGCCTTAGCATGAAATGAACAAAGCACTTCACAACATATCTTGAAGACTA
Organism: Myxine glutinosa; assembly: GCF_964187855.1. NCBI lineage: Eukaryota > Metazoa > Chordata > Myxini > Myxiniformes > Myxinidae > Myxine > Myxine glutinosa. The sequence goes on along the minus strand of NC_136264.1, from coordinate 32,488,432 downwards.
CAACTTACATTACACAATCTTAGAAGAATACGACTTAAAGCTACTTTTCAAAAAATACAATTAAGTTACTTTGGAAATAAATGTGTTTTGAGTTTTGATTTGAAAGTTTTTATGTTGTGTGAGGTCCGAATAGTTATAGGTAGTTTGTTCCAGAGGGCAGGTAGGCTACTGAGTTGCAAAAGGCTTTGTCCCCGTATGGCAAATGAGTTCTATTACAGACAAGGAGAGTCTTATCAGCGTGTGATCTTAAGTATTTGGCGTCATTAGAATGAGTGTGAGTATTAAAGACAATACTCACATTATTAAGTATTATTAAAGACAACAAACAAAGCCAGACAATAAAATAGAGCGTTCCTCGTATGTATTCAATGCAAGGCCAGTACACGCGAAGATCGGACAGGAAACAACATGGCGTCCACAGACCACGTGACCAATTTTTTTCGGACTCCATGTCGCAACTCTCTCTATACAGGGACTCTACCCTATATGCACCTCCCCTTCTCTTTACTAACTTGCTTTCTCCCAAACAATTATTCCCCTTTCCAGTTTCCACTCCACTTCAAACCTTTCTCTTTGTTCATCCTCGGCTAACTTTTTCGATACTTCAATTTCCCCTCTAGAGGGGTCAATATATGGTTGAACCCCCAAAAAATTGATACAAAAGGTTTTTCAATGGATTCTGGTACCATTGGGCATGCTAAATAACATACTAAAAATCTAGTAACATCTGACTTCCGGAAAGGGGTCATTTTCAAGATGGCGTCCAAGATGGCTGCCGGGAGCTTAAAATGGCCATATCTCAATTATTATTCAACCTAGAAAGGTGGTTTTGGTGTCTAACCCTAGGTTTTAGGGCCCAAGGAATCCAATTGAATCAGTAAAATTACCATCAGTTAATTATTTATTGACAAGTCCAAGATGGCATCCCAAGGTGACATCCTGATCCACTAAAATGGCTCTGTCGAATAGTAGTCAACCTAGAGAGATTTTTTCAGTGTGTATACCTAGGTTTAAGGCACCCAGGAAAATCATCAAAATTACTTAAATAAGCACAAAGTAATCAGGTAATCCAGTAAGCCAGGTTTACCAGCCCATTAGGCATTTGTTGTCTTATACAGTTAGTCGCTATTCATCGTCATCCTCCGACTCACCAGCTAATGAACCAAGTGTGTGTTTCAGATTGGAGATAAGAGTGTAATGTGTCTACACCACTGCCACCTGTGACTCCAGTCCACAGTATTCAGTGATCATTACAGACAAAGGTTTGTACAAAGCTTGAGAGGTTATGGCGAGGGACAGACTATTTTATATTGGGGAGGGGGGGGGGGGGGGGACTGAAAAATCTGACAAACAATTTATTTTCATCTCAAAAGGAATAAGTATATTATTTGGTACATGTATGCATAAACAAAATCCATATTATCAGCCTTCAAAATGACATTCAGTTGAAAATTAAGGCAATCTGTCACAAATTTCTGGAGTCTCGTGGATACCGAAAAGTATAGAGGGGTCAATATATGGTTGAACCCCAAAAAAAATTATACAAAAGGTTTTTCAATGGATTCTGGTACCATTGGGCATGCTAAAGAAGAATGTGACAATCCACATAACAAGTTTCTTCCAGAGGAGTCGGAGGATGACGATGAATAGCGACGAACTGTATAAGCCAACAAATGCCTAATGGGCTGGTAAACCTGGCTTACTGGATTACCTGATTACTTTGTGCTTATTTAAGTAATTTTGATGATTTCCTGGGTGCCTTAAACCTAGGTATACACACTGAAAATATCTCTCTAGGTTGACTACTATTCGACAGAGCCATTTTAGTGGATCAGGATGTCACCTTGGGATGCCATCTTGGACTTGTCAATAAATAATTAACTGATGGTAATTTTATTGATTCAATTGGATTCCTTGGGCCCTAAAACCTAGGGTTAGACACCAAAACCACCATTCTAGGTTGAATAATAAGCTTTCTAGGTTGAGATATGGCCATTTTAAGCTCCCGGCGGCCATCTTGGACGCCATCTTGAAAATGACCCCTTTCCGGAAGTCAGATGTTACTAGATTTTTAGTATGTTATTTAGCATGCCCAATGGTACCAGAATCCATTGAAAAACCTTTTGTATCAATTTTTTGGGGGTTAGGTCAGTTTTTTTCGTATATTGACCCGACTACTCTCTTTTGGGGGCTTCGTTTCTTTCTTCCACCTGAGTGCTCTACCACGGCCACTGAGATCCACAATTCATATACCCAGGTAAGAATTAATGATTGTTGAGATGAGCGGTTTATCTTTCAGGCGGTATAATTTATATATTTAATGAATTATCCTCTCGTTGAACGTTGATTGGTCTATTGTGGTGAACACTGAGTGTTGAATTGTGCATAAGAAATAAAATCGTTGCACTTTAATATTCGACTGAACATTAATTGTAAACGAGAAAACATTCCAGAATGCAAAGCCTGCCCAACGTCTGCCTTGTACTGAAACTAAAGTTCACGAAACCAACAGCTAAAACAAGCAAGAGCAATCAGAGATTGCAGGCCCTCACCAGGACGTGTTTGTGTGGTGTATTTTGTGGGGTGTTTTTGTACATTCTTTCATTATTTTGTACAACCCCACTTTCATCAGACACACGTGACACATGACATCCTCTTTGTAAAACTGAATTCAGTATTGTATTTTAAATATATATATTTTTAATGAGGCTGTCCTCGGAGTATTTTGAGTTCCCGAGGTCTTTTGCATTCTCTGAGTCGTTTGGGTCATCAGGGTCCTTTGGGTCTTTTGGGTCCTCAGGGTCTTTTGGGTCATTGGGGTGTTTTGAGTCCTCGGGGTCTTTTGAGTCTTCCGAGTCCTCAGTGTCTTCTGAGTCCTCAGGGTATTTTGGGTCCTTAGGGGTCCTCTGGTTCTTCATGGTATTTAAGGACCTTCAGGGTATGTTGGGGTCTTGGTGGTCTTAAAGGTCTTGAGGGGTCTCAGCAGTCCAAAGTGTCGAAAGTTACATTCCGATAGCACATAATTAATATAATTAATAGACGTACATAATTCATAGACAGGATGCCACTGACTACAAACAGTACATAATTAATAGATATATTGAAAACTCACATGACTGGAGAAGATAAATAGTAGAGTATCTTCTTCTTCAAACAATAACAACTTCTGGCTGCCAGACCGTAACACCAATCGTATTGAAATTTCAAACACGTGTTCCACCTTATGACTGCTACATTACATTGAAGTTTCACATCAATCAATTAAGTGGTTCAAGATCTACGATTTTTAATGACACGAGCTATGACATTATAATTATCATTTTAAAATTCTACAGGTTTCGACTGAATTTCCTGTCAATCGGACCAAAGGTTGCAGAGAAAAGCATATTTATTCTGTGTGGACAAACAGACAGTGAAACAAATAAATGGACTCAAATGCAATACCCTCTTCTCTGGCGAGGGTAAAATGTCAAATATATTAATCACTCTTCTCCATATTCTCTGAAAAAGTAATGACCTGGACAGACAAATAGACAAAGAAACGAGAGGTAAAAGACCTGGACTTGCAGACTCTTTCACGGCAACCTTGACCTTCAGACCTCAAAACAATAGGCTTCTAGCTTTTGATTGGTGAACCAATTCGGTGACCCAATATGCAAATTGTTCTAATTCCAAGTCAATCGGATGAAAATGGATGATTTAATGTGGCCTTAACCTTTGACCTTTTTTTCTATTATTTTTTTGTATACAAGATCGAGGCTCGTGTAAGAGCTAACATTAATGACAAAAAAAAACAACGGACACATAAAACATATAATAAAGGGAGCAGGAGACAAGATGGGGAGAGAGAGGGAAGCACACAAGTACAACAGCAGAGAACAGCGACATCGAAAGATCTGTGGGAGGGAGACGGCTTGGGGGGATGAGGCATGGGAAGGGGGGAGGGTGGGGTGGGAGAGGTATAAAACACATGGACAATAATGCTAGGACTTCTAGGAAAGAAGTCGGTATTTTAAGAAAGTGGATCTGGGGTGAATTAACAGGGGTAGAAAAGATCCAGGTTTTGGATGGCGGAAGATAAGAGATGGTGGTGAACAGCTCTTTTAAAGACCTGGAGGGAGGCGAGCGATTGAAGAGAGTGAGGGAGTTTGTTCCAGAGGCGGGAGAAAAGAGGAATGAAAGAGTGAAGGTGAGCAGAGAGTCTTGGTTTTGGCAGTTTCACCAGAAGAGGGTTGCTGGCAGATCTTGTGCGACCTGTCGGAATATTTGGTGGACAGAGCACATACAGTGGTGAGTGTGGAAGGGGGAGCTAGATCGGAGAGGAGTCGGTAGAAGACAGAAAGACCACCAACCTGCCTGCGGTGAGTGAGTAAAAGGCCCTCGGAGATACAAGCAGGGTAGAGATACATTGCATTACATGATACATACATTTTGACTGCAAATACAAGTAGAGCTACATTCAAAGTACACTGCCCCCATACCAAATAAATAAATAACATATCCTCCAGCGCGTGACATCACCGGGGCGCCATTGGTGCCCGGCGATGCTGCCTTGCAGCACATGGAGACGGAATTGAGATGGAGCGGTGTAAAATAATTGATTGATTAATTGATTAAATTAAAAATTAAAATAAATAAATGATAATCATAAAATAATTAATTTCTTAATCAATTGGCTAATAACATACCTAAACTACAACTGTTTCATCCAAATCTGTAACTTTTTCAAAATTAATTAAGTATTTGATAGAAAGATTAAATAATTAATTGATTAATTAATTAACTAAATGGTATTCAAAGAATACTTACCCCATGCAGTCAACTTGGTGCGAGCTAACTCTTCTGTTTTTAAGGGGTTTTTTTCTTTGATCCAATCTGGCTGCTAGACCAAGTGACCAATGACCATAAATTCACATTCTCTAATACTAGGGCATGCCCGTACTATATATATATCTAAAATTATATCCCCCCCCCCTCTATTTACATGAAATGGTTTGGTCCAAAGCGAACGGCTTGCGAGTGGTGACAATCCCCCCCCTCTATTTACATGAAATGGTTTGGTCCAAAGCGAACGGCTTGCGAGTACGGTGTTTTTTATCGGACCCGTGGAATTATAGATAGTAGTTTTAATTAGTTTTAAAACATAGTTTAACGGCAACATAGTTTTCCAACGTGAAATAAATGAATACGCTCTCAAATGTGCCGTCCGAGGCAGAGTGTGTTCGCCACGTTCGGCACACGCGATAGCTCGCTGCTCTCTGATTGGTTGAATCGTTTTTTGGACATAGCTCGGTAAGTAATTGTCCGATTAATATGAAACCTTGAAAAGGCACATCCTCGGGTCCCCAGCAATATACCTGGCAAGTTTAAAGTATATCGGACCCGTGGTTGTCGAGAAACAGCGGTCACAGACAAACATACACACATACACACATACACACATACACACATACACACATACACACAGAGATTAATGGAATTATAGATAGATAAGACAAACAGGAAGCAGGAAGATACAAGTGGTGGCACAATCAGGTACTGGCGGTGGTACTGCAGATGGTGCAACAAGAGCTGCTGAGATCGAGAGAGAAAAGAGTGGAGAAGGAGACCGATGGGGGAGAGGTGTTGTTTGTCAAAGACGGCCAAGTAGTAAGAGGTGGAAAGAGGAGGAGGTGGAAAGCAAGAGGGCTGTCAGATGCTTGTGATTGGCAGGTGGTGGCTGACCTAAAGCCACAATTGGTATTCCCAGAGGAGATCTATGTGACAAGGTTGCGGCCTGACATTATCGTCAGGTCATGTGCAACAAAACAAGCATATTAGGGGAATTGTCTGTACCTTGGGAAGAGAATATGGAGGAGGTGCACAAGAGGAAGAGAGGAAAGTACAGTGAGCTGGAGGCAGAGTGTCGGGAGAAGGGTTGGCGAGTTTCTTGTCAGCCATTTGAGGTGGGGTGTAGAGGGTATATTGGCAATTCCTTTTCTGCATTTCTTGCTCGGTTTGGAGTGTGTGAGACAGAAAGAAGGAGGATGTGTGACGGAGTGGCCCAGGTTGTCTTGAAAGGCTCACTTTGAATTTGGAGGAAGTTTAAGGAGGCACGTCGAATGGTGTACATTGAGGTTGTGGGTGGTGGTTCATTTCAGCCTAAAGGGGTAGTGACTGAGTGTGGAAGAGAAATGGAGATGTGTGAATGGTGTGTGTGTGTGTGTGTGTGTGTGTGTGTGTGTGTGTGTGTGTGTGTGTGTGTGTGTGTGTATTGCAGGAGTGGGTGTGGTTTTGCATGAATGTGTTTTTGTTTGAGTGGTGCATGTTGTAAGGGTAGGTGGTCGGTTGGTTAGGTTTTTTATTTTTCTGTGTCAGTAAGTGGGTGAGGGGGCTGTGGATTCTGGGAGTGGAGGCGGTTTTGGTGTTGTAGTCTGTGTTATCACTGGCTGGGGGTGGGGGTATGTACGCATCCAGGTGTAGCTGCTACATGTGGAGGCGTATGTGCCCCTGCTGGCCCACCTTAGTTGACCGTATCGAGGTTGAAGAGCCGAAACAGGATTATGCTGAGGACCTCGACTGAGGACCCGGTCAGTGAGGCACACTTGTGACCAGGTGTGTTTTGAAATTGCATATAATTGTTGTGTAGATCATGCTCAAGAAATTTCAAACTGATCGGAGTAAGCGTTGTACTTGTCGAATTTTGACGTCATAATTAAGGCACCAATGATGTCATCATTAACAACACTTATTCCACATGCAAAGTTCTTTACAATGAGCCATGTTTAAATTTTTTCCACGAGTGGTTTCAGAGATAGATAAATAGGTGGAAAGTTTTTCCAAGATGGCGCCTGTACCACGTAACCTATGGTGTCATATTTATCAATAAAAATTATATAGGAGGAGGCGCTCCAATGGTAAAAAAAAAAATGTTTGTGTCAATCGGACCAACAGTTGCAGAGAAAAAAAAAATCATCCTGATCGGATCAAGCATTCATTGTACTTGTCTATTTATGACGTCATAATGAAGGTAATAATAATAATAATACATTTATTTTATATAGCGCTTTTCAAGAAGCCCAAAGACGCTTTGACAGAGTACAAAAAAACAAGTGCAAAAAGACAAAAAATCAATAGGTAAATAATCAAAGCAAAAGGAAGGAGAAGGAGAAGAGATAGTCAGGGGTTAAATGCTGTGGGTTAAATGTTGAATGCAGTGTTGAACAAGTGGGTCTTGAGTGATGTTTTGAATGTGGTGAGTGAGGAGGAGTCTCTGATGGTGTGAGGTAGTGAGTTCCAGAGGGTGGGAGCAGCGATGGAGAAGGCCCTGTCCCCCCAGGATCTGAATTTGGTCCGGATGGGGGGGGGGGGGTCAGGAGGTTGGTACCAGCAGAGCGGAGGTTGCGGGTGGGAGTGTGTCTGGAGAGGAGGTCAGCCAGGTAGGATGGGGCCAGGTTATGGAGGGCTTTGTAGGTCAAGAGGAGGATTTTGTACTGGTTTCTCTGGGGGATGGGGAGCCAGTGAAGCTTGTAAAGGACGGGGGTGATGTGGTCACGGGTCCGGGAATGGGTGAGTAGACGGGCAGCGGAGTTTTGAATGTATTGGAGTTTATTGGTGATTATTGAGGGTGAACCATAGAGGAGGCTTTTGCAGTAGTCCAGACGGGAGGTGATGAAGGCGTGGATGAGGGTTTCTGCAGCCGTGGAGGAGAGGGATGGACGGAGACGGGCGATGTTTTTCAGGTGAAAGAAGGCTGTCCTTGTGATCTGTTTAATGTATTTGTCGAAGGAGAGGGTTTGGTCAAAGATGATGCCAAGATTCCGGATGTGAGGGGAGGTGGATACTGGGAAACCGTCGATGTTGAGGGCAAAGTTATGGGTGGATTTGGTGAGCGTTTTTGGGCCAATGATGATTATTTCAGATTTATCATAGTTAAGTTTGAGGAAGTTGATTTGAAGCCAGGATTTTATTTCAGTGATGCAGTTTGTCAGGATAGAGTGGGTGGCGGTGGAGATGGACTTGGTGGAGATGAAAAGCTGGATGTCATCGGGGAAGCAGTGGAATTGGAGACCATGACGGCGGATTAAGTGACCAAGGGGGGACAGGTACAGGATGAAGAGGAGGGGGCCAATAACTGAACCTTGGGGGACACCTTGGGGGAGGGGAGCAGTGGGGGATTTGCAGTTATTGATGGAGATGAACTGGAGTCTGTCGGAGAGGTATGATTTGATCCAAGAGAGGGCAGTGCCGGTAATGTTAAAGGTGGATTCAAGTCGGGTGAGGAGGATGGTGTGATTGATGGTGTCAAGGGCGGCGCTGAGGTCGAGGAGGATGAGAATGTTGAGGTTGCCAGCGTCAGAGGAGAGGAGAAGGTCGTTGGTGATTTTGAGGAGAGCAGTTTCAGTACTGTGGTTGGAGCGGATTCCGGATTGGAATGTTTCATACAGGTTATTGGCAGAGAGGTGATGTTTAAGTTGAGTAGCTACAGCGCGTTCCAAAACTTTTGACAGAAAGGGTAGGTTGGAGATGGGTCTGAAGTTGTTTAGGGTGTCAGGGTTGAGTCCAGGTTTTTTCAGAATGGGGGTAACAGCAGCAATTTTGAGGGATGGTGGGACGATGCCTGTAGACAGGGAGGAGTTTATTGTTGCAGTGATAAGTGGAGAGAGAGCAGGAAGGGAGGCCTTGACAAAGCTGGAGGGGATGGGGTCAAGAGTGCAGGTGGCAGTTTTCAAGGTACTGATGACATCATTATTAACATATCTTATTCCCCATGGGGAGAACTTGACATCGTACCATGTTTATTTTTTTTCCATGGAGCATTTTCGGAAATAGAGAGGTGCAACGTTTTTCAGTTTTTACAAGATGGCACCTGTACTACGTGACCTGTGACATCATAATTATGACAAAAAAATATACAGGCGGAGGCGCCCCTATGGTGAAAATTTCCTGTCAATCGTACCAACGGTTGCCAAGAAAATGCATTTTAAAAATGGGGACACACGTACAACATACATATGTACGACATACGTATGTACGTAACTGATCGCTTAACCCCACTTTCCGCTTCACGAGCGCTGGGTAATTAATCAAAATACCCTTCCTAGCCAATTTACTTGGTCACTGCCATGTCCAAATATCAGCTTTCTCGCTCAAAAGGTATCTGAGCTATCACCCAGATGAGAAAGAAAATAAATAAGTTATTAATAATTAAAAGAAGTAAATAATAATCGTAAAATAATTAATTTCCTCATCAATTGGCTAATGGCATGCATAAATCACCATCGTTTCATCGAAATCTGTAACTTTTTGAAAATTAATAATGAATCGACTAATTGGTTAATTAAAAAAAATTAAAATGCCGTTTTTGCCAAACCACGTGCTCACTATTGTGCCCACATTTGAGCTAGCTACCTCAAAGGATGGCTGAGATATGGCCCGGACAAACAAACAAGGAAGAAGTAAAGAAAACAAACAAACGGAGTGAAAACTGAGTACTCCCTTTCGGCGTGCGTCATCGCCGGACCCCCTTCGTCGCCCTGCGATGACGTCATGCAGCGCCTGGAGATTGAATAGGGAGGGGCGAAGTGCAATATGGTTCAGTGATCCAATATGCAACACCTGTTCAAATTTCACGTCAATCGAATGAATATGGACGATTTTATGTGACCTTGACCTTTGCCCCTTTGGCCTTTTGATCCAATTATTAATTATAAATTATTTCAGGAATCTGATATCACGAACATAACTCACTTACCTATACTTTCTACCAAGTAGCGATGCACGTCAGTAGCATACTCAATTCGTGGCCATGACTTGGGATCGTCATTCCAAACATCTGCTAAATGCACCTTTCTAGGCCAATCGCATCCAATTTCACCTCATAATGATATTTAGCATCGTTACTAAATTTTTCCAGGTAATTGAATGACATTTTGGTGGACTCTACAACAAAACTTATGAACAGTAGCACAAAAAGCAATGGCGTTCATATCGTTGCTAAGGAGTTGTTTTCAATACGCTGAAATTGGGGAAACCGTAACTAACCGGAAGTAACCTGAGGTTGTGTCTACCCATAGTTGAGTCACCGAAGGTGGACCGAGGTTGTGTTTTCACCCTTGTGTCAGTTTGTATGTACTGTATGTCTGTGAATCGGCTTCAGGTCACAATGTTAAACCGATCTTCACGAAACTTCACCAGATGGTAGAGTTGGTCATAAGGATTGGCCTATTGATTTTGAGGTCAAAGGTCATCTCGAGGTCAAATTTCCCAAATTGTCATTTTTCATCCGACTGACTTGAAAATTCAACATCATTTGCATATTGAGTCACTAAATTGGGAAACCCTCCATTATGCGGTCAAAAGGTCAAAGGTCAACTCAAGGTCAAACATCAAAAAATCATCAATTTTCATCTGAACAATCATCAATTTTCATCCAATTAACCTGAAAATTAAAGAGCAGTCGCATTGTACATCATGGAATTGGAAAACCAACTATTTTTGGGGTCAAAAGGTCAACTCAAGGTTTACCTAATATCAATTTTTATCAAGGTTGACCTTGACCTAATATCAAGGTTGACCTATATACACAAACTCCTAATATCAATTTTCATCTGATAGATCATCAATTTTAATCAGATTGACCCGAGCTTTGATCAAGATCGTCAGTTTTAATCCTAATGAAATGAACAATTTGATGTATCCATGGCAACTTTTTATTTTGGGGAGGGGTGGATTTTGCAAGTATTGTGCTCTGCATTATGTCTTGTTTGTCTGTTTGTGAGCAGGATATCTTGAAATATTGTGGATGGAGTCAGACGTTTGTGAGCAGGATATCTTGAAATATTGTGGACGGAGTCAGACGAAATTTGGTAGGCAGGTTGGATGTGTGACAATATTGTTACTGATCGCGGTTTAGATGTTACTTTGCCGAGCGAAGGCTCCGCGACCGAACAGTTGTTCCCCGACTCACCCGATTCACCCAGAACTTTGGCCGTATCGCACCGCAGCTGCCCAATCTGGGAAAAGACTAAAACGACGAAATGCAAAGAGGAAAAGGAATAAAACGAGAAGACGGACAGAAGAGTAATTGGATTTATTGTACACACAAGCAAAAAGAAAGCAGTCACGTTTATTTACAACACATAAGACGCAGGTGACACAGTGCAAATACTAGCTTATACAGACTTAATTAACCCAGGGACAGAACAAACAAAACAAACTCACGTACACAAGAAGGGTGGAAAGGCAGGTGGTGGATGGCTGGAGGGAGAGGAAGGTCCAAGGGGGTCCTGCAGCACGATCGGCGCGTTTAGCAGCCGCCGTTCCTTCACGGCCTTGCTCAAAACCGCCGTCCAGGCCCCAAGTGGCTGTTGGGTGTTGTTGCTGCTGTGGCCTCCGCTGCTTTCCCAGGACTTGTCTGACTCGTCTGGTCCAAACCCTCAACTCTTTCTTGGTCCACTCACTCCTCACCACCGACTCCTCACCGCAACCAACGCAACCACTGACCACCACCACTGACTCCTCACCGCAAGGGTCCGAATTCCACTCCTCGACACCAATTGTTACAGACGTGGCTTAGATGTTAGTTTACCGAGCGGTTTTGGTATGACCACGTCTGCACAAGTTACCGATTATACTCGACGTTGACGGAGCCGCGCTACGCTGGATCAATAAAGGAAAAGAAGACACCCGGCTGGATTATAATGACAGACACCAATGTTTCGATTCTCAATTATATTCGTACGGAAAAGGTTAGATTACAGGGGCTAGAGGTAAAGCACAGAAAAGATGGGCACTTAGACACAGGCTTATCTTAACCCCGGACAGACGACAGGTAAACGGGACAACGGCTGACTCACACGGGGGTTGATGGCAGGGAAAGGCAGGTATCGGTGGCTCCAGGTGCACCTGGGCTCGGGGCAGAATCAACACGGTTCGGTCCGGTCCAAAGATGCGGGGAGGTCACAGCGCTCGGAGGTAACGTTCTTTCACAGGCGGGTTCTCTTCCTCTCAGCGATCGCAGGCAACGTTAATTTCAAATTTCAATTTCAAAAGTGATTCAATCTTCACCATTGAGAGACATTTGGGCGAAAAACTATATGTAGCACAATATCTTAAAATTTGGTGGACAGGTTGGGTGTGTGACATGGAAAAATGGATTTGATTTTGATGAAGATCCGGATAAGGATACAAAAAAAAAATCATCATTTTTCGCCATTGAGAGATAGGATCAAAAATGATGTATAGCATGATACCTCAAAAAGTTGTGGACGAGTTATGACAAAACTAGGTGGATGAATTGGTTGAGTGTCAAGAACAAGCCAATTTGATTTTGGTTCAGATCTGAATCCAGATCCGGCCTGTCAGTGGATACAAAATGTAAACTGTTCAGCCTGGTGAAGGTATGCTCTCCACCGAGTGCCGTTGTCGTTATCTATATTTTACGTACACAAGCATATTGCAGTTATGGACCCCGTCCCATCAATTTATCTCTCCTACTAGACCAGGGAACTTAGTGATATACCCACCACTAATTGCAATAGAAACCATTCAAGTGTTTTTGAACTGCAAATATACTATAGAATAACATACTAAAAGTCTCGGGAAATCGGAGTACAGGCTCATGCTAATTTTTCAAGTTGGCCGCCAAAATTCCCGCCAAAACTGAATTTTTTTTAATTGGCCCTATATACGCAAGTAAAAGTGCTAAAAATGTATATGAAACACCTAGACATATGTTGTTGGTGACAAGAAATCCATTTCTGACATTTTAAAACTGGTCACATATTTCAAATTCAAAATGGCTGCCAAAATTCCCTCCAAAACTGACAAATTTTAAAATTGGCCATATATACGCAAGTAATAGGGCTAAAAATATATGTGAAACACCTACGTATATGTTGTTGGTAACATGAAACCCATTTCTGACAAATGTTTTCAAACTGGTCACATATTTAGTTAGTTAGTATGTTATTCTATAGTATATTTGGAGTTGAAAAACACTTGAATGGTTTCTATTGCAATTAGTGGTGGGTTTGGCCATATAACTTTACAGATTCCCTGGTCTATACGTACTTGATTTTCCCTTGTACTTTGATTACTACATTTTCTTCCAAACTTATTTCCCTTCTCTCACAAAGATCCATACATATTTCTTCTTCCTCCGCTAACTTTTCTAAATTGTCGTTATCGTCTTCTATTTTGTGGACCACTTCATTTTATGGACCACTTCATTTTATGGACTTACGAACGGTGAACACAGATCTCCACCCTATTATCTGGATAGCTCATTGGCTAATTGGTGCAATGTGACCAACTGAAGCCACAGGGCGGTCATGATACTACTCCAATTCAAAAAGCGTGCGAGTTCTGGGAGTGTGTGTAAGGTGCTGGCTGTGGTAATTTTCATCAATGAAGTTTTGCTGTCATCATGAAGAAAGGTACGAATAACTGCATCTAAGGTTGCTGCGACCTTCGCTTTGACATGTAACTTTCATTTTAAAATTCAACCCCTCACACCGAAAGACTTCACAGACTTCACACACGTTTTGAGCAAGGATGGGAGTGGTAAAATGGTCGCCGCGCGGCCTCAAGCTACGAACCGGAAGGGCGAGATAAGTACTTCAAAATGGTCATTCGATGACTGGTATTCATTGTTTGTACAGCGGTATAAATCATGGCGGTGTAATTAGCGATTGCTATCCTGACTTACATTTCATAGTGGAACAAAATTAAAATCTATACAATATTTATGCATTCTGATGTTTGACGAAACAATTATAAATGAGGTGATGTACGGTTAAGGTACGTTTTAAACCGGATGTCTCTCCATGCGGTTTTGAGGTTTGTTTGTGTGGTTTTAAAAATAAATTATTTACTGTTTCTGGTTATAAAACGTCCGTTCTCAGTTTTGATGCATAAAGCTTGTTTCCTTGTGTGCAAATTACTCAGGAGTGTGTTCCATTACCCATCAGCTTGAAGAGCGCTCGCCAAGCCGCTTAAGCCATCAAGAGAGCAGTACATTCGAAACGGGTGACAAGGAATTGCTTGGCAAGCGATTGAAAGCTGATTTGTGACAGGACACACTCCTGCTTTCTGTTGTATTATAATTCTGTGTAAAATTACTTCAGGAGCGTTTTAAAAAGGATTGAAACTTGACAGGAGTTTCGATGTGGTTAGTTAATAGTATTACTTATTAGACTAGTAATAGTATAGTATCCATGGAGCACCTTGGCCCGTGGTTCCCCTCTCTGGCCCGTCATTCCCCTCTCTGGCCCGTGGTTACCCTCTCTGGCCCGTGGTTACCCTCTCTGGCCCGTGGTTACCCTCTCTGGCCCGTGGTTACCCTCTCTGGCCCGTGGTTACCCTCTCTGGCCCGTGGTTACCCTCTCTGGCCCGTGCTTCCCCTCTCTGGCCCGTGCTTCCCCTCTCTGGCCCGTGCTTCCCCTCTCTGGCCCGTGCTTCCCCTCTCTGGCCCGTGCTTCCCCTCTCTGGCCCGTGCTTCCCCTCTCTGGCCCGTGCTTCCCCTCTCTGACCCGTGCTTCCCCTCTCTGACCCGTGGTTCCCCTCTCTGACTCGTGGTTCCCCTCTCTGGCCCGTGCTTCCCCATCTCTGCCCCGTCATTCCCCTCACTGGCCCGTGCTTCCCCTCTCTGGCCCGTGCTTCCCCTCTCTGGCCCGTGCTTCCCCTCTCTGGCCCGTGGTTCCCCTCTCTGACCCGTGGTTCCCCTCTCTGACCCGTGGTTCCCATCTCTGCCCCGTGCTTCCCCATCTCTGCCCCGTGCTTCCCCTCTCTGGCCCGTGCTTCCCCTCTCTGGCCCGTGCTTCCCCTCTCTGGCCCGTGCTTCCCCTCTCTGGCCCGTGCTTCCCCTCTCTGGCCCGTGCTTCCCCTCTCTGCCCCGTGCTTCCCCTCTCTGCCCCGTGCTTCCCCTCTCTGCCCCGTGCTTCCCCTCTCTGCCCCGTGCTTCCCCTCTCTGCCCCGTGCTTCCCCTCTCTGCCCCGTGCTTCCCCTCTCTGGCCCGTGCTTCCCCTCTCTGGCCCGTGCTTCCCCTCTCTGGCCCGTGCTTCCCCTCTCTGGCCCGTGCTTCCCCCCTCTGGTCCGTGCTTCCCCCCTCTGGCCCGTGCTTCCCCCCTCTGGCCCGTGCTTCCCCTCTCTGGCCCGTGCTTCCCCTCTCTGGCCCGTGCTTCCCCTCTCTGCCCCGTGCTTCCCCTCTCTGCCCCGTGCTTCCCCTCTCTGCCCCGTGCTTCCCCTCTCTGCCCCGTGCTTCCCCTCTCTGCCCCGTGCTTCCCCTCTCTGGCCCGTGCTTCCCCTCTCTGGCCCGTGCTTCCCCTCTCTGACCCGTGGTCCCCCTCTCTGGCCCGTGGTTCCCCTCTCTGGCCCGTGGTTCCCCTCTCTGCCCCGTGGTTCCCCTCTCTGCCCCGTGGTTCCCCATCTCTGCCCCGTGGTTCCCCATCTCTGCCTCGTGCTTCCCCTCTATGCCCCGTGCTTCCCCATCTCTGCCCCGTGGTTCCCCATCTCTGCCCCGTGGTTCCCATCTCTGCCCCGTGGTTCCCATCTCTGCCCCGTGGTTCCCATCTCTGGCCCGTGGTTCCCATCTCTGGCCCGTGCTTCCCATCTCTGCCCCGTGCTTCCCATCTCTGCCCGTGCTTCCCATCTCTGCCCCGTGGTTCCCATCTCTGCCCCGTGGTTCCCATCTCTGCCCCGTGATTCCCATCTCTGCCACGTGATTCCCATCTCTGCCACGTGGTTCCCATCTCTGCCCCGTGGATCCCCTCTCTGGCCCGTGGTTCCCCATCACTGGCCCGTGGTTCCCCATCACTGGCCCGTGAAACACGATGAACGCGGATTTGGATAGATAAAAGTTTTGATTGTTCATTAGGAGGCTTTGTGGTTCAACGTTGACTTTGACCTCGATCGCAGGTTTTTACAAATGTTTTTTTACAATTAAACTTTACAAATGTTTTTTTACGATGAAACTTTACAAATGTGTTTTTGTAAATTAAACTTTACAAATGTGTTTTTTACGATGAAACTACAAATGTATTTTTTACAATTAAACTTTACAAATGTGCTTTTTACAATTAAACTTTACAAATGTGTTTTTTACAATTAAACTTTACAAATGTGTTTTTTACAATTAAACTTTACAAATGTGCTTTTTACAATTAAACTTTACAAATGTGTTTTTTACAATTAAACTTCACAAATGTATTTTTTACAATTAAACTTTACAAATGTGCTTTTTACAATTAAACTTTACAAATGTGTTTTTTACAATTAAACTTTACAAATGGATTTTTTACAATTAAACTTTACAAATGTTTCTTACAATTAAACTTTATAAATGTGTTTTTTACAATTAAACTATACAAATGGGTTTTTTACAATTAAACTTTACAAATGGGTTTTTTACAATTAAACTTTACAAATGGGTTTTTTACAATTAAACTGCCCCGTGGTTCCCCATCTCTGACCTCTTTCTTTTATTCTTTTATTCACCACCATCTCTTATCTTCCCCCATCCAAAACCTTGATCTTTTCTACCCCCGCTAATTCACCCCAGATCCACCTTGTTTGAAATTCCAACTTCTTTCCTGGAAGTCCTGGCAGTGTCCATATGTTTTATACCTCTCCCACCGCCCCCTTCCCACGCCCCCCCCCCCCCCCAAGCCCTCGCCCTCTCTCAGATCTCTCGATGTCTCCATGTCTCTCGGTCCCTGCTCTCAAATGTTGTGTTTGTGTCCTTCCCCCTCTCTCCCCATCTTGTCTACCGCTCCCTATGTTATATGTTTTATGTGTCGGTTTGTCTTTCTGTGTGATTAATGTTCGCTCTTTCACGAGCCTCGACCTTGTATACAAAAAAAAAAAAAAAAAAAAAACTTTACAAATGGTTTTTTTTAGAATTAAACTTTACAAATGGTATTTTTACAATTAAACTTTACAAATGAGTTTTTTACAATTAAACTTTACAAATGGGTTTTTTACAATTAAACTTTACAAATGGTTTTTTTTAGAATTAAACTTTACAAATGGTATTTTTACAATTAAACTTTACAAATGAGTTTTTTACAATTAAACTTTACAAATGGGTTTTTTACAATTAAACTTTACAAATGGGTTTTTTGCAATTAAACTTTACAAATGGGTTTTTTGCAATTAAACTTTACAAATGGGTTTTTTGCAATTAAACTTTACAAATGGGTTTTTTCAATTTAACTTTACAAATGGGTTTTTTACAATTAAACTTTACAAATGTCTTTCTGGAGCAGATTTATTTAAACATCTTAGTCCCATCGAAATCCTTGAGTTAATCAATAATGGAGAGTATTATTGTGTTTTAAAATCCTTTTATTCACCATTAGATTATTTTTTTCACCTTTTATTTACCCCCTTTATTTATTTACAAGGCTGTTTCACAGCACCACTTGGTTGTCTGCGACGTAAGGGTGAAAGGTGCGAGGAGAGCTCGGTGGGTGAAGTACCAACCGAGAATGAAGGTGTGGAGGTTGAAAGAGGTGACAGTAAGGGAGGCATTAAAAGAGAGGCTGAGTAGGGTCGAGGATGATGTGGTTGAGCTTGAAAGTGGTTGGATGTCAATGAAAGATAGTCTGTTGGGAGCCGTTGGTGAGGTATGTGGATGGACAAAAGGACCACCGAGGCACTCGGAAACATGGTGGTGGGATGATGAAGTTGGAAAGAGGATTGACGAGAAGAGGAAGAAGTTCAAGGAGTGGCAGAAGGCGAAGGGTACGGGAGCAGAAACAGCAGAGCATGAAAGTTATAAGGCAGCCAGGAAGGCTGCAAAGAAAGAGGTAGCAAAAGCGCAGGAGGCATGTAGGAAAATGTTCGGAGAATGCTTGGATTCGGAAGAGGGTCAGAAAGCAGTATTCAGGATTGCAAAGCAGATAGCGAAAGAGAGGTGTGATGTGATGGGGGTGAGTTGCTTGAAGGATGAAGTGGGACAAATCGTTGTCGACCCAGATGGAATTAAAGGAAGATGGAAAAGATATATGGAAATGCTGTTGAATACAGAGAATGAATGGGATGGCAACATAGAGAGTAACCCAGTTTTAGGACCGGCAGAGAAGATAACTGAGAAGGAAGTTGAGGAAGCGATAAAAGCAATGAAGGGTAGAAAAGCGGGAGGGCCGACGGGAGTTGTGGGAGATATGTTGAAGGCAGCAGGAAGTTGGGGTGTGAAGAGAATGACAGAGATCTGTAATCTGGTGGTGAAAGAAGGCCGCATTCCAATGGATTGAGAACTGAGTACCCTCGTCCCTCTATACAAGGGGAAAGGTGACCCTCTGGAGTGTGGCTTGTACCGAGCGATAAAGTTATTGGAGCATGGAATGAAGGTATTGGAAAGGGAGTTGGAGAGGAGGATAAGGAAGAAAGTGAAGATCGACGAAATGCAGTTTGGATTCATGCCAGGAAGAGGAACGACAGACGCGCTTTTCATTGTGAGGCAGTTGCAGGAGAAGTACATGGAGAAGAGGAAGAAGTTGTTTCTTGGGTTTGTTGATCTGGAGAAAGCATTCGATAGGGTACCACGCAAAGTATTGACATGGGCATTGAGGAAGTTAGGAGTGGAGGAATGGTTGATCAGAGTAGTGATGGCAATGTACAAAAGAGCGCGCACAGCTGTAAGGACGAAGGACGGGAACAGTGGTGAGTTTGAGGTGAAGGTGGGAGTGCATCATGGGTCGGTACTAAGTCCACTACTATTTGTAGCTGTGATGGAGGTGCTGGCTCAGAACGTAAAGGAGGGTTTACCGTGGGAGTTGTTGTATGCAGATGATCTGGTGTTGATTGCGGAAAGTATGGATGGACTGAAGGAAAAGATGAACACGTGGAAGGAATGTATGGAGACAAAAGGTCTGAAGGTGAATATCGGAAAGACGAAGGTGATGGCAAGTGGTAAAGCATGTGGTGAGGTGGAAAGAACTGGGAAGTGGCCCTGTGCTGTGTGTAGGAAGGGTGTCGGAGTGAACTCCATTCAATGTACAATGTGCGCTGAGTGGGTTCATCAAAAATGTAGTGGTCTGAGAGGGTCATTAACCAGTGTGGCAGCTACATTCAAATGTAAGGTGTGCACAGAGGGAGCTGCAGATGGAGGAAATGTTGAGTTGGATCTTGGAGATGGCGTGAAGCTGGAAGGTGTGAAAACATTTTGCTACTTCGGAGACATGCTGAATGGAGAAGGTGGATCAGACTCGGCAACGGTTGCTCGAGTGAGATGTGCATGGAAGAAGTTTTGGGAACTGAGTGGCGTGCTGATGATGAGGGGAGTGTCGTTGAAGCTGAAGGGAAACGTGTATGCTGCATGTGTGAGAAGTGTTATGATTTATGGGAGCGAGACATGGGTAATGAACGTAGAGCAGCAACGAAGGTTGGAAAGGGTGGAAATGCGAATGGTTCGACGGATGCGCGGAGTATCGTTGAGAGAGAGGAAGACAAATGATGAATTGCGAAAGATGATGGGAATAGAGCCTGTGATTGATGCTGTGAAGAGGAACAGGTTGAGATGGTTTGGTCATGTGTTGAGAAAGGATGAAAGTGACTGGTTGAGAAGAGTGGTGGAAATGAATGTAGAAGGAAGCAGAGGACGGGGAAGACCGAGAAAGACTTGGCTAAAGATGGTGGAAGAAGAAATGCGGCCAGGGGTTATCAAGGAGAGATGCAGAAAATAGGGCAAATGGAGAAGATTGTCATGGGGACCGCAAGGCTAACCCCCGCTCTAGCAGGGAAAATGGCCTTTAAAATGCATGTTGTTGTTGTTGTTGTATTTACCCCCTTCTCTTAAACAACCCCTGCTCTTCTCTTAAACAACCCCCCCCCCCCCCATTCTCTTCAACAACCCACCCCCCCTTTCTTTTCAACAACCCCCTCTTCTCTTAAACAACCCCCACTTCACTTCAACAACCCCCACTTCCCTTCAACAACCCACCCCCTTCTCTTAAACAACCCACCCCCTTCTCTTAAACACCCCCCACCATTCTCTTAAACAACCCCCCCACTTCTCTTAAACAACCCACCCCCTTCTCTTAAACAACCCACCCTTTCTCTTAAACAACCCCCACCATTCTCTTAAACAACCCCCCCCCACTTCACTTAAACAACCCCCCCTTCTCTTCAACAACCCATCCCCTTCTCTTAAACAACCCACCCCCTTCTCTTAAACAACCCCCACCATTCTCTTAAACAACCCCCCCACTTCTCTTAAACAACCCCCCCTTCTCTTCAACAACCCACCCCCATTTCTTTTCAACAACCCCCTCTTCTCTTAAACAACCTCCACTTCACTTCAACAACGCCCCCCTTTCTCTTCAACAACCCCACTTCCCTTCAACAACCCACCCCCTTAATCTCTTTTCCTTCCCCTTCTCTTGAAGAACTTCTCCCCTTCCCTTTAACAACTCCTCCTTTCCCTTCCCCTCCCTCTTTTTTCTCTGCACCTTCCCTCCTTTCTCTGTACCTTCCCTCCTTTCTCTGTACCTTCCCTCCTTTCTCTGTACCTTCCCTCCTTTCTCTGTACCTTCCCTCCTTTCTCTGTACCTTCCCTCCTTTCTCTCTACCTTCCCTCCTTTCTCTGTACCTTCCCTCCTTTCTCTGTACCTTCCCTCCTTTCTCTGTACCTTTCCTCATTTCTCTATACTCCCCTTTCCTCATTTATCTTAAACAACCCCTTCTCTTCAATTTCCCCAGCACTCCATTCAAAACCGTTAAGGAACGGCTGGCTTGGTAAGCGATAGCTAGCTGCTTGGTAAATGAGCACACCTCCAACCCTTGTGGGGTATATAGATTACAGTAGATCTTCCCTCAGTTCTGTAAGTAAAACGTACCTCATGGATGTCGGGATTCCTCCAAATTTCTTTGTTTAATGTTACTAGGGCATGCCCGTACTATATCTATATCTAAAATTATATCCCCCCCTCTATTTACATGAAATGGTTTGGTTCATGAAATGTTTTGGTCCATTCGCAACGCCAAAGCGAACGGCGAACGCTTTACATGAAATGGTTTGGTCCATGAAATGTGTTGGTCCATTCGCAACGCCAAAGCGAACGGCGAACGGCTTGCGAGTACAGTGACAATCCCCCCCCCCCCCCCCTCTATTTAGATGAAATGGTTTTTATTAGTTTTAAAACATAGTTTAACGCCAACATAGCGGCAACATAGTTTGCAAACGTGAAATAAATGAATACGCTCTCAAATGTGCCATCCGAGGCAGAGTGTGTTCGCCACGTTCGGCACACGCGATAGCTCGCTGCTCTCTGATTGGTTGAATCGTTTTTTGGACATAGCTCGGTAAGTAATTGTCCGATTAATATGAAACCTTGAAAAGGCACATCCTCGGGTCCCCAGCAATATACCTGGCAAGTTTAAAGTATATCGGACCCGTGGTTGTCGAGAAACAGCGGTCACAGACAAACAAACAAACGTACAAACAAACAAACACACAGAGATTACTGGAATTATAGATAGATAAACCGCATTAGCAACTGTTTAAAAAGCTAATCATGTGTGTTTGTGGTTTATAATATTTTACAAGCCCGGCGACGCCGCTGTTGGACTTTTGGTCTTGTTTTTTCTTTACAGGAGTGACACACGAGTTCCGGGGATTGATGAGTCCGACACATCAAAGTGAAGATCGTATTGTTCTTCTTTCTGTTACAGGTATCTCAGGTTTAGTGTAGTTGGTTGTTTCAATTGTATATAAGGAAAAAGAATCCCCTCGCCCACGAGAAAACTTCCTGAAGCTATTCCATGTTGTAGAATGGAATTATATTTTTGTTCCATTGTGGCTCCAGGATGCTTCTGGGTATTGAAAGGGATGGTTGTGCTGAGATGCTAAACCAGTTGACGGATGAAGAACTCTCAGCACTGAAGGATACAGTCACCCAGCGCTGTGTGGTTTCCGACAGTCGTGAAGGTGTGTTTGTGACTACACAAGAAAAAGTAGATTTAATTTCACTGGATTGTCCCCTATATTTATTTTGTGATAATTTTACCCTCAGATAGAGTTTCCTATCAGTACGTAAAACCAAACCAACAATGCACTCAAGATTTCTGTGTAGGAAAGTGTTGGAGGCAAATCATTAAAGTACCACAGCATTTGTACTTCAACAAGTAAATTGCCTTTCTAATTCAAAGGATTGGTGTTACGAAAAGTTTTTTTTGACTTTATCCATAATAATTACATGTATTCATTGATGTTGCATGTATTTTTTACTATAGATGCGATGGAAGCGATCCTCACTTACAGCAAGAATGCCGAGGACTTCCTGTGCAGGCAGAAGTTGCGGAGGGACATCATTTTGCGATACATGATGCAAAATCGCGTTGTTCTTGATCCTAAGGCAACTAAGCAGATCTTGGTGAAAAAAGTGCTCAACTACTGGGTGGAGGTTTGTTCTGGGAATAGTAAATTTTGGATTTCCATTTTTGATATGTGCACCCTTTGGTCGGACCACACCACATCTATCGCTTGACTCCACCCACTATAGCACCGATGAAATTATATGGCTGCCATTTTGGTTTTCTGGTGGGTGGAGTCATTTTGGTTTATTACTCCAACTAGTGAGATACCCGTGCTACGTACGCACGGGTGGGAGGCCAGAAGCAAACAGACAATGCAGAAACGGCGAATGCTAAAGCATGAAACCAATAAATTCCACATTCCTGTAGCACCTTCAGTCGCACGTCAGACATGGACAGCAAGTTCGTGAAGGACTTCCATGAAAACGTACCCATTCGCAAACAAATGGGTATGTTTGTTCCATTCCCAGTCAGTGGCGATTCCAATCATCAATTGATACTTTAACAAAA
Source organism: Myxine glutinosa (assembly GCF_964187855.1). Classification (NCBI taxonomy): domain Eukaryota; kingdom Metazoa; phylum Chordata; class Myxini; order Myxiniformes; family Myxinidae; genus Myxine; species Myxine glutinosa. The sequence continues at coordinate 32,465,626 of NC_136264.1, read as the reverse complement.
TACTGTTTTAAATGACCTGTCCGCTTCCACATTCGCGGCAGGTTCATAATTCTCATCAAAATCTAAACAGTATTTGTAGAATTTCAATAAAAGCCACATCACTGTTCATATCGGTAAATATTATTCCATCGTGTTTGGAAAAACTGGAAAATTGGAAAAACAATATAGCCTATTTTACTCCCGGGGGTCCCAGGATTAGCCACCCAAAATATAGTTGCGATCGGTTCAGCCGTTTTTGCGGTACCTGGGAACAGACGGACGGACATTTGGTGAATCACTGGTCAACAGCCAAATTGGTTCTGACTTATTTTCAACTGTTTCTAACTAATTTGGTGCCATGAATCCGAATCTGACCTTAAAATTTCGCTATCACGTAACCTTGACGTAGTACATCATAAGTGTGGAAAAAATCTTTAGAGCATGTGAATTTCTTGATTAAGTCTCAATAAGTCTATTTATTGTCACAAAAAATAATATGAACTTTAAGTTTTTATTTACATCACAAAAAAAATGTAAATCTCCAAAAAAATATGAACTTTATAAAATATCACAAAAAATAATATGAACTTTAAGTTTTTATTTACATCACATTAAAAGTGCTTCTGAACTTTACTTTTGCGTTTGTAGGAGCAATCACCTTCACGCTGTAAAGTCCAACAGTAGTCGCCCATCATGTTTGGATTGAATCGGCCTTGATATCGAGTCTCCATGATGGCAATTTCCTGGTGAAACCTTTCTCCATGTTCATCACTGACATCGCCAAGATTTTGTGGAAAGAAGTCCAGATGAGAATGGAAGAAATGTATCTTGAGTGACATTCGAGCACCGAGCGCCTGGTAACTCTTCAACATCTTGTCCACAAGATCTTCATAATTTGGTGCTCGAAAATTTCCAAGGTAATCGTTAGCTAGAGCCACAAAGCTATCCCAAGCAACGCTTTCCAGCTCAGATAGTCTCGTTACAAAGTCCTGATTAGTGAGTACAAGACGAATTTCGGCTGTGGCTGATATTCCTATGGTCTACTGGTTCTCAAAAACTGGATGTGATCGTGAAAATTGGATATCATAATCGAAATCTACAGGTTCATGTTGGTTAGAATCACCTCAAAATATACTAGAACCATAAAACTTTTAAAATTTTGTTGACCAGTGATAGTAAGATGCTCCATGGACAAAGGCCTTATAGGCTGAGTAGTTTTGATATTTCAAGGAATGACTTGCAAAGGCAGAAGCTTCCCAGTTTGTGGCTTGCTTTGGAAGCCAGCTTTGGTCCAGGATAAATCATGGCCGATTATGAGGCCAAGAAATTCAAGATTGCAGAGACTGCTTACATTGAATGACTTGTTCTATCTTTTACACCAGCATGTAATGAATGGCAGATCAGCAGAGAGACCCAGATGCTGTCTGCCTGTCAGTACGATGCCAGGTACTAGGGCTCAAAACACACGGGGGTGGCAAATTTGCCTCGAAAGCCACAAAATAGCCCTCAAAATCAGATATAGAGAGGAACGTTGCCCCCATGAATATCAGCATTCATTATGGCAAGTTGAAGAGCATCCAAACAAGCTTATGTCTACCATCTATTTTCCCTTCCCTGCTCCATGAATGATTGCTAGTGATCTACTTGCAGGGGTGGCCATGTTGTTTATTTCCCACAATGGATGCAAACAATATATAGTCATGAAAGCACAAGTGCACTTTACATCTTCACCGATGGATAAAGGCTGTGCTGCTGCAGACTCTCGCTGCACGGTCACAGAACGCTGCGGGAGGGTTGTGGGTACCATACGGTATCTCCCATATTAGATTACAGATTGGCATACGTTGGAATAATTTACATGATAGAGCGCTTTCTGATTCGACTGAAACCTGCGCAACCTACTTCAAGAAACCTCAAAACGACAGAAACCTCAAAAGTGTCTTCAAGCTCATCTTCTGAAACAGACAGGTACATCTACCGTCTCTACCAAGAGGAAGAAGCCTGTTTCTAATGAAAGCACCATAAATATGTGGAAGCTGGATGAATTGGGATGCAACAAGCCAATGACAGGAGGTTGCAAATACACTGCAAGGTCTGCTGTGGTGCGCCATGCACCGTCACTTGAAAAACTAGCTCTCAAAAACATAGACCCGAAAAATCAAAAGGTAGCCCTCGAGTTCAGTTAGATAGTTTTTTTTTTGTTTTTTTTTCAGAGTCCTAACAAATATATTGTTTTTTCAACCCTGACAGATACTGTCCAACAATGTGGAGTAGTCTGTGAAAATAAGTGAAGAGGGGGGTTGTCAGAGCACTGGAGAGGATGTTGATAGATATGAGCAAGACTGGGCTGAAGACAGTCTTGCCAGTCAGGGAGTGGGGAGTGGATAGAGTGGGTTTCATGGACAGCAACATAATGTCTGTTTGAGTGAAGGAAGTCAAAAAGCGAGGTACGATGGCGGCCTTGTATGCAATAGGCAACAAACTTGGTGAACTGAACAGGATACCAGACTGTTGACTGCCTCAGATATGTCCAAGGAGATTGTCTTAACCGCTTGTTTTGAAATGTAGGGCCTCCAACCATTGCTGTGAGAAGAGCAGCATAGCCAAGCAGTTCTCATAGGCAGATGCAGATTTAATTTTCTGCAGCACTACATTATTTATTGATAACCTATCACTCCTCATATCATGCAAGTTTACAGAGCTTGGGCAAAAATTTTTTTTTTTAAATCACCCAGCATCAATTTATTATCTTCAGTCACCCTCATCCATAAAACATTGGAATGAAAGATTTCTTCACTGCTCGCCAAGGTCGGGCAGTTGTGTCTGCCTCTGAACTTCTTCTACTGACTTGAGATTTATATATATATGTATGTATATGTATATATGTATGTATATGTATATATATATGTATATGTATATATATATGTATATGTATATATATATATATATATATATATATATATATATATATATATATATATATATATATATATATATATATATATACGCACACACACAGTTGCATCTAATTATCCACAGTAATTCTTCCAAATGCAGCACAACGATGCGGAGTAGCAACATTGGCCGAGTGTGTGGCCATGTCGCTGATGCAAGGCCGTCTTTGTATGTTAGGTCAGGAATTTGAAATTTGACGATGGATCGCCTACTTTTCGGAACGGACACCATTGGGATATTTAACGTCCAACTCATGCCGGTAGATGGGGTGCCCAGTTTAATGTCAATCCGAGGGACGGAAACACACTGATGAATCACCCTGCCTGTGAATCATCAGGATGACAGTTTATACCTGGGTCAAGATTCAAACCCAGGGCCAGATAGCTTCGAGGTGAGTGTATGTACCTCCAGGAGTCTAAGACATCCTGCCCTTGTTGACGTACCTGTTTTCCTCCACAATAATTGACAAACCTCTCTGTCCTTGTGTTTGAAAAAAACCGTTTATGATTTTAGCAACTTTGATGATAACAGCATGCTTCGAGTGAGGCGTGCTTCGAGCTCTCCACGGCATCGAAGTTTGAGTGTTTTCCCATTCTTGTCTTTGTCAAATTTCCACTGGTTATTTTGCTGTGTACGTGTTATTGTGTGTTTCGAGTTGGTGTTGGTTTGTGGTTCGTGCAAACTTGTGTGTAGTTAATCGTTTTCTGGGTCGTACCTCGTGCGTGGCCTGGTAATTTGGGGCTTCCCTCCCCCCGTCGGTGTTTTGTCGGTTTGGGTTATTTCCTTCGCTGTATTGCTTGTTTCTTTTATTTTGTTTTCTCCCCCTCACCTCCCGAGACAAAGAATTCTATATTGATTCTTTCTCTCCTCCCAGACTCGTTACTTGTTCGCTCTCCTCCTCGTCTCGGCTTGTGCCCCGCCCCCTGTATCTCGTTTTCTGACGCCTCTGCTCCTTCTTTCTCAAATCCACGTTCTCGCTTGGAGACTTTTCCCGGATTGGTTTTACATGGTTTTCATGGTTCTGTTTGGATATTGTTGGAATATGTTTAAAAAAAAATCATTCCAAAAAAATTAAAAAAAATTAAAAATATATATAATACCATCTCTTACAGTTCCTCCTTTCTACATTCCCTAAACTATCCAGAACTCCACCCCTCCTTCAGTGTCCTCAAACGTATTTTTGACTCGAAGGTCAAACTCATTTTGCAAAAAATGTTCATTTCCCATGAATCGTACACTTTTCAAAATCCAATCTCACCCCTCCCCTCCAAATCCTCCCCATCACCCATCCCTTTCAAATCTCCCCCCTTGCCCCTTCCCTCCCCTCCCTCCTAAACTCCCCCCACACCCCTCCCCTCCGAGACTCTCCCTCGCTCCTCCCCTCCTAGACTCCCCTCTCACCCCTCCTCCTCAAAGCATCCTCCCTGCTTCTTCCCCCTTCCAACTTTCACCTTCATCTCCCCCAACCTTCTGCCTCGCTCTTCCCCCTCCTCAAATAACACCTCACTGTGCCTCACCCAATCTCCATCAAACCTTTTGTCCACCCCATTCTTCCCTTTCTCCAAGCTATTCTGAAATCTCTGAAATCTCTGACACACCTTCAACAGCTCTCCCTTCCTCTTCCTCCTCTTCCACATCTTACCCTACCCCTCCCCCCCCCTCCTGTTCTGGACCCGATGCTCCCCCTTCCTCTTCATTAACGGTATGGACCTCAAACATCCGGGGCCTTCGCTCAAACTTGACTGATCTCTCCATACAGGTTGCTTCTGACAAACCAGATGTGATCTGCTTAACAGAAACTTTCCTCCTTCATGATGTCTCTGATGCCTTGGTATCTCTCCCAGGTTACTCCCTCCTCCGGTATGATAGACCTGAGCCTCGTCCTGGAGGTGGGGTTGCTATCTTTATAAAAAACTCTCTTCCTCACTCGCCCTCCACTGCCCTCTCTCCACCTCACCCCCAGGAATACCTTTGGCTACGGCTTCCCCTTCGCTCCCACCTTTTGTTCATATGTGTGACTGTGTGTTGTACCGTCCACCAAACAGCGATGACTCCATCTACATCTCGCTGTCTGATAATATGGACCAACTTCTATCTACCCATCCCAACTCTCTCTTCCTCATATGTGGTGATTTAAATTGTCACCATGCCAGTTGGCTGGGTGTGGGTACCTCTCTCACCAGCCATGGCTCTTCAGAAAAGGACTTCTGCGACTCACTGGGACTGACACAATCTGTCAATTTCCTGACCCGGATCTCAGTCAACGGAGCATCTTCTCTTCTGGATTTGGTTATGACAAACTTCCCTGAAAATGTCTGCTGCTCTTCTTCTGCTCCAATCGGCTCATCTGATCATGTGCTTGTCAAAGTGGACATCTCTCTGACCATTCTCAGAGAGCCTCCTCAGCGTCGACGAGTCTGGCATTTCACTCAGGCCAACTGGCACGGTCTTCAAGCAGCCATCAATCATCTGGACTGGTCTCCCATCTCCACTGCCTCTGACATAAATTCTTCCTGGGAATTCTTCCAAAGCAAACTGATCTCTCTCATGCACAGATTTATCCCATCTCGTCTTCAGTTGTCATACCCTTCCTCCCGTCCATGGTACACGGAATCTTGTGGTGAGGCTGTTGCCCTGAAACAACTTGCTTTCGTCTCCTGGAAAGCAAATCCAACGGAAGGAAATCTCATTTCCTTTCACAAAGCCCGAAACAAGTGTGTGTCCACCCTCAGGAGAGCCAGGAAACAATATCTCACCGTTCTCAAGACCGAACTCTCTTATCTGTCTCCCTCTTCCAAATCCTGGTGGCGTCTGGTCAAATCTGTTTCTGGTGTTTGTTCCCTCTCCATCCCCTCCCTCACCTCAAACGGCTTAACGGCTGACTCCGCACGTGAAAAAGCTGAATGCCTCAACTCTGTGTTTGCCTCTAAATCTTGTGTCCCAAACCCATCCATCTCTGTACCCACCATACCCAGTCGTACCCAGCTGCTCCTGGACTCTGTGTCCTTTCCTCCTGACAAGGTGGAAAAGTTTCTGTCAACCCTCGACTCTGATTCTGCAACTGGTCCTGACGGCATCAGCCCACGGGTCCTAAAATCATGTGCTTCCGCTCTTTCACTCCCTCTTTCTGTTCTCTTCACCCTCTCTTTTGCTCAAGGTCATCTGCCACCTGCTTGGAAATCAGCCAACATCACCGCTTTGCACAAAAAAGGTTCAAAAACAGATCCCAGCAACTACAGACCAATCAGCCTTCTCCCAATTATCAGCAAAGTCATGGAATCCATCATTGCTTCAGATATGAAATCTTTCCTCTTCTCCAATGGCTTGATCTCTGATCATCAATTTGGTTTCAGACCTGGTCACTCTACTCTGGACATGCTGCTTCTGCTTTCTCAACAATGGATGGAGGTCCTCAACGCCAAACAGGAAATTAGAGCCGTCTCCCTTGACATTTCACGTGCCTTCGATACGGTCTGGCACCCTGCTCTGCTCACCAAACTCTCCTCCTTTGGTATCCATGGAAATCTCCACGCATGGCTGGCGGACTTCCTCTCTGGTCATAATCAACGTGTGGCCCTGAATGGGTTTCTCTCATCTCTTCTACCTGTTCAGGCTGGAGTTCCCCAAGGTAGTGTACTGGGCCCTGTGCTTTTTCTGGTCTTCATCAATGATCTCTCTGACTCTCTTGAAAATCCTCTCTATCTCTTTGCTGACGACTCTACTCTCTGTCGCTCCATTCCTCATCCCTCAGATCGGCAGTCTGCAGCCACCTCACTCTCTGCAGACCTGGACAAAATCACAGACTGGGCAAACAAATGGAACATGTCTTTCAATCCTGATAAATCTCACACTCTTACGATGTCTCTCCGAAAAGACCGACTGGAAAACCCTCCCATCCACTTTCTGAATAATCCTCTCCAAGAAGTTCTGTCACTCAAGCTTTTGGGTCTCACTATTTGCCATGATCTTTCCTGGGAAAACCACATTTCAAATCTGGCCTCCAAAGCCAGTCGCCGACTGGGCATCCTCCGTCGTGCGAAGTCCTTCCTTGGCACACCTGAGCTCCTCACCACATACAAGGCTTTCATCTGCAGCTCTATGGAATACTGCTCTCCCCTCTGGTCTGGTGCTCCTGCCTCACACCTAGCCCGTCTTCACGCTGTTGAAACCAAAGCGTTCAGAATCATTGGAATCTCCCGCGATGAAGCTAACTCCAAGGGCCTTTCACTCACTCACCGCAGGCAGGTTGGAGGTCTTTCCGTCTTCTACCGACTCCTCTCTGGCCTTGCCCCCCCAGCCCTCTCTGGGCTCTGCCCCCCAAATATTCCTACAGGTCGCACAAGATCTGCCTGCAACCCTCTTATGGTTAAACTGCCAAAATCAAGACTTTCTGCTCACCTTCACTCCTTCATGCCTCTTTTCTCCCACCTCTGGAACAAACTCCCTCACTCTCTTCAATCCCATTCCACCCTCCAGGTCTTTAAAACAGCTGTTCACCACCATCTCTTATCCTCCCCCATCCAAAACCTTGATCTTTTCTACCCCCGCTAATTTCGGTCCCCTTGTGTTTTATACTTCTCCCACCCCCCCCCCCCCCTCCCACGCCTCCTGCCCCCAAGCCCTCTCCCTCCCACACTTCTCCCTGCTCTCAAATGTTGTGGTTGTGTGCTTCCCCTTCTCTCCCCATCTTGTCTTCCGCCCCCTCTTTTTGTATATTTTGTTTGTCTGGTTGATTTGTTTGTGAAATAAATGTTAGCTCTTTCACGAGCCTCGATTCAGTATACCAAAAAAAAAAAAAAAAAACCGCAGCCGTGATGCTGACGCCCCCCCCCCTCCCCCCAGAATTTCCATGTTTTAAACGTTTCCCAGTGTGTACCCTGGTCAGAATAGGTTCACCGTATCCCTGCGTGTCGTAAGAGACGACTAAGAGGGTTGGCGTCAGGAAGGGTATCCGGCCATAAAAACATTGCCTCAAAAAGAGAACCATGACAATCACAAGTACATATGGGCAGGGTGCAGCCCGAAGTGGAGATCGGTTTCTGAGGTTTGGGACATGGAATGTAGGGACAATGACAGGGAGATCAGGAGAAGTGGTGGAAGTATTGGTCAGAAGAAGAGTGGACATATGTTGTGTGCAAGAGATGAGATGGAAGGGAAGGGGTGTGAGAATGGTGAAGGGTAGGCAGGGACAGAAATACAAGTTTGTGTGGCAAGGGTGCCCGGAGGGCGTGAATGGTGTTGGTGTCCTGTTTTCTGAGGAGTTTGTAGACAGTGTGGTGAGTGTGACTAGAGTGAATGATAGGTTGATGATGGTGAAAATTATGATTGGAAAGCTCTTGGTGAACGTCATCTCGGGATATGCTCCACAGGTTGGTCGAAGCGATGAAGAGAAGGACATGTTCTGGTGTACGATAGAGAAGCTGATGGAAAACGTGAAAGATGAAGTTGTTGTGGTGGGAGGAGACCTGAATGGACATGTGGGAAGGAATATGGATGGTTTTGAGGGAGTTCATGGGGGTTACGGATATGGTGTGAGAAATGGAGAAGGTGAAAGGATTTTGGAGTTTGCTGATGGAGCTGATTTGTTGATTTGTAATACTCGGTTCCAGAAAGAGGACAATAAGCCTGTTACATACACGTCAGGTGGGTCGACGACAACCGTTGACTACCTGATGGTGCATAGGCGAGATAGGGGGCACCTCCGGGACACAGGTGATCCCGGGGGAGGAGGCTGTTTCACAGCACCACTTGGTTGTCTGCGACATAAGGGTGAAAGGTGCGAGGAGAGCTCGGCGGGTGAAGTACCAACCGAGAATGAAGGTGTGGAGGTTGAAAGAGGTGACAGTAAAGGAGGCATTAAAAGAGAGGCTGAGTAGGGTAGAGGATGATGTGGTTGAGCTTGAAAGTGGTTGGATGTCAATGAAAGCTAGTCTGTTGGGAGCCGTTGGTGAGGTATGTGGATGGACAAAAGGACCACCGAGGCACTCGGAAACATGGTGGTGGGATGTTGAAGTTGGAAAGAGGATTGACGAGAAGAGGAAGAAGTTCAAAGAGTGGCAGAAGGCGAAGGGTACGGGAGCAGAAACAGCAGAGCATGAAAGTTATAAGGCAGCCAGGAAGGCTGCAAAGAAAGAGGTAGCAAAGGCGCAGGAGGCATGTAGGAAAATGTTCGGAGAACGCTTGGATTCGGAAGAGGGTCAGAAAGCAGTATTCAGGATTGCAAAGCACATAGCGAAAGAGAGGTGTGATGTGATGGGGGTGAGTTGCTTGAAGGATGAAGTGGGACAAATCGTTGTCGACCCAGATAGAATTAAAGGAAGATGGAAAAGATATATGGAAATGCTGTTGAATACAGAGAATGAATGGGATGGCAACATAGAGAGTAACCCAGTTTTAGGACCGGCAGAGAAGATAACTGAGAAGGAGGTTGAGGAAGCGATAAAAGCAATGAAGAGTGGAAAAGCGGGAGGGCCGACGGGAGTTGTGGGAGATATGTTGAAGGCAGCAGGAAGTTGGGGTGTGAAGAGAATGACAGAGATCTGTAATCTGGTGGTGAAAGAAGGCCGCATTCCAGTGGATTGGGAACTGAGTACCCTCGTCCCTCTATACAAGGGGAAAGGTGACCCTCTGGAGTGTGGCTCGTACCGAGCGATAAAGTTATTGGAGCATGGAATGAAGGTATTGGAAAGGGTGTTGGAGAGGAGGATAAGGAAGAAAGTGAAGATCGACGAAATGCAGTTTGGATTTATGCCAGGAAGAGGAACGACAGATGCGCTTTTCATTGTGAGGCAGTTGCAGGAGAAGTACATGGATAAGAGGAAGAAGTTGTTTTTTGGGTTTGTTGATCTGGAGAAAGCATTCGATAGGGTTCCACGCAAAGTATTGACATGGGCATTGAGGAAGTTAGGAGTGGAGGAATGGTTGATCAGAGTAGTGATGGCAATGTACAAAAGAGCGCGCACAGCTGTAAGGACGAAGGACGGGAACAGTAGTGAGTTTGAGGTGAAGGTGGGCGTGCATCAGGGGTCAGTACTAAGTCCACTACTATTTGTAGCTGTGATGGAGGTGCTGGCTCAGAACGTAAAGGAGGGTTTACCGTGGGAGTTGTTGTATGCAGATGATCTGGTGTTGATTGCGGAAAGTATGGATGGACTGAAGGAAAAGATGAACAAGTGGAAGGAATGTATGGAGACAAAAGGTCTGAAGGTGAATATCGGAAAGACAAAGGTGATGGCAAGTGGTAAAGCATGTGGTGAGGTGGAAAGAACTGGGAAGTGGCCGTGTGCTGTGTGCAGGAAGGGTGTCGGAGTGAACTCCATTCAATGTACAATGTGTGCTGAGTGGGTTTATCAAAAATGTAGTGGTCTGAGAGGGTCATTTACCAGTGTGGCAGCTACATTCAAATGTAAGGTGTGCACAGAGGGAGCTGCAGATGGAGGAAATGTTGAGTTGGATCTTGGAGACGGCGTGAAGCTGGAAGGTGTGAAAACATTTTGCTACCTCGGAGACATGCTGAATGGAGAAGGTGGATCAGACTCGGCAACGGTTGCTCGAGTGAGATGTGCATGGAAGAAGTTTCGGGAACTGAGTGGCGTGCTGATGAGGAGGAGAGTGCCGCTGAAGCTGAAGGGAAAGGTGTATGCTGCATGTGTGAGAAGTGTTATGATTTATGGGAGCGAGACATGGGTAATGAACGTAGAGCAGCAACGAAGGCTGGAAAGGGTGGAAATGCGAATGGTTCGATGGATGTGCGGAGTATCGTTGAGAGAGAGGAAGACAAATGATGAATTGCGAAAGATGATGGGAATATTGCCTGTGATTGATGCTGTGAAGAGGAACAGGTTGAGATGGTTTGGTCATGTATTGAGGAAGGATGAAAGTGACTGGTTGAGAAGAGTGATGGAAGTTAATGTAGAAGGAAGTAGAGGACGGGGAAGACCGAGAAAGACTTGGCTAAAGATGGTGGAAGAAGAAATGCGGGCAAGGGGGTTAACAAGAAGAGATGCAGAAAATAGGGCAAAATGGAGAAGATTGTCATGGGGACCGCAAGGCTAACCCCCGCTCCAGCAGGGAAAATGGCCTTTAAAATGCATGTTGTTGATGATAACAGCACTTTCTACGACAACATCCTCAGTCTTTCCATTGCCTTCCATTCTCACAATGTGACCAATAATGTAGAAAATGGTGAACGGAAGTGACGAGGGGCAACAAATTGAGATGAAGCTATTCTGTGCTATTTAAGGGCATTTATTTAATATTTTGTGACCAAAAGTATTTTTCTTTGGATGGCATCATCGGCTCTGGTTGAATTGATACTCGTTTCGTTTTCTTCTTCTTTCTTTCCCAACAGGAAGGCATATCATACAAAGTACGGTGCAATGAAACAACTGCCCTCAAAGACGAGCCAAATATATACTGTGCCACGGGTTTGCCACGTCATCCTCTCAAGTCTGAAAATGGTTGCCAAACAAAAAACCCTTCAAGTGTGCAAAAAGGTTCTTGCACAATAGAAAGGAAAATCAATGTGGAAACAAAGGCTGTTTGTGCTAATGCGGGACTAGATCTTGAGGGATTTTCAAAAGAGTTTATGCAATGGATCTTTCAGCTGATAAATTCACAGCATCCCAATTGCACTACACCTGCAGTCCTAACACCTGATCTTTTTTGGCCAGATGTGGAACTCTTGCTTCATGTTGGTGGTTTGTGTCAATCTGTTAAGAGCTTAAGTGGATCTCAGTCAGTTGTGGAGATGGAGAGATTTCGAGGAGGTTCAAACAGTCTAGATTACTCAAAGGAGCGACATAACGGTGTTGAAGCGGTGATCCATCGACTTAAACAGATTGTTCAAGAACGAGGCCTGGCCTTCAACCCCAACTCGCATAGCAAAGAGGCATGTGTTGATGAACATGGCTTGGTTGCAGTTCGTTCTGCTGGGACAATCCAGACTAAGGGAGTGTGCGTCGGCACATTTAGTTTGTCAGTTGGCCTAATCGGCGATGCTTTCTGCAAGAATGTGTGGAAGATGAAGTTTCTTCATCTGTGGTTGCGTACTGCTGGGGGGATGAATGGGTGTAATGAGTTGGTGAATTCCGAAGATTCCCACTTCAGACTTGCAATGTTGGAGAAGCCTGCAATTCGGTGTGATGATGCTGTTGAGATGATGGATTTGGGGTGAAGGCTTGCCGGGGACAAAGTGACAAATCTACAGTCTGGTTGCAATATTTTTGGAATGAAAATCATTTAAAAAATGTTTTCTCTGCACCTGTTACTTTGTTTGTTTGGAAAAGAAATCACAAATAGCCTTGAACATAAAGCTCATCACATAAAGTCTTGCTTTACCTCCTTGTACAATGTATTCCATGAAAGCCTTGCTTTGCATGTTTGTAAATTGTTATTGAATCAAATGTGAAGGGCGATGGATCATCCTTTTTTTTTTTTTTTGGATACAAGATCGAGGCTCGTGTAAGAGCTAACATCAATCACAAAAAAAAAAAACCGACACACAAAACATACAATAAAGGGAGCGGGACACAAGATGGGGAGAGAGAGGGGAAGCACTCAAGTACAACAGCAGAGAACAGGGACATCGGGAGATCTGTGGGAGGGAGAGGGCTTGGGGGGAGGAGGCATGGGATGGGAAGGGATGAGGGGTGGGGGGAGGTATAAAACACATGGACACTGCTAGAACTTCCAGGAAAGAAAGAAGTCGGGATTTAAAAAAAAGAAAAAAAAAGTGGATCTGGGTGAATTAATGGGGGTAGAGAAGATCAAGGGTTTTGGATGGGGGAAGATAAGAGATGGTGGTGAACAGCGGTTTTAAAGACCTGGAGGGAGGAGTGGGATTGAAGAGAGTGAGGGAGTTTGTCCCAGAGGTGGGAGTAAAGAGGAATGAAGGTGAGCAGAGACGTTGAGTTTAATCCTGTACTCTAGGCTGGCCATTTGCATTAGCAAAGATCTCACGATCTGCTATGATTAGGAATGGAAGCAAAATCACTTTTAAGTTGCAGGTGACCACTGACCAGTGATAATTATCATGCCTCCGCCGACGAAGTCGGAAGGGATCTTGGTCAAATTTACACATGTGCAAGTAACTTGGTACAGGTGTATAATGAGGTAAAGATGAACTGATTACATTTTCGGGTCAGAGGTCATGTTACGTCAAAATTATATTGCGGTGCCAACTTGTGAACAAGTGATGGGATTTTGAACAAACTTGGTATCAGTATATATGATGCAAAGATGAACTCATTGGTTTATGGCATCAAAGGTCAGAGGTCATGTCAGTATTAAATGAACCCCAGTTCATGCGGCAAAAGTATTTTCATAGCAATAATTGTTGAAATAAATAGAACTAAAGTTTACATTGATTGTTTAGAATTTTATCAAGAGTACAGAGTAACATGACAAAGCAAGTAGTTGTGGTTCGAGTCTTTTTTTTTCTCTTTTTTTTCCTTTTTTTTTGGTATACAGAATCGAGGCTCATGAAAGAGCTAACATTTATCACACAAACAAATCAAACAGACAAACAAACAAAGTATATAAAAAGGGGAGCGGTAGACAAGATGGGGAGAGAAGGGGAAGCACATAAACACATTTGAGAGCAGGGACATCGGGAATGTGTGGGAGGGAGAGGGCTTGGGGGGAGGTGGCGTGGGAAGGGGGGGGGGGGGGGGAAGAATAAACACAAGGACTTCCAGGAAAGAAGTTGGTATTTCAAAAAAGTGGATTTGGGGTTAAATTAGCGGGGGTAGAAAAGGTCAAGGTTTTGGATGGGGGAAGATAAGAGATGGTGGTGAACAGCTGTTTTAAAGACCTGGAGGGAGGAGTGGGATTGAAGAGTGAGGGAGTTTGTTCCAGAGGTGGGAGAGAAGAGGAAAGAAGGAGTGAAGATGAGCAGAGAGTCTTGATTTTGGCAGTTTCACTATAAGAGGGTTGCAGGCAGATCTTATGCGACATGTCGGAATATTTGGGGGACAGAGCCCAGAGAGAGCTGGAGGAGCAAGGCCGGAGAGGAGTCGGTAGAAGACAGAAAGACCACCAACCTGCCTGCAGTGAGTAAGTGAAAGGCCCTCGGAGGTAGCTTCATCGTGGGAGATTCCAATGATTCTGAACGCTTTGGTTTCAATAGCATGAAGACGAGCTAAGTGTGAGGCAGGAGCACCAGCCCAGAGGAGAGAGCAGTATTCCATTGAGTTGCGGATGAAAGCCTTGTATGTGGTGAGGAGCTCAGGTGTGCCAAGGAAGGACTTCGCACGACGGAGGATGCCCAGTCGGCGACTGGTTTTGGAGGCCAGGTTTGAAATGTGGTTTTCCCAGGAAAGATCATGGCAGATAGTGAGACCCAAAAGCTTGAGTGACAGAACTTCTTGGAGAGGATTATTCAGAAAGTGGATGGGAGGGTTGTCCAGTCGGTCTTTTCGGAGAGACATTGTAAGAGTGTGAGATTTGTCAGGATTGTAAGACATGTTCCACTTGTTTGCCCAGTCTGTGATTTTGTCCAGGTCTGCAGAGAGTGAGGAGGCTGCAGACTACCGATCTGAGGGATGAGGAATGCAGCGGCAGAGAGTGGAGTCATCAGCAAAGAGATAGACTAGGATTTTCAAGAGAGTCGGAGAGATCATTGATGAAGACCAGAAAAAGCACAGGGCCCAGACCACTGCTTTGGGGAACTCCAGCCTGAACAGGAAGAGGAGACGAGAGAAACCCATTCAGGGCCACACGTTGACTACGACTAGAGAGGAAGTCCGCCAGCCACGCGTGGAGATTTCCATGGATACCAAAGGAGGAGAGTTTGGTGAGCAGAGCTGGGTGCCAGACCGTATCGAAGGCACGTGATATGTCAAGGGAGACAGCTCTAATTTCCTGTTTGGCATTGAGGACCTCCATCCATTGTTGAGACAGCAGAAGCAGCATGTCCAGAGTAGAGAGACCTCGTCTGAAACCAAATTGATGATCAGGGATCAAGCCATTGGAGAAGAGGAAAGATTTCATATCCGAAGCAATGATGGATTCCATGACTTTGCTGATAATTGGGAGAAGGCTGATTGGTCTGTAGTTGCTAGGATCTGTTTTTGCACCTTTTTGTGTAAAGCGGTGATGTTGGCTGATTTCCAAGGAGATGGCAGATGACCTTGAGCAAAAGAGAGGGTGAAGAGAATAGAGAAAGGGAGTGAAAGAGCGGAAGAACAGGAATTTAGGACCCGTGGGCTGATGCCGTCAGGTCCAGTTGCAGAATCAGAGTCGAGGGTTGACAGAAACTTTTCCACCTTGTCAGGAGGAAAGGACAGAGAGTCCAGGAGCAGCTGGGTACAACTGGGTACAGTGGGTACAGAGAGGGATGGGTTTGGGACACAAGATTTAGAGGCAAACACAGAGTTGAGGCATTCAGCTTTTTCACGTGCGGATTCAGCTGTGTAGCCGATTGAGGTAAGGGAAGGGATGGAGGGGGAACAAACACCAGAAACAGATTTGACCAGATGCCACCAGGATTTGGAAGAGGGAGACAGAAAAGAGAGTTCGGTCTTGAGAACAGAGAGATATTGTTTCCTGGCTCTCCTGAGGGTGGACACACACTTGTTTCAGGCTTTGTGAAAGGAAATGAGATTTCCTTCCGTTGGATTTGCTTTCCAGGAGACGAAGGCAAGTTGTTTCTGGGCAACAGCCTCACCACAAGATTCCGTGTACCATGGACGGGAGGAAGGGTATGACAACTGAAGACGAGATGGGATAAATCTGTGCATGAGAGAGAGCAATTCACTTTGGAAGAATTCCCAGGATGAGTTGATGTCAGAGGCCGTAGAGATGGGAGACCAGTCCAGATGATTGATGGCTGCTTGAAGACCGTGCCAGTCAGCCTCAGTGAAATGCCAGACTCGTCGGCGCTGAGGAGGCTCTCTGAGAATGGCCAGAGAGATGTCCACTTTAACAAGCACATGATCAGATGAGCCGATTGGAGCAGAAGAAGAGCAGCAGACATTTTCAGGGAAGTTAGTCATGACCAAGTCCAGAAGAGAAGATGCTCCGTTGACTGAGATCCGGGTCGGGAAATTGACCGATTGTGTCAGTCCCAGTGAGTCACAGAAGTCCTTTGCTGAGGAGCCATGGCTGGTGAGAGAGGAACCCACACCCAGCCAACTGGCATGATGACAATTGAAATCACCACATATGAGGAAGAGAGAGTTGGGATGAGTAGATAGAAGTTGGTCCGTATTATCAGACAGCGAGATGTAGATGGAGTCATCACTGTTTCGTTGATGGTACAACACACATATGAACAAGAGGTGGGAGCGAAGGGGAAGCCATAGCCAGAGGTATTCCTGGGGGTGAGGTGGAGAGAGGGCAGTGCAGGGCGAGTGAGAAAGAGAGTTTTTGATAAAGATAGCAACCCCACCTCCAGGACGAGGCTCAGGTCTATCATACCGGAGGAGGGAGTAACCCGGGAGAGATACTAAGGAATCAGAGACATCATGAAGGAGGAAAGTTTCTGTTCAGCAGATCCCGTCTGGTTTGTCAGAAGCAACCTGTATGGAGGGATCAGTTAAGTTTGAACGAAGGCCCCGGATGTTTGAGGTCCATACCGTTGATGAAGAGGAAGGGGGAGCATCGGATACAGAACAGGAAGAGGGAGGGGTAGGGTAAGATGTGGAAGAGGAGGAACAGGTAGGGAGAGCTGTTGAAGGTGTGTCAGTGATTTCAGAATAGTTCGGAGAAAGGGAAGGATGGGGCGGACAAATGGTTTGATGGTGATTGGGTGAGGCACAGTGAGGTGTTATTTGAGGCGGGGGAAGAGCGAGGCAGAAGGTTGGGGGAGATGGAGGTGAGAATTGGAAGGGGGAAGAAGCGGGGAGGACGCTTTGAGGAGGAGGGGTGAGAGGGGGGAAATGGAGAAGAAATGAGGGTGGGGAGATTTGAAGGGGAGGGGTGAGGGGGTAGTTAATGAGGGGAGGGGTTAGGGGGGAGTTTAGGAGGGAAGGGACAAGGGGAGGGATTTGAAAGGGATGGGAGATTTGGAGGGGAGGGGTGAGGGGGGAGTCTAGGAGGGGAGGGTCGAGGGGGTGTCTAGGAGGGGCGGGGTGATGGGGAGGCTTTGGAGGGGAAGAGCAATGGGGAAGATTTGAAAGGGATGGGTGATGGGGAAGATTTGGAGGGGAGGGGTGATGGGGAAGTTTTGGAGGGGAGAGGTGATGGGGAAGATTAGGAGGGGAGGGGTGAGATTGGATTTTGGAAAGTGTACGATTAATGGGAAACGAACATTTATTGCAAAATGAGTTTCTTGTGACCTTCGAGTCAAAAATACGTTTGAGGACGCTGGATTGGGGATGGAGTGCAGGTGAGTTTAGGGAATGTAGGAAAGAGGAAATGTAAGAGATGGAATTTTTTTTTGGAATGAATAGATTTGGTGAGCAAGTCGAAAGCAACCTTTTAAAGAAGAAGAAGAAAAAGGTGTTATAATATACGACAGAATACAGTACTTCAGGCGAAAGTTTAAACATTTTAAAGTTTAACAGTGAAAACTATCTGGGGAAATGGGGGTGAAACACGTGGTCGAAGAACGAACGAACGAATAAGAACAACGAATAAACAAATAAGAACAACGAATAAGAACAGAGAAGGAAATGTTTTTTTTTGTTTGTTTTTTTGTTTAATTGAGATTTTAAACAAGGAAGTATGGGGTGAAGAGACTGGGAAAAACAGAGAACGAAAGTAATTGGAGCACAATCGACGGACCGCTGAGAGAAAAACAACGCCTCAAGGTAGGACATGGTACAAGGCCTCAAAAGACACGACACGAATTATCACGATTTTTTCATACAGGTATGAAAGATTTACACCGAGAAATTTCCTTGGGACCCACTGTAGGTACACACACCATAAAATATATACAGTTTTGACGAAAATACAAATGGGAACAATTACTTAACTTCGATAGCGTGGAGAGCGTGGACAGCTTCGAAAAAACGTAACATCGCCGGCAAGGCCGGAAGCGAAAGTCTTGAGACTAATACATCCTAATTATCTTCATGATTATTCGACTAAACCCTATAATTATTCATCGAAACATCCAGGGCCATGTCAGAATAAAATGAACATTCCTGGTTCTAAACGACATTTATTTTACGTCTTCTTAATAAAATTCCAGACACCCATCCAGAACAACCTCTACCAGGAACGGTATAAAACAAAATGGACACGACTAGGACTTTCAGGAAAGAAAACGGAATTTGAAAAAGGTGGATTTGGGGTGGATTACGGGGGTAGAAAAGATAAAGGTTTTGGATGGGGGAAGATAAGAGATGGTGGTGAACAGATGTTTTGAAGACCTGGAGGGAGGAGTGGGTTTGAAGAGGGTGAGGGAGTTTGATCCAGAGGTGGAAAAAATGAGAAATGAAAGAGTGAAGGTGAGCAGAGAGTCTTGATTTTGGTAGTTTCACCAGAAAAGGGTTGCTGGCAGATCTTGTGCGACCTGTAGGAATATTTGGGGGACAGAGCACAGAGAGAGCCGGGGGAGCAAGGCAGGAGAGGAGTTGGTAGAAGACAGAAAGACCACCGACCTGCCTGTGGTGAGTAAGTGAAAGGCCCTCGGAGTTAGCTTCATCACGGGAGATTCCAATGATTCTGAAATCTTTGGTTTCAACAGCGTGAAGCCGAGCTAGGTTTGAGGCAGGAGCACCGGCCCATAGGGGAGAGCAGTATTCCATTGAGCTTTGGATGAAAGCCTTGTATGTGGTGAGGAGCTCAGGTGTGCCAAGGAAGGACTTCGCATGATGGAGGATGCCAAGTCGGCGACTGGCTTTGGAGGCCAGCTTGGAAATGTGGTTTTCCCAGGAAAGATCATGGCAGATAGTGAGACCCAAAAGCTTGAGCGACAGAACTTCTTGGAGAGGATTGTTGAGAAAGTAGATGGGAGGGTTGTCCAGTCGGTATTTTCGGAGAGACATAGTGAGAGTGTGAGATTTGTCAGGATTGAAAGACATGTTCCACTTGTTTGCCCAGTCTGTGATTTTGTCCAGGTCTGCAGAGAGTGAGGAGGCTGCAGACTGCCGAGCTGAGGGATGAGGAATGGAGCGGCAGATAGTGGAGTCATCAGCGAAGAGATAGAGAAGATTTTCCAGAGAGTCGGAGAGATCATTGATGAAGACCAGAAAAAGCACAGGGCCCAGAACACTACCTTGGGGAACTCCAGCCTTAACAGGAAGTGGAGATGAGAGAAACCCATTCAGGGCCACATATTGAATATGACTTGTTCTTGCGATAACACACATTATACCTTGTAGAATTGTATTACACACATGCACTTTCGTGGCAGCAACATTTCTTTTATTTATCAACTTGCACTTGTATGTCATCCATTGCATTGTGTTTGTATCACAAATTGTTAAAATAGTTTGTTTACAATCAGGCTTGGTCATCTTTATGCCTCCGTCGACGAAGTCCGTGATAGGTTTTTGTTACCGCCATAACTTGAAAATGGCTGAAGGGATCTTAATCAAACTTGGTGCAGGTATGTATAATGAGGTTAACATGAACTCATTAGATTTTGGGGGTCACGAGGTCAAAGGCCAAAGGTCATGTTAGGTAAAAATCCTGTTACCGCGATAACTTGTGAACCAGTGATGGGATCGTGACCAAATTTGGTACACTTATGTAGAATGATGTAAAGATGAACTGATTCGATTTTGGGGTCAAGAGGTCAAAGTCTGTAATAGGTCTATAACTTGAGAACGGCTGAAGTGAACTAATCCAAACTTGGTACAGGTATGTATCATGATGTAAAGGTTAACTGATTAGAATTTGGGGTCAAGAGGTCTACGGTCACAGGTCATGTCAGGTACAAATGTGATAACTTGTGAACAGCTGAAGGGATTTAAATTAAAAGTTAGTACAGGTATGTATAATTATGTAAACATGAACTGCTTAAATTTTGGGGTCAAGAGGTCAAATGTCAAAGTCTGTAATAGGTCTATAACTAGAGAATGGCTGAGGTGATTTAATTAAAACTTGCTACATGTATGTATAATGATGTATAGATTCATTGATTAAAATTTGGGGTCAAGAGGTCAGAGGTCAGAGGTCATCTCAGGTAAAAATTTGATAACTTGAGAACAGCTAAATGGATTTAAATCAAACGTAGTACAAGTATTGTAATGATGTAATAATGTGGGCGGAGGTATATTGGTCGACGTTGTGATGTCGAAGAGTGCCGTTCTAGTTTCATTTTATTCGTCCATTACCGGTTTCACCGGAGGGGACTATAGGTTGGCTGCCTGTCCATCCGTCCGTCCGTCCCACCTGTGGTTTTCCCAGACTTTTTCCCTTACCCTTTAGCATATTTTACTGAAACTTGGTACATGGCTTTATTATGATAAGTTACAGAAGAAATTCAGGTTTCAGGGCATTTCATCAATTTTTCACAGAGTTATGCCATTTTTCGACTTAGAAAATATCACGTACATCGGTAGAGGGCATAGACTCCTTTAGAGAAGGACTGGAACGTCCCATGCTCGGGGTTTGTAACTTGAGTCTGAAGGATTAACTTAAGTCCTGGGCTAAAATGACTTCTAGAAGGGCTAGAGACACGATCTCGGGGTCAAAATAGGGGTTTTTGAGGACGGCGAGTTCAATAGTGACATTTTCAACACCACCTGGGGTCATCTTCGAGGTCAAAAGGTCATATTTCAAGGTCAAATTAGTGAATTTTGGCAATTTTTGCCCGTTTTTTGTGTCTAACTCATAAACGGTGAGAGATGGCTGATTATAATAAGAGGCAAGTTTGTAGAGCTGTCCAAATTTAATATATATTGTCATATATCGTATTACACAAACATACAAACATACAGCAAATACACATTCGAATAATAACAATGCACCGTTTTTCAATAATATTTTGTAAAAAATGTCTATTACAACTATGTCTATGTCTATCACTAGTTGGAGAGCTATCGCTAGTTGGAGAGCTTTTCTTGCCTCCTGAGGCATCCCACAGCCTTTTCTTTGTCACTGACATTGAGGACATGAGCTTTCAATAGAATGTTAGCTAAAGTAGTACATGCTGCATTATTACTAGCTAAAGGTGCATCTACAAAGGATAACAGCTCAGCAAAATGAAAGCGGCAACGCATTTTAGTCATGCCATGCAAATTATAGGCATTATGTACAAAGAAGACGGTTGACATAGTCGGCACACTCAGTCCAACTCTATTCAAATTATCTAGGAACTCAGATGACACCTCGTTACCATCTTCATCATCCATGATCTCCTCCATACTGGTGCTATCGCCATATTTATGAACAAGGTATCCGGCCAAATAAACAACTTTATGCTTAAGGGCATCATCAGACCTCAAGAGTTCCTGAGTGTCATGAGGAGTGATCTCGTCAATGAGTTCACTTCGCTCATCTGGATTGATGGAAGTACCACAATTCTTGTCGCAAACAAGCACACGAGAACTAGATTCTGGCATAATGTCATGCTTAACGAGTGTCTGCAAATTTGCAATTTTAGCTGCAGCCATAATGTCAACTACGTCAATGTAGAAGTTTCCACCGCATCTTTGCCTGGCTTGGCCGAAAAACTTTTCCAAGGCTTCATCCGCGAATATAGCAGGAAGAACGTAGTCAAAGTCTTTCTCTGCCAGAAGCAATTTGGCAGCATCCACATTATTACGTGTGGACACAGTGAAGGCTTCAGCAGTTTGCCGAGTTAGCTTCAGCTTACGACCACCACCTCCTTGCCATGCGCAGGTAGATATAATTTGGCAGGCCTCCTCCAGCCTAGTGAAACTTGTACAGTCTGCTGTCCAAGGCTGTCTGGATTCGTCGCGCAGATGGATAGCTGAGAAACGGTCTTTCACATTCATCATCTTGAACCACTCACTCATTGTCTGGGTGAGAATGATGGTGCCTTCGCTGATGCCCAGTGAATCCTTGAAGGTCTTTAAGGCAGCGACAGTCTTGTCATTGAACACCTGACATACCAAGGGTACGCTCTGGCGTTGAAGGTGCTTGGGGAAAACAGCGGTGTGCGTCAGCTTGGTTAAGCGAATAGGAGTACCTCGGTCGATCTCATAAAGCTTCCGAATATCACTCCAGGAAGCTTTGTACTCATTGCCATGTACGACAAATGAGTGTCTGGCCATCAACAGTAATCCAGTTGTTGCAAACATTTTTGAAGATGTGCACGTCGTCGTACACTAAGAACATAGATTGCTCTTGAATCGATAGCACTTGACAACTTTCCGGTCCTCCAAGTTTTGAATAAACACTGCGATTGGTATTGCAATTGTCACATATCAAATAAATCACAGTACCGCCAGTACCAAGTACAGCTGAGGCAGCTTCGATGAGGAGTTCCTTCAGCTGATCGGCAGTTAGTTTTTTGCAGGGCAAAACGCGTAGAATATAGCGTGGACCACCAAAATGGCAGGCAACTTCAACAACCATAGCATGTGAAGCAAGCATTTCATGGTCACCCCCCACTGCAGCATTTTGAGCGTATCCTAGAACATGCCCTCCAGAAAATCGCAATGTCTCGACCAGCTTTACCTCGTCAAACATTAAATTGACCAAACGCTGCTGCGGCTTAAGCCGGTCGAACAACGTTTTGAGGTTGGAGTCCTGCAGACTACTAGAAAGCACCTGTTTTACCTTTTTTGTTGATGGTAGAATGATTAAGCCAGATCGACGAATCATTTTGTATGCACTGGGTGATATGTTGTGAAGCTGCATTGCGAAAATCATAGTATCGGTATCAAATCGGCGACCATCAGGAGGTATGAACACATGCCGCAGCTGCGACAGAAGGAAGGTTAAATGAGGAAGCTCGTGTGCCTCAGTCATCTTGCAGAGCTGGCTTATTACGTGCTGAAGAATTTCCTGGCTTGTGTACTCATAGGTGTTTACCTGGTCAGTTATGGATCTAATCTGGGACCGTTTTGAGAGCAAGCTGTTCTTTTGCAAAAAGGAAAAGGTCGTTTGGGCACCTCAATGCCATCTTTCTGAACTCTATTCAAGAATAGGAATCCAAAAGGTGAGCTGACTTGTTGGAAATGAAAGAACTGCCTGACCGTTTGTCCAGTAGCGTCAGTTATTGATAGGTACAGGTTTTTCTGGTCTTTTATGATGGTAAAGCCAGGAAAATAGGAGCTGATTTTGGCGCAGAAGTGGTCGAAATCTTGGATCTTGTCTGCAGCCTCAGCAGCTGCATGCACCTTCTTAGTTCTTGATTCTGATGTAGAAGATGATGTTGGGCGTGGGGCTGAAGTAACCTGCTTCAAAACTGATTTCGGTAATCCAGGAAATATTGATGGGGGTTCTTTGGGTCGCTTGCCACCCTTAACTGACACCCATTTACAATTGAAATGTGTCTCACAAATATATATATCTCCTTCAAGCGCCTCAAGCTTTCTTTCTCATTCGGCATTGCCAATATCCATCTCTCCCTCTCCTCAGGATCTTTTGGGAAGGATAGGACCTTTACATAAGGCGTCCCATCATAGTTTCCTTTACAGCCAAAGCAGCTGCAACGACGTGGCATCTTGTCATGAAAGCAGGAAACAAAACAAAGATCCTGTGAGATCACCAGCTGGACAGTTTCTGAAAGAGAAGAGAAACATATTATTTTGCTGATTTCCGATATTAAATGTGAAATATCACAATTAATTTTAAAATAAATAATAATTAATACACAAATCAAAAAAATTAAAAACAAAATTGTTTAAAAATAAAGTTACCAAATGGGAAAAAAATAATGTATATTCAAATCATTTTTTCGAGGGAAACTAATCTGTTATAATACAGACTATTATATTTTATTTATTTATTTATTTATTTATTTATTTATTTATTATATAAATTACATGTCATATGTCAATTTCATTCCGATCCATCCAATAGTAAAGTGCTGTGGTATTTGCATAGAAAACGAGGCATTCATAGAAAACGAGATAGAAAATGGGAACTCAGACTCAAGTTACAAACCCCGAGGTCGTGACGTTCCAGTCCTTCTCGAAAGGAGTCTATGGTAGAGGGACATGCTTTGCAAAGCAATTCTCCCTCTTGTTCTAGCAGGGATTGTACAAAGGGGATGTATAAACAGAAGCTACACGTGGCTCGTACATGCTGTATTGTATCTATATTCCATAATCGATTGGCAGTTTTTTTTTCTATCTCTTACCTACTTTTGTGTGACACACAACATTCTACTTGATACACAATTCAAGTGTGATGAATACTATCCGTGTATAACGGATGCCGGTGTGTATAGGTGTACAATGTTCAGGATGTTTGTTAAGCACAGCTGGGATGTGCTCTAAAGACAGATCGACGTGCTCAGCACCTAACGTGTCTTCACCCTAGTTTACAGAGCAGTGCTTTAAATAGGACCTTGTGTCCTGTTACAGACGAGCGAGTTACGGAAACCTCGAGCTGCCCGCCACGAGCTTCGCAACGGTGGATTGAGGTACGATTCGCTTTTTTAACCTGGGAAGGTGCGCTCGAGTTTCCAAAAGTAACGTGGTGTGTTAAAATTACTGAAGACCTTTAAAAAACTACTGTATGGATAGATATACGATATTATTGATGGCAACACCTTTTCATCACCATTTAGTAAGTGTAGAACCACCTTTAGAGGCCATTTTCCCCCACAGAGCAGGGGTTGGCCTTTTTCGGGCACCGTGGTCCCCTTTTCTGAGGCAATGTTATATGGCCGGATGCTCTTCCTGCCACCAACCCTGTTAGTCACCTCTTGCGACACACAGGGAATTACCAGTGAACTGGTCCTCAATTTGCCGACCTCGGAAGTTCGCCCCATCTTAGAATTTGGAGCACCTGTATGAAGTTCAAGTCTCACGATATCGCAGGTTGCAGATATCGAGCGAATCCAAAAGAGCTGTGTGAATGCTCACCTGTCCAAATCATCTTCCCTATCCGAACCGTTTACCTGCTTCCAATATTGCTCCTCTTGCTGATCATTCCACTAAACTGGTCACAGACTTTGCTAAGGAACTCAAACAAATTGATAAACCCGAACACGCAACGATACAAGCCTGAACCCCATTCCCTTCCTTGTCCATTTGTTGAACATCAATATCCAAACTATTTCAATCTTTATTCATGTTCCTATAACTTTAGCCGTCTATTTTTTTTTACCTCCGCCACCAAATATGGATGGAAGTTATGTTTTCACCCCTGTCTGTCCTGATATGTTTGTTGTCTGCTCGTGAGCAGGAGTTTTTCTGCTTCTGAACAGGATATCTCAAAATGTTGTGGACGAAACCTGGTGGACAGGTCGGGTGTGTTACGAAATAATATACCATTGAATTTGAAATCATATAGTTGCAATGTACTGTGGTAAAAGGTAACTGAAATTAAATAATAATAATAATAATAATAATAATAATAATACATTTATTTTATATAGCGCTTTTCAAGAAGCCCAAAGACGCTTTGACAGAGTACAAAAAAACAAGTGCAAAAAGACAAAAATCAACAGGTAAATAATCAAAGCAAAAGGAAGGAGAAGGAGAAGAGATAGTCAGGGGTTAAATGCTGTGGGTTAAATGTTGAATGCAGTGTTGAACAGGTGGGTCTTGAGTGATGTTTTGAATGTGGTGAGTGAGGAGGAGTCTCTGATGGTGTGAGGTAGTGAGTTCCAGAGGGTGGGAGCAGCGATGGAGAAGGCCCTGTCCCCCCAGGATCTGAATTTGGTCCGCATGGGGGGGGGGGGGGGGTCAGGAGGTTGGTACCAGCAGAGCGGAGGTTGCGGGTGGGAGTGTGTCTGGAGAGGAGGTCAGTCAGGTAGGATGGGGCCAGGTTATGGAGGGCTTTGTAGGTCAAGAGGAGGATTTTGTACTGGATTCTCTGGGGGATGGGGAGCCAGTGAAGCTTGTAAAGGACGGGGGTGATGTGGTCACAGGTCCGGGAATGGGTGAGTAGATGGGCAGCGGAGTTCTGAATGTATTGGAGTTTATTGATGATTATTGAGGGTGAACCAAAGAGGAGGCTGTTGCAGTAGTCCAGACGGGAGGTGATGAAGGCGTGGATGAGGGTTTCTGCAGCCATGGAGGAGAGGGATGGACGGAGACGGGCGATGTTTTTCAGGTGAAAGAAGGCTGTCTTTGTGATCTGTTTAGTGTATTTGTCGAAGGAGAGGGTTTGGTCAAAGATGATGCCAAGATTCCGGATGTGAGGGGAGGTGGATACTGGGAAACCGTCGATGTTGAGGGCAAAGTTATGGGTGGATGTGGTGAGCGTTTTTGGGCCAATGATGATTATTTCAGATTTATCATAGTTAAGTTTGAGGAAGTTGATTTGAAGCCAGGATTTTATTTCAGTGATGCAGTTTGTCAGGATAGAGTAGGTGGCGGTGGAGATGGACTTGGTGGAGATGAAAATCTGGATGTCATCGGCGAAGCAGTGGAATTGGAGACCATGACGGCGGATTAAGTGACCAAGGGAGGACAGGTACAGGATGAAGAGGAGGGGGCCAATAACTGAACCTTGGGGGACACCTTGGAGGAGGGGAGCAGTGGGGGATTTGCAGTTATTGATGGAGACTAGGGCATGCCCGTACTATATATATATCTAAAATTATATCCCCCCCCTCTATTTACATGAAATGGTTTGGTCCAAAGCGAACGGCTTGCGAGTACGGTGACAATCCCCCCCCCTCTATTTACATGAAATGGTTTGGTCCAAAGCGAACGGCTTGCGAGTACGGTGACAATCCCCCCCCTCTATTTACATGAAATGGTTTGGTCCAAAGCGAACGGCTTGCGGAGTTTGGTAAAGAAATCGCCATAGCGTGCACAAACGCGCAGGAAAGCGAAAGAATCGCAAATTAGTTTTAATTAGTTTTAAAACATAGTTTAACGCCAACATAGCGGCAACATAGTTTGCCAACGTGAAATAAATGAATACGCTCTCAAATGTGCCGTCCGAGGCAGAGTCTGTTCGCCACGTTCGGCACACGTGATAACTCGCTGCTCTCTGATTGGTTGAATCGTTTTTTGGACATAGCTCGGTAACTACTTGTCCGATTAATATGAAACCTTGAAAAGGCACATCCTCGGGTCCCCAGCAATATACCTGGCAAGTTTCAAGTATATCGGACCCGTGGTTGTCGAGAAACAGCGGTCACAGACAAACACACAGACATACACACACACACACACACACACACACACACACACACACACACACACACACACACACACACACACACACACAGAGATTACTGGAATTATAGATAGATGAACTGGCGTCTGTCGGAGAGGTATGATTTGATCCAAGAGAGGGCAGTGCCGGTAATGTTAAAGGTGGTTTCAAGTCGGGTGAGGAGGATGGTGTGATTGATGGTGTCAAAGGCGGCGCTGAGGTCGAGGAGGATGAGAATGTTGAGGTTGCCAGCGTCAGAGGAGAGGAGAAGGTCGTTGGTGATTTTGAGGAGAGCAGTTTCAGTACTGTGGTTGGAGCGGAATCCGGATTGGAATGTTTCATACAGGTTATTGGCAGAGAGGTGATGTTTAAGTTGAGTGGCTACAGCACGTTCCAAAACTTATGACAGAAAGGGTAGGTTGGAGATGGGTCTGAAGTTGTTTAGGGTGTCAGGGTTGAGTCCAGGTTTTTTCAGAATGGGGGTAACAGCAGCAATTTTGAGGGATGGTGGGACGATGCCTGTAGACAGGGAGGAGTTTATTGTTGCAGTGATAAGTGGAGAGAGAGCAGGAAGGGAGGCCTTGACAAAGCTGGAGGGGATGGGGTCAAGAGTGCAGGTGGCAGTTTTCATTCCTATGAGGAGTTCAGAGAGGTCAGTAGGGGAGACTGGGGAGAACTGAGACAGGGGTTGGCAGGATAAGGGGGGGGGCAGGTGGTTTGAGGGGGAGCAGGTGCGGTGGTGGTTAAGCTGCTGTAGATGTTGTCAATTTTGCTTTGGAAGAATGAAAGGAAGGAGATGCAGTTGTCTACTGTGAATGACTGGGTGGTGGTGTCCAGGGGGCTGAGGAGTTTGTTTATTGTAGAGAAGAGTGCTTTTGGGTTTCCAGAGCCAGAGTGGATAATTTGAGAGTAGTAGGCAGAGCGGGCGCGGGAGAGGGCATCTTTGTAGTGTTGTAGGTGGTCCTTGTAGGCTTGGGAGTGAATTGTGAGACCTGTTTTATTGCGGAGTCTTTCAAGTTGGCGAGCACGAGTTTTCATCAGGCGGAGTTCAGGGGTAAACCAGGGAGCAGAATGGGTGAAAGAAACTGTTTTGATTTTTATAGGCGCAAGCTGGTCAAGGCAGGAGGAGAGAGTGTGGTTGTAGTAGTCAGTGAGGTCAGAAGGGGTGTGGAGGTCAACGAAGGGAGAAGTGGACATTTTTTCAGAGAGGGTGGATGAGAATGAGGTAGGTGAAAGAGCGTTTAGCTTACGGAAGTTGATAGTGCGATAATGCCTTGGTGCTGGGGTGGGGATGTTGATGGTCATAGTGATGGCTAAGTGGTCAGAGAGGGTGAGGTCGGAGCCAGAGAGATGGTGCAAAATTAATCCAGTAGAGCAGACAAGGTCCAGAATGTGCCCATGGTTATGGGTAGGAAAGTTGACATGTTGAGTGAGGTTAAAGCAGGTGAGTAAATCAGTGAAGTCAGTGGTTATTGTGGAGTCAGTGGAGTCCATGTGGATATTGAAATCACCGAGGAGGAGGATTGAGGGGGAGAGGGAACAGAGCTGGGTCAGAAAGTAGGAGAAGTCAGACAGGAATGATGGGTGTGGTTTGGGAGGGCGGTAGACGACAGCCATGACTGACTGTGTGTGACCAGAGAGTTTAAAAGCCAGGTGTTCAAATGATGGAGCAGATGAGATGGAGATGAGGCTGCCTTTGTGCAATAACAATAACATGTAACATGTAACCGAGCCCCTGTCTAGCCAATATGTCTGCATTCCAAGATCAAGTGAAGAGGTAACAAGAGGATCAAGAAATAACATGCAATGTCCTCAAAGCCAGGCAGCCTTTGTCCAGATGTCTTCCGGGGAGGAGGGAAATTTCCAGGCTGTTGATAAGAAAGCAGGTGGGAGCGAAAATGTCCAAATGGCTTGTTAAATGTACTCGGAAGAAAGTTTTTACTGGTAATTGGCCTCTTTTACCTCTTCATTGGATCTTGGAATGCAGACATTTTGGCTAGACAGGGGCTCGCACTGGTCATCGGCCTCTTTTACCTCTTCACTTGATCTTGGAATGCAGACATATTGGCTAGACAGGGGCTCGCACTGGTCATTGGCCTCTTTTACCTCTTCATTGGATCTTGGAATGCAGACATATTGGCTAGACAGGGGCTCGGACTGGTCATTGGCCTCTTTTTCCTCTTCACTGGATCTTGTAATGCAGACATATTGCCTAGACAGGGGCTCAGACTGGTCATCGGCCTCTTTTACCTCTTGACTTGATCTTGGAATGCAGACATCTTGGCTAGACAGGGGCTCGGACTGGTCATCGGCCTCTTTTACCTCTTCACTGGATCTTGGAATGCAGACATCTTGGCTCGACAGGGGCTTGGACTGGTCTTGGGCCTCTTTTACCTCTTCACTTGATCTTGTAATGCAGACATCGTGGCCAGACAGGGGCTCGGACTGGTCATTGGCCTCTTTTACCTCTTCACTTGATCTTGGAATGCAGACATATTGGCTAGACAGGGGCTCGGACTGGTCATCGGTCTCTTTTACCTCTTCACTTGATCTTGGAATGCAGACATATTGGCTAGACAGGGGCTCGGACTGGTCATCGGTCTCTTTTACCTCTTCACTTGATCTTGGAATGCAGACATATTGGCTAGACAGGGGCTCGGACTGGTCATCGGTCTCTTTTACCTCTTCACTTGATCTTGGAATGCAGACATCTTGGCTAGACAGGGGCTCGGACTGGTCATTGGCTTCTTTTACCTCTTCATTGGATCTTGGAATGCAGACATATTGGCCAGAAAGGGGCTCGGACTGGTCAATGGCGTCTTTTACCTCTTCATTGGATCTTGGAATGCAGACATATTGACGAGACAGGGGCTCGGACTGGTCATTGGCCTCTTTTACCTTTTCAGTTGATCTTGGAATGCAGACATCTTGGCTAGACAGGGGCTCAGACTGGTCATCGGCCTCTTTTACCTCTTCACTGGATCTTGGAATGCAGACATCTTGGCTAGACAGGGGCTCGGACTGGTCATCGGCCTCTTTTACCTCTTCACTGGATCTTGGAATGCAGACATCTTGGCTAGACAGGGGATCGGACTGGTCATCGGCCTCTTTTACCTCTTCACTTGATCTTGGAATGCAGACATATTGGCGAGACAGGGGCTCGGGCTGGTCATCGGTCTCTTTTACCTCTTCACTTGATCGTGGAATGCAGACATATTGGCTAGACAGGGGCTCGGACTGGTCATCGGTCTCTTTTACCTCTTCACTTGATCTTGGAATGCAGACATCTTGGCTAGACAGGGGCTCAGACTGGTCATTGGCCTCTTTTACCTCTTCACTGGATCTTGGAATGCAGACATCTTGGCTAGACAGGGGCTCGGACTGGTCATCGGCCTCTTTTACCTCTTCACTTGATCTTGGAATGCAGACATATTGGCGAGACAGGGGCTCGGACTGGTCATCGGTCTCTTTTACCTCTTCACTTGATCGTGGAATGCAGACATATTGGCTAGACAGGGGCTCGGACTGGTCATCGGTCTCTTTTACCTTTTCACTTGATCTTGGAATGCAGACATCTTGGCTAGACAGGGGCTCGGACTGGTCATTGGCCTCTTTTACCTCTTCACTGGATCTTGGAATGCAGACATCTTGGCTAGACAGGGGCTCGGACTAGTCATCGGCCTCTTTTACCTTTTCACTGGATCTTGGAATGCAGACATCTTGGCTAGACCAGGGCTCGGACTGGTCATTTGCCTCTTTTACCTCTTCACTGGATCTTGGAATGCAGACATCTTGGCTGGACAGGCGCTCGGACTGGTCGTCCGCATTGAAAACGACCATAAATTAGCCAGAGTGCGAAGGAGCATTAGGACAGGGAGGGAAGGGAAAGCAGATGGAACTGCTGTGTGCTGAGGGACATTCCATTTTAAAAGCAACATCTGGTAACGAGGGACTTGAGTGCTGCTTGCGAACCGAGACTGGTTCTACACTCCAGGCCCTGATGAAAGAACCAGCTGCACCGGATTCACCTGCTTGCTTCGGTGATGCCAACCTCACCTGGACGATTTGCAACGCGACCGGCAGGTCGGACTTCAACCTGTACAACCCATCTGGACAAGATCATTTGAACGTGTGAAGCACCAACCACGATCATTTGTAACCTGCTGAAGTCTATGTTTTAAGAACTGGTTACCTGAGATAAGTTACCACCCTGAAAGTCGTGAGATAATGTGTAGCTGCATTGATATCTATGACGTGTGCTTTATAATCTGGGGATTTTTATTCAATGAATGTTTCTTTTAATCAGCATTAATTAGTGTATATATATATATATAACGATTGTAAAGGTAGGGATTAATAAATATTAGTTATTAAATCACATTCTGCCTCGTGTCATACCTTTATTTCACCTTTATAATGACAGACAGGACGTGTTATTGTCCGAAATTATGTTCTCTGGGTAACTGAGAAACCCTCTGGGTAACTGGTGCACTCGCTTCGGTGCCTCGAGGAAGTGCGTAATACACAAGGACGAATTGATTCGATTTTGGTGAAGATACGGTTCGGATACTGGAATTTTTAAAAGTGATTCTTCACCATTGAGATATTGGACCAGAAACGAAATATAGAACGATATCTCAAAAAGTTGTGGACAAATTTGGAGAAAATTTGGACGATGAGTTGGTTAAGTGACAAAACCAAACCGACTCGATTTTGGTTAAAGGCTCACTATCTACCATGATCTTTCCTGGGAAAACCACATTTCCAATCTGGCCTCCAAAGCCAGTCGCCGACTGGGCATCCTCCATCGTGTGAAGTCGTTCCTTGGCACACCTGAGCTCCTCACCACATACAGACTTGGCATTTAATATGGAATTTTTTTTTTCTTGACTTGGGTTTACTTTCTTAACTCAGTATATCAATCTGGTGAGTTTCTTTTACACTTTGGTGATTTATTTGTTAAAAGAACCATGTCACTCATTGTCGCAGCAAGAAGTCAACAACAGGATGATATCACAGGTGGCGTGGCAAAATGTACGGACAGGTGGATTTGATGATTGGCTTCACAGTCGGGTATACAAGGGTTGTTGCGTTCTGTATTAGTGGAAAACAACTGCTGCACGTCTCCAAAAGTTATTGCCGCTTCCTCTGGAGATGGTCCGTCAACTCGACAATGCTGTTTGTCATGGAGTGGTGGCTATACGAAATTACGGCATGAAACAGCGTGCTATTGCTCAGCAGTATGGCATCATTCAAGGTCATGTGTCAAACATCCTGAAACGAAATGCTCAGAGGGGTGTCCCTACTCCAATACCGAGGCCAGGACGTCCCCGCAGAACAACAAGGAGGGATGATCGCCAGCTGCACCGGTTAGTCCGCAATGGCCGTACCAAGTCAGCTAATCGGCTTAGGGCTGAGTGGCAGCAACTGACAAATGTGCCTGTATCCAGAAGGCTAGTCAACCAACGACTGGTTCAAGCAGGCTATCATGCCAGGCGTCACCTGAGAAAGCCACGCCTGACCAGATTGCAGTGGGCCAGAGATCACCGTCAATGGCAGCCAGGACACTGGAATCACGTGATCTTTAGTGACGAGTCCAGATTTCTGGTCTATCGTCAAGATGGCCGCGTCCAAGTGCGCAGACAAGTGCATGAAGCCTACAACAACGATTGTATAGTGCCAAGAGTCCAAGCTGGAGGTGGTGGGGTGACCGTTTGGGCTGCTTTTCATGCACGGGGCAAAACTGACCTGGCTGTTCTGAATGGAAACTGGAACCAGTTCAAGTACAGGGCCATTCTGGAAGAAACATTTCTTCCATTTGCTCGTGCAGCCTTTCGAGGAAACTTTGTCTTCCAAGATGACAATGCACGGCCTCATCATGCTCGCATGATCCAACACTTTCTTGCTGACCGTGGTGTAGAGCATATGGAGTGGCCTGCCATGTCCCCGGATATGAATCCGATAGAGAACTTGTAGGCAGAATTAACGCGTCAAATCGACCACTTGGACCAGCAGCCGACTTCTGTGCGTGAATTGCAGCAGACTATTGTCACTGCATGGCAAGAGATTCCTGTCCAAACCTTGGCAAATCTCGTGAACAGCATGCCTCAACGTGTACGTGCTCTCCTGAATGCTCGTGGGGGTTACACGAAGTACTGAACTGTAATTTTACTGTCCGTAATCCCAGTCGTAATTTAACTTTTGTTTTTGTTAATAAAAAATTGGGCTAATGTGCAAAATAAAGAGATACTTCTGGAAAACGTACAGAAGTTTAACACAGTACTGTCCATGAATTGAGTTCGATATCAGTTTACATCACTTTCAAGGATCAATTTATTTGTTTCAAAATGTTAAATGTGGTTTTTGTTTCTTTTAAAGGTCACATTAACAAAATCTAGAATAGTTTCAACATAATTCCAATGAACTTTTGGTTCTAAGACATCTTGAAAAGTAAGTTCACCCCCACAAAAAAAATATTCCATATTAAATGCCAAGTCTGTACAAGGCTTTCATCCGCAGATCAATGGAATACTGTTCCCCCTTCTGGGCCGGTGCTCCTGCCTCACACCTAGCTCGTCTTCACGCTGTTGAAACCAAAGCTTTCAGAATCATTGGAATCTCCCGTGATGAAGCTAACTCTGAGGGCCTTTCACTCACTCACCGCAGGCAGGTTGGTGGTCCTTCTGTCTTCTACCGACTCCTCTCCGGCCTTGCTCCCCCAGCTCTGTCCTCCAAATATTCCTTCAGGACACAGAAGATCTGCCAGAAACCCTTTTCCGGTGAAACTGCCAAAATCAAGACTCTCTGCTCACCTTCCCTCCTTCATTCCTCTTTTTTCCCGCCTCCGGAACAAACATCCTCACTCTCTTCAATCCCACTCCTCCCTCCAGGTCTTTAAAACAGCTGTTCACCACCATCTCTTATCTTCCCCCATCCAAAACCTTGATCTTTTCTACCCCCGTTAATTCACCCAAATCCACCTCTTTCAATCTCCGACAAAATTCCTGAAATTCCTAGTAGTGTCCATTTGTTTTATACCATGTAATCCTCCCCCTTGCCCCAGCCCTCCCCCTTCCACAGATCTACCGACGTCCCTGTTCTCTACTGTTGTTGTGCTTGTGTGCTTTCCTCTCTCTCTCCCTCTTGTCTCCCACTCACTTTATTATATGTTTTATGTGTCCGTTTATGTTTTTTGTGTTTAATATGTTAGCATGAGCCTCAACTTTGTATACAAATTTTTTTTTTTTAAAGGTCCGGATGCAGATCCTGCCCATCAGTGGATAAAACATGGAAACTGTTCAGCTTGGCGGAGTTATGCGCACTGCCGCACACCTTTCTACTATTCATAGTTTTTATTTCTGATGTTAATTTTTATCTATCTTTTTTATTAATTATCCCTTGTAATACAAATATTTTTGTCGTCGAACTTATTGTTTGGTGTTTGTTAATAAAACCGAAATTATTATAGTTCATTTATAAAGAATTTCAAGTGTGACTCAGCTTGTCATCCTTCCACAGGTCGACAAAATGAGTACCAGCTAGCCGGTAAGGGGAAATTGCATTCTGGGCTCAGCCCAGAAAAATGATGCAGCCAACCAGCCCCAGGCTGCATAGGAATAAATAAACAGGAAGGCGTCATGCAGAGCACGATACTTGCAAAATACACCCCTCACCCCAAAAACGGTTGCCATGGATACATCAAATTGTCAATTTAATTAAGATTAAAATGGACGATCCTAATCAAAGCTCAGGTCAGTCGGATTAAAATTGATGATTTTTCAGATGAAAATTTATATTAGAAGTTAGGCCTTGAGTTGACCTTTGACCTTTTGACCTCAAAAATAGTTGGTTTCCCAATTCAATGATGAACTAAGCAATTGGTGTTTACTTTTTAAGTTAATAGGATGAAAAGTGATGATTTTTCAGGTGAAAATGGATGATTTTAGAAGTTTGACCATGGGTTGACGTTTGATTTATTTTTTTTAACCTTAAAATAGCTGGTTTTCAAATTCCGTGAGGCACTATGCAATTGCTGTTTAATTTTCAAGTCAATCAGATGAAAATTGATGATTTTTCAAATGAAAATGGATGATTTTTCAAATGAAAATTGATGATTTTTCAAATGAAAATTGATGATTTTTGAAGTTTGACCTTGAGTTGACCTTTGACCTTTTGACCTCAAAATAGTTGGTTTCCCAATTTATTGACTCAATATGCCAAAGCTGTTCAATGTTCAAGTCAATCAGATGAAAAATGACAATTTTTGAAATTTGACCTCAAGTTGACCTTTCACCTCAAAATCAATAGACTTCTTCCCTATGACAAACTCTACCATCTGGTAAAGTTTGGCGAAGATCGGTTTAAAATTGTGACCTATAGGAGATTGACAAACAAACAGACAGACAGACAGACAGACGCACAAGACCAACCAATATACTTGAAAAATCTTTGACCTCACAGATCATGTCGATGTCTTGCTGGTACTTAAATGGGAAAAATATACCTGGTGGTGGCCTGTCTCCTCTCCAAGCCAAGTTATGGCAGAAATTTGTAATTTGTTCAAGATGCCTGCGATAACTCACCAACTCTTTACAAAAGACACCGTGGGATCTTTAACGTCTGCCGACTAATACTGGCAGATGGGTCACCACGTTTAACATTCCACCCTAGGGGTGGCGAACTCTGATACAATGTCATGCCTACAAAGCACCAAATAGAACAGTCTATAATCGAATTCAGACTAGTCAGCATGGAGGTAAATACAGTACTGTACTATGGTGTCAGTCATCCTGTACCATCATTCTAAAATCTAAACAATTGTAAATTGCTCATTACATTGAAAATTGCTCATTTCATTTCATACCATAAATTGTACTCGTTACATTGAAAGAATAGCTTTGTGCAGGATTTTATCGGAGGACATGTACAGTGCCTTCAGAAAGTATTCATACCCCTTCACTTTTTTCACATTTTGTTGTGTCACAGCCTCAAGTGAAAATGGATTGAATTGAGATTTTTGTCTTACATTTAGGATACCCCATAATGCCAAAGTGGGGAATTTTTTTTTTTTAATAGAAATTTCTACTAATTTTTTAGAAAATAATTAATTAAAGATGGAATACAGAAAAATCTAATTTACATAAGTATTCTTCTTCTTGGGTGTGTCTGTATCAGCTTTGCACATCTGGATTTGGGGAGTTTCTCCCATTCTTCCTTGTAGATTTGCTCAAGCTCTGTCAAGTTGGATGGTGAGCGTCGGTGAACAGCAATCTTCAGGTCCTTCCACAGATTCTCAATGGGATTCAAGTCTGTGCTTTGGCTGGGCCACGCGGGGACTTTCACGTTCTTGTTATGAAGCCATTTCATTGTTGCTTTGGCTGTATACTTGGGGTCATTGTCCTGTTGGAACATAAATCTTCACTGCAGGCTAAGGTCTTTTGCACTCTGAAGCAGGTTCTCCTCAAGGATTTGCCTGTATTTGGCTCCATTCATTGTTCCCTCTTTCCTTACAAGTCTCCCAGGCCCAGCTGCTGAAAAGCATCCCCATAGCATGATGCTGCCACCCCTATGCTTCACGGTAGGTATGGTGTTAGATGGGTGATGAGCTGTGCTCAGTTTCGGCCAGACATAGCGCTTCGCCAGTCGTAGCACTTTCCAAAGTGGTCAATTTTCATCTCATCAGACCACAGAATAATTTGCCTCATGCTCTTCGTCTTTCACGTGCCTTTTTGCAAACTCCAGTCTTGCTGTCATGCACCTATTTCTGAGTGGCTTCTGTCTGGCCACTCTCCCATAAAGCCTAAATTTGTGAACTGTTGCAGAGACTGTTCTCCTTCCGGCATTTTCTCTCATCTCAGCCAAGGAATTCACCCCTCTGACCAAGGTTCTTCTTGCCCGGTTGCTCAGTTTGGTTGGACGGACAGCTCTAGGAAGAGTCTGGCTAGTTCCATTTTTTTTCCATTTCCTAATGATGGAGCTCACTGTGCTCTTGGGAACTTTCACCACTGGGTTTTAAGTTATACCCTTCCCCAGATCTTTGCCTCCTCTCAATTCTAGCTCAGAGTTTTACGGACAGTTCCTTGGACTTCATGGTAGAGTTTCTGCACTGACGTGCACTACCAACTCTGGGACTTTATATAGAAAGGTGTGTTTCTTTCTAAATAATGTCCAATCAATTAAATTGGCGGCAGGTGGACTCCAATCAAGTTGTAGAGACATCTCAAGGACGATCAAATGAAATTGGATGCACCTGAGCTCAACTTGGAGTGTCATAGCAAAGGGGATGAATACTTGTTGACTCGAGACATTTCAGCTTTTCATTTGTATTTTCTGAAAATTCCATTTTGACATTATGACATTATTTTGATGTGACAAAAAAACTCTAAATTTCATCAATTTTAGATTCAGGCTGTAACACAACCAAATGTGAAAAAGTCAAGGGGTGTGAATACTTTCTGAAGGCACTGTATACTGTTTCTCCCGATTTAAACTCGTAAAACAAGTCATTTTTACTGTCTACAAAATAAAAGACAAGGAAACGAATATACATATTTTTTGCTGTTTCTTATTTAATTTTCTCTGTTCTATTTCAGTGAAGCTAGCCTGGTGTTGGGCTAGCGGCTAGGGTGCCAGCTTAGGATCCTAGGATCCTGGGTTCGAATCCCGGTCGATAGCTGAATTAACGCCAGGGGGGTTGACTCAGCCTGTCATCCTTCCGAGGTCGGCAAATTGAGTACCAGTTCACTGGTAATTCCCTGTTTGTCGTAAAAAGGCGACAAAAAGGGTTGGCGGCAGGAAGGGCATCCGGCCGTAAAACATTGCTTCAAAAAGGGGACCGAAAAACAACAACAACCACGGTCCCCGAAAAAGGCCAACCCCCGCTTGCGGGGAAAAATGGCCTCTAAAGGTGTTTGTTTTTGTTGTTTTTTTTCAGTGAAGCTGTTGAACCTATGTTTTATGATCTTGTGCAACTTTACCATGCTCAACACTAATTTTCCTTTACTTGAGCATTATTTTCTTGAATGCAGAAGTTTGGCAGAGGTTATTCTTAAATAGAAAGGTCAATTGGAGGATATCACAAAAGGACAGATCAAAAAAAGAATACTTTTCTGATAAATATAAAAAGTGTAGTTCAAGACCAAAAAAAGAAAGCTCAATTTGGAGTTTACAAATACGTTTTAATAATTGCACGGTGTCTGGAATTCTTCCCATTTTTTCCAGTGAATCAAAACAAAGTGCAGAAGGTTTACAGTCTTTGTTCGTTTTGGTCGAAACCATGGAGTGTGATGTTGTCATCTCATTTAATGGTAAATGCATCATCATTGTCCCTCATTTTGAACCTGCTGATCACAGGTGAGAGATACTTTGAATGATATGCATTTGAGGTAAGGAATCATTTTTCCTTTTGTACCGAATGTTTGCCAATCGGTGTCTGAGGATATGTGGTAGCTAGGAGGGCATTTCCCGAACCCACAGGAGGGCATTTCCTGGTGTGTGTATTTCACTGTGTGCGTGCACATGTTTGAACAGAGGAGGCGGGAGATGTGCCTGTGCTTTGGCTGCTTGAACGACTGCGTATTTGTGCTCCACAAATATTGGTCAACGTGCATCATGGTTTGAACCCCTACCTCTGCCTCACCGCAGCACACAGCAGGCATGAAATCACTTCTTTTGCTTTGCTACAAGAAATTGCTGTTGTTGATAGATCAAACTATAGATCTATAGTCTATACCATGACCTGAAAGCTTGCATCATGTGATTTGTGGTTTATCTTCTCCATTCAATTGCCAAGACTCTCTGCTCACCTTCACTCCTTCATTCCTTTTCTCCCACCTCTGGAGCAAACTCCCTCACTCTCTTCAATCCCACTCCTCCCTCCAGGTCTTTAAAACAGCTGTTCACCACCATCTCTTATCTTCCCCCATCCAAAACCTTGATCTGTTCTACCCCCATTAATTCACCCCCAGATCCACTTTTTTTGAAATACCAACTTCTTTCCTGGAAGTCCTCGTAGTGTCCATGTGTTTTATACCTCTCCTGCCTTCCCATGCCTCCTCCCCCCCAAGCCCTCTCCCTCCCACAGATCTCCCGATGTCCCTGTTCTCTGCTGCTGTACGTGTGTGCTTCCCTCTCTCTCCCTATCTTGTCACCCGCTCCCTTTATTGTATGTTTTGTGTGTCCGTTTTATTTTTTTTTGTGATTGATGTTAGCTCTTACACGAGCCTCGATCTTGTATACAAAAAAAAGTAAAGTTGGATAACATTGGAATATTATCTAATAATGTTAGTCAAAAGTCTTGCTTGTCCAAACAATAAGTTTAGCCCTTTGATATTTCAGTCACTTTCTCACATACTCTCGCGCCGACGGCTCTGACTAACATCACCCGTTACGCCAGAAGCTTTTGCGACTCCTGAAGATCGCAGAGTTTAACGAATTCACACTGCATTCAATTAATTGGCCTTTAACATCTACAAAAACCCAAGGATCGCTCCAATCCGAGGCCGAACTTGGAGGCGCCACACAAAGGAGGCCAAAGACAGCAAACGTCTCTTATAATAAAAGGGTTTATTATCATGAAATAGACACATGGATAGACAAGAGTAACAAGACAACATAACTCGGATATTTCTGGCACATGAGGACAACAAATATTTGAGGTAAGGCATGGAAAGCTGAACTTGTTCAAAATCTATAGTAATAAATATGTGTGTGTGTGTGTGTGTGTGTGTGTGTGTGTGTGTGTGTGTGTGTGTCAGTGGTTTCCTCCATAAATTCAAAACCATGAAACCTCGTCGCCCGAAACTTTGCATGCGTACTAAGGGAACTCAAAGGGAGTGAATGAATGAAAACTGTGTATTTCGGTAAACGTAAACACCCCTTTTGAAGATAAATAATGAAGATAACGATAAGATAATGCTGCCAGTGAGTGGACTTTGAACTGAGTGCGTACTACCCAAACCTTCGACCATCGCTGCCAGTGAGCGTTCTTTGAACTGAGTGTGTTCTACCCAAACCTTCAACCATCGCTGCCAGTGAGTGGACTTTGAACTGAGTGCGTTCTACCCCAACCTTCGACCATCGCTGCCAGTGAGCGTACATTGAACTGAGTGTGTTCTACCCAAACCTTCAACCATCGCTACTAGTCAGTGTACTTTGAACTGAGCGCGTTCTAC
Organism: Myxine glutinosa; assembly: GCF_964187855.1. NCBI lineage: Eukaryota > Metazoa > Chordata > Myxini > Myxiniformes > Myxinidae > Myxine > Myxine glutinosa. The sequence continues at coordinate 32,425,367 of NC_136264.1, read as the reverse complement.
CCAAACCTTCGACCATCGCTACTAGTCAGTGTACTTTGAACTGAGCGCGTTCTACCCAAACCTTCAACCATCGCTACTAGTCAGTGTACGTTGAACTGAGCGCGTTCTACCCAAACCTTCAACCATCGCTACTAGTCAGTGTACTTTGAACTGAGCGTGTTCTACCCAAACCTTCGACCATCGCTACTAGTCAGTGTACTTTGAACTGAGCACGTTCTACCCAAACCTTCAACCATCGCTGCCAGTGAGCGTACTTTGAACTGAGTGCGTTCTACCCAAACCTTCAACCATCGCTGCCAGTAAGCGTACTTTGAACTGAGCGTGTTCTACCCAAACCTTCAACCATCGCTGCCAGAAAGCGTACTTTGAACTGAGCGCGTTCTACCCAAACCTTCAACCATCGCTGCTAGGCAGTGTACTTTGAACTGAGCACGTTCTACCCAAACCTTCAACCATCGCTGCCAGTGAGCATACTTTGAACTGAGTGCGTTCTACCCAAACCTTCAACCATCGCTGCCAGTAAGCGTACTTTGAACTGAGCGCGTTCTACCCAAACCTTCAACCATCGCTGCCAGTGAGCATACTTTGAACTGAGTGCGTTCTACCCAAACCTTCAACCATCGCTGCCAGTAAGCGTACTTTGAACTGAGCACGTTCTACCCAAACCTTCAACCATCGCTGCCAGTGAGCATACTTTGAACTGAGTGCGTTCTACCCAAACCTTCAACCATCGCTGCCAGTAAGCGTACTTTGAACTGAGCACGTTCTACCCAAACCTTCAACCATCGCTGCCAGTGAGCATACTTTGAACTGAGTGCGTTCTACCCAAACCTTCAACCATCGCTGCCAGTAAGCGTACTTTGAACTGAGTGCGTTCTACCCAAACCTTCAACCATCGCTGCTAGGCAGTGTACTTTGAACTGAGTGCGTTCTACTCAAACCTTCAACCATCGCTGCTAGTCAGTGGAATTTGAACTGAGCGTGTTCTACCCAAACATTTGGATCTTTGAACATGGCAGTGTTGGTTACTTATTTTATGGACGTCTGCTGGGAGTGGGAGCTGTGAGGGCCGTCATAAATATATATATTTGTTTGGATCCAGGGCCACAATTGAAATTATACTAGATTTTTGCAACTTTTGATAAAAGAAGCGTGTGCGTGTGTGTGTGTGTGTGTGTGTGTGTGTGTGTGTGTGTGTGTGTGTGTGTGTGTGTGTGTGTGTGTATTATATATCTACTGCCGCTACTAGCTTGTACTAACAGGAGATGTTATGAACTCGGCACCTCTCATCCACGGATATTTTTCAGATTTCCTATATTTCCATGAGTGCGATTTGCATTCAGGAATATAAAAATTATGGCTAACCACCTAGACATTGCCACTCTCGTCTAAATGCTGAAAATGATGTATAGAAAAACTTTAAATTACACATTTTACGCTGACAACGGCAGGTTAAAAGTGCCCAGTGAGCAGAACCGAGTCAGTGTAAACACATGCATTGTGTGTGCAAAAGGCCTCATTAGCATTCTTACATCATTTCAAAAGTTTGCTTGTTAAAAGATAAAGAAATGAAGAAAAGGGAATGGCAAGAGGAAGGATTTATTCTGAATAGTAGCGGCAGATGGGTGGCTTTGAATTGTGGGTAACAATGGACATTTGTGATTGTGTCTGTTGAAATGATCTTGTCATTAAGTGTTCAAATTCAACTACACAGTAATTGTGGACTGAATTGGATTCTTTCCCTTATTCTCAACACGTATACAAATGGGTCTTTTGCAGCTTGATGAACGGGGCCGAGCGACTTGGCCTTTTGAAGCCCATCCGTGCAGACCTGGGTGGATCTCTGCGCCCGTTCACTGTTGCCGAGTGTGCCCTCTTCAGCAGCAGCATTTGTGGAGACACATTGTTCTCATCTCAGGCACGACCAGGTCCCATATTTGCTCGCCAATGTCAGCATCAATTGCAAAATAATAAAATGAAACTGTATTAATCGATGCTTGGTTACTTATTTAATGGACAGCTGCTGGGAGTGGAAGCTGTGAGGGTTGTTAAATATATAGTTTAACATCCCCGCTATTCATGGTTCCGCTATTCGCGGGTTCCACGTATTCGCGGTTGATAAAGTGCGACCTGTTTCTCTATTTGCGAAAAAGTGTCCCGCTAATTCGCGGATTTTTTTTCTATTCACGGCCGTGTTCCGCAAATTCGCAGTTTTCCGGGGACGCAAAAAATAATAATTTCACAAGCCGATAGCTTGACACATTTATAAACTCATCTTTTACCAGATATGCAGCTATGCTGGACATATGCAAAAAAAACATCTTCTACGCGCCGCGAACATGATGGTGTTGTGTTTTTTTTTTAGCTCACCTGGAATGAAGTTCACGGGAGCTTATGTGATGGTGCGTTGTCAGTCCATCCTTCCGTCCGTAAACACTTGCAATTTCTTCACTGAAACCGCTGATGGGATTGTGACCAAATTTGGTATAAATGATATTTGTTGTGTTGTGACTAAAGTTTGTTCACGGCATTAAAAAAAATTGGTGTCTTAGGGGATTTACAGGGGGTCAAAGTTGGTCCATGTTTGACTCCCCAAAATAGGATTTTGCTTTTTCCTTTGAAACTACACAACACAACAGGCATTTTAAGGTCATTTTCCCTGCTAGAGCGGGGGTTAGCCCTTTTCCTCTGAAACTAAACACACTATTTCAATGAAACTTGATCACAACCTTCATCACCCGTGATGTACCGAAGATTGTTCACTGAACTAAGAAAATCGAAATCTGAGGACGTTTACGGGGGGTCAAAGTGGGTCCAGGTTTGACCCCCCTAAAATAGATATTTACTTTCTTCTCAGAAACTACACACACGATTTCGATGAAACTTCACCACAACCTTCACCACCCGTGATGTACCAAAGTTTGTTCACGGCATTTAAAAAATCTGCCCCTTTTGGGGTATACGGGGGGTGGGGGTGGGGGGAGGGTTGCCCCCAAAATAGGTATTTGCTTTCTTCTCAGAAACTACACATGCAATTCTGATGAAACTTGGCTACAACCTTAATCACCCGTGTTGTACCAACGTTTGTTCCTGGCATTTAAAAAAATGGGGGTCTAAGGTGGTCTATTGAGGGGGGCAGAGGGGGGGGGCTTGTCCCTCAAAATAGGTATTTGTTTTTCTCTCAGAACCTACACACACAATTTCTATGAAACTTCACCACAACCTTCATCATCAGTGATGTACCAATGTTTGTTCAAAGTTCAAGGCATTGGAAAAATTACGGTCTGAGGATGTACACGGGGTGGGAGTTGGGGGGTTTGGTTTGCTTGGGGGAGTATTGGGGGGTGGGGGGGGGGGGGAGTTGCCCTCCAAATTAGGTATTTTTTTGTTTGTTTGTTTAAAGTCTTATGATTATGTCTTATGATTAAAGTCTTATGAATAGTATGATTCTACATGCTACCCTGTCTTCCAGCAATCATTGAAATCGGTTTAAAATACCTTTAGTCATGCAGTATACCGTTTATTCTACCAGGTGAGCACCAGTGGTATTGCCCCTATGTTTTAGTTTCATGTTGCAGTATTGTTAGGCTGGTTAAGCACTTTTAATAAACTGTAAGCACATTTTCCCAAGAAAAAAAATTCCCAAGATTTTTTTTTTTTTTTTAGTTTTTTTCCCCAAGATGGCCACCACATGGTGAAGTCTATCAGACCAAACACTACCACTACCACCAACACATCCCATATACCATTGAAAATGACCTGCGTACTGTGCACTTGTACATACTGAACCAGTACTAGATATATGGAGACTTGCTCGACTGACCTGAGTCGTATGGTAGTTGTCGATGAACATCCCTGGTCGAACTCGCCATTTGCAAAATTGTTGAAAATATCCCCCAATGTCTGGGTTCCGTCGAGCGTACAATGGCTTCAAAACCTTTCTGCCAGCCTTCCGGATGCATACACAAATGAAGACTATTGTAAGACCTAGGTCGAGTGTACTTATTCAGTAGCTCGATTAAAGTGACCAAGAAAGTTTGTTCTTGAGATCGACAACGCACACACTATCGCTAGAGCTTAGCCGGACGGCTTTGACAGGATAACCTCGAGGTAGGTTATCCCCTCGCCAGAAAGCTGGCCAAATTCGAAGTTGCTGCTCGAACCTACAGGGGCACTGCATCAGTAGCATAGCTGCACCACCTCTGGAAATGATGCAACCAGCAGTCTGTCACTGCATATTAAAGAAAGTCTTATCCGGGACCCTCTGTACATATCAATTTCTGCAAAAATAAAAATCTGAAAATACATGCTTAGCATTGTTTAATGTTGGGAACCTTTCCACCCTCTTTTGCAAACATGTGTACAGGAGCGCCAGACTATCATGCGCCACTGGCTGAATGACCTGCGTGCATGTCATGGAGAGCGAGTTGCTGGCATTAAGTTCCACGAGGGCCAGCCCATCAGTAAGTCTGTGGTGCTGGGTAGAAGCAATACCTTAAGGGTAGCCGAATGGAACAAACAACAGCGAGTACAACTCTTTTTCTTCAACAGGAGAAATTGATCATGGAAATGCAAAAGAAGTGTCTGACTGTGTTTAATTCATAATCTTGATATCAAGGTACTTCATGCATTTGATTTATTTGTAACTTCCAGACTGCAACACATACAGTGCCTTCAGAAAGTATTCACACCCCTTGACTTTTTTCACATTTTGTTGTGTTACAGCCTGGATTTAAAATGTATGTAAAAAGTGGATTAAAAAAAAAAAATACAAAATAATTAAAAATGAAACACAGAAATATCTAATTTACATAAGTATTCAAGCCACTGAGTCAATACTTCGTAGAAATGCCTTTGGCAGTGATTACAGCTTCAAGTCTTCTTGGGTATGTCTGCGTCAGCTTTGCACAGCTGGATTTGGGGAGTTTCTTCCATTCTTCCTCGCAGATTTGCTCAAGCTCTGTCAAGATGGGGAGCATCTGTGAACAGCAATCTTCAAGTTTTTCCACAGATAATCAATGGGATTCAAGTCTGGGCTTCAGCTGGACCACTCAAGAACTATCACGTTCTTGTTCTGAAGCCATTCTCGTGTTGCTTTGGCTGTATGCTTGGGGTCATTGGCCTGTTCGAACGTAAATATTCACCGCAGTCAAAGGTCTTTTGCTCTATAAAGCATGTTCTCCTCAAGGATTTGCTTATATTTGGCTTCATTCATTGTTCCCTCTTTCCTTACAAGTCTCCCAGTCCCTGCCACTGAAGAGCATCCCCATGGCATGATGCTGCCACCACCATGCTTCACGGTAGGGACGGTGTTAGATAGGTGAAGAGATGTGCTCGGTTTCCACCAGATGTAGCACTTTGCATTCCGGCCAAAGAGTTCAATTTTCATCTCATCAGACCACAGAATATTTTACCTTATGCTTTGACTATTTCACGTGCCTTTTTGGAAACTCCAGGCGTGCTGTCATGTGCCTTTTTCTCAGGAATGGCTTCTGTCTGGCCACTCTCCCATAAAGCCAAGATTTCTGAAGTGCTGCAGAGACCATTGTCCTTCCGGCAGGTTCTTCCATCTCAGCGAAGAAACTCTGTAGTTCTGTCAGATTGGTCATTGGGTTCTTGGTCACCTCCCTGACCAAGGTCCTTCTTTCCCAGTTGCCAGCTCTAGGAAGAGTCTGGGTATTTCCATATTCTTCTATATTTTTTCCGTTTCCTAAAGATGGAGCTCACTGTGCTCTTGGAAACTTTCAACACTCTATATAAATCGTTTTATACCCTTCCCCAGATCTATGCCTCCTCACAATTCTATCTCGGAGTTCTACGTGCAGTTCCTTGGACTTCATGGTCGAGTTTCTGCTTTCACATGCACTGTTAACTCTGACACCTTATATAGAAAGGTTTGTTTCTTCTAAATCATGTCCAATTCATTGAATTGGTCACAGGTGGACTCCAATCAAGTTGGAGAGAAATCTCAAGGATGATCAAAGGAAATTGGATGCACCTGAGCTCAATTTGGAGTGTCATAGCAAAGGGGTTGAATACTTATTGACTCAAGACATTTCAACTTTTCCTTTTTAATTATTTTGTAAAAAAATTCAAATAAAGAAGTTCCACTTTGACATGAATCGGGTATTATGTGTATCTGCAATTGACAAAATTCTCAAGTTAATCCATTGGCGGTCACATGATGAAGACTTTCACTGTTAGCGGCTTTTGCCACGAGAGGTGTCACTTTTTTTTTTTCTTTTTCTTTTTTTGTATACTGAATCGAGGCTCGTGAAAGAGCAAACATTTATTTCACAAACAAATCAACCAGCCAAACAAAATATACAAAAAGAGGGAGCGGAAGACAAGATGGGGAGAGAAGGGGAAGCACACAACCACAACATTTGAGAGCAGGGAGAAGTGTGGGAGGGAGAGGGCTTGGGGGCAGGAGGCGTGGGAAGGGGAGGGGGGGTGGGGGGGGAAGAGGTATAAAACACAAGGGGACCGAAATTAGCGGGGGTAGAAAAGATCAAGGTTTTGGATGGGGGAGGATAAGAGATGGTGGTGAACAGCTGTTTTAAAGACCTGGAGGGTGGAGTGGGATTGAAGAGAGTGAGGGAGTTTGTTCCAGAGGCGGGAGAAAAGAGGAATGAAGGAGTGAAGGTGAGCAGAAAGTCTTGATTTTGGCAATTTAACCATAACACATGATACTTTTTCCAATACATGATATCATACTGAAATTTCATGGCCATGCCAATCTTTAAAACTACTTTTTATCTGAAATTGATGCAAACAGAAGCAGAAAAAAATGCTAAAGTGCTCTAAATCATATCATACTATCCAAATGTATGACCATGTATTCTGACCCTTCGGGGTTAGGATGTGGCTGCTTGATTGACCGAGTACTTCAACCTTCAGGCTTAGGGGCAAGTGTATGCCCATGGGACAGTCTTGTTTTACTGTGTACTTTGGCTTTTTAACGTCGAGAAGCAAATATTAATAGATGGGACAGCTAGCGTAAAGTTCCGCAAAAGGGGCACCATATGGTGAGGCAACACCTCCCTGGAAAGTAACAGGTTGACAGTTTATAGTCTGGTCAGGAATCAAATCCAGACTACACAGCTCAAAGGAGAGTGCACTAATCTCAGACCTGTCCTGCCAATCTCAACACTCTTGACAATTGGCCACAGTAATGACTGTTGGTTGTACCCAAGACTTATTTCGCAGTTTAATCATGCAGCGGTCTGTTACCTGTCAACATAGTTCACTTTGATGAAATTGAACTGCACAATCACTATAATGTGGTGAATGTTTATAAGGATGAATGAGTTTTTGTGTTTTTTCTTATCCAATTGCCCCTGCCCATTCACACAGTACCTGAACTTGTGGCGTGCCGTTTGGTGAGCCAGGTGTATCCCCTGCATGACCCTCCGGCTCTGCGCAGCCTCACACGTAAATGGCTCTGGGGAATAGCTCAAAGTCAGCCCCTGGGTGAGAAACAAAGAGTCTGAATATTTTATACTATTATAACACAATGATTAAAGCAATGTTGAACTAGAACGGGCACTCGGTAGAGCGCATACCTTCGCCGCAGCTACTGTTCTGTACTTGGTAAAAATACGATTTTGACCTTTTCGTGACCTTGACCTTGACCTTTGACCCGATTGCTCCCAAAATCTAATCACATGTGTCCCGTATAATAACCAATCATCCCACCAAATTTCATGCAATTCGGTTGAATACTTTTTGAGTTATGCGAATAACATACACACACACACACACAGACATACAAATAAATACACAGCGATCAAAACATAACCTTCCGCTTTTGCGAAGGTAACTAGAACGGGCACACTCGGTAGAGCGCATACCTTCGCCGCAGCTACTGTTCTGTACTTGGCATGGGAGTGTAGGGAACAGAACAACAAAAATACGATTTTGACCTTTTCGTGACCTTGACCTTGACCTTTGACCCGATTGCTCCCAAAATCTAATCAAATGTGTCCCGTATAATAACCAATCATCCCACCAAATTTCATGCAATTCGGTTGAATACTTTTTGAGTTATGCGAATAACATACACACACACACACAGACATACAAATAAATACACAGCGATCAAAACATAACCTTCCGCTTTTGCGAAGGTAATTACTAGTAGCAACAGTACTCTTACCAAAAACAATTACATTCCAATTGGATAAGGATAAGGTGTCACGTGACCTTTAATATTATGATATCAGAGAGTGCGCCAGCACTCTCTATGCAGGGATGATGCAGAAAAGAAAATGTCGGACCCACCTGCTATACACAAAACTAAGGTTGGAGTATCTTCTCTAAAACGTCTCTTATGCCACATATGAGAGCTTACCTGATCTGTTGAGCTGATTTTCTAGATAGGGATCACTTTTCAGTACTCCAGACCACAGCAAAAGTGAGTGCATTAATAAAACTGGGTATTTGGGTAAGTTTAAGCACCTCTTTTGAAGATCATCTAAGGGGTGCTCATCATAAAATAAAATAAAACAAGGCTTACCAAGATGGCGGCGTACCATCTTGGTCAGCTGGCTGTCGCCTTGCAGAGGTCTTAAGCCACTGCTCAACAATGTCTTGACTTGGAACAGGCCGCAGCAATTTCTGCACAATAAAGCATAAAACATTCATCGCTTAACTCTCCTCACTCATCTCATCGAATGCCTGATCTTCAAACCTACGAATCGCTGTCTACATCACTTTTGTAAGCGCTATATTTTTCAAATTAGGAGCTTGGAGAGATTTTATGCATTAATACATGACGCGATTTTTCCTGGCAGTGGGAAGAGGAAGGGGAACGGTGGATGTCAGAGGGGCGAGGGGAAGGGGTGGCGTGGCAGTCCAGAGGGAGTGAGATGGGTGGGAGGAGGGAGGAGATAGTGTGGGAGGAGGGAGGAGAAAGTGTGGGAGGAGGGAGGAGAAAGTGTGGGAGGATGGAGGAGAAAGGGTGGGAGGAGGCAGGGGAACGATGGAGGTCAGAGGAGGAGAGGGAAAGGGGTGGCATGGCAGTCCAGAGGGAGTGAGAGGGGTGGGAGGAGGGAGGCGAAAGTGTGGGAGGAGGGAGGGGTAAGGGTGGGAGGAGGGAGGTGAAAGGGTGGGAGGAGGGAGGTGAAAGGGTGGGAGGAGGGAGGTGAAAGGGTGGGAGGAGGGAGGTCAGAGGAGGGGAGGGAAAGGGGTGGCGTGGCAGTCCAGAGGGAGTGAGAGGGGTGGGAGGAGGGAGTGAGAGGGGTGGGAGGAGGGAGGGGAAAGTGTGGGAGGAGGGAGGAGAAAGTGTGGGAGGAGGGAGGAGAAAGTGTGGGAGGAGGGAGGGGTAATGGTGGGAGGAGGGAGGAGAAAGGGTGGGAGGAGGGAGGGGTAAGGGTGGGAGGAGGGAGGAGAACGGTGGAGGTCAGAGGAGGAGAGGGGAAGGGGTGGCATGGCAATCCAGAGGGAGTGAGATGGGTGGGAGGAGGGAGGAGAAAGTGTGGGAGGAGGGAAGCGTTAAGGTGGAGGTGGGAGGGGAACGATGGATGTCAGAGGAGGAGAGGGGAAGGGGTGGCATGGCAATCCAGAGGGAGTGAGATGGGTGGGAGGAGGGAGGAGAAAGTGTGGGAGGAGGGGGGAGAAAGTGTGGGAGGAGGGAGGGGTAATGGTGGGAGGAGGGAGGAGAAAGGGTGGGAGGAGGGAGGGGAACAATGGAGGTCAGAGGAGGAGAGGGAAAGGGGTGGCGTGGCAATCCAGAGGGAGTGAGATGGGTGTGAGTAAGGGTGGGAGGAGGAAGGGGTAAGGGTGGGAGGGGTAAGGGTGGGAGGAAGGAGGGGTAAGGGTGGGAGGAGGGAGGGGTAAGGGTGGGAGGAGGGAGGGGTACGGGTGGGAGGAGGGAGGGGTAAGGGTGGGAGGAGGGAGGGGAAAGGGTGGGAGGAGGGAGGGGAAAGGGTGGGAAGAGGGAGGGGAAGAAGTGGGAGAAGGAACCCAGTGTTGCCTGGCAATGCCAGGTACTTTTGCTTGTTTAGAATATTTTTTTAATACTTAAAATTTAAGTACGTATTATTTGACCTTCATTCCCAAGCAGATTTGTTTTAATTCCTTGTTAAATGCATGTAGAGAGAACACCAATGATCATAGATCAATCCTCAGATCCCTATAAATGAACCATTTCACCACCAGATGACATATGTGGCTACTTTGGAATGAAGATTGCCATGTATTTTGCTTGGATGTCATATTTCAAGTCCTCCCTCATCTATCCGGCATGCTTTGGATTGCTGCTGTGGCTGTGTGTCGACTCGGACCAGGTAAGATGGGGCCTCTGGTCGAACATTCCTCGACCCATCGAAGCACTGCATCAAAAGAGCACAGAACAACATGCACCGTCTGTCCTCTCATCCCCAAACTTATAGCATTTCATCTATCTATAATTCCATTAATCTCTGTGTGTATGTGTGTATGTGTGTATGTGTGTATGTGTGTATGTGTGTATGTGTGTATGTTTGTCTGTGACCGCTGTTTCTCGACAACCACGGGTCCGATATACTTTAAACTTGCCAGGTATATTGCTGGGGACCCGAGGATGTGCCTTTTCAAGGTTTCATATTAATCGGACAAGTACTTACCGAGCTATGGCGATTTAGCCGTTCGCCGTTCGCTTTGGCGTTGCGAATGGACCAAACCATTTCATGTAAATAGAGGGGGGGGTTCTGTGGTCGTTGCGAATGGACCAAACCATTTGATGTAAATAGAGGGGGGGATTGTCACCGTACTCGCAAGCCGTTCGCCGTTCGCTTTGGCGTTGCGAATGGACCAAACCATTTCATGTAAATAGAGGGGGGGGGATATAATTTTAGATATATATATAGTACGGGCATATATATAGTACGGGCATGCCCTAGTCTATCTATAATTCCACTAATCTCTGTGTGTGTGTTTGTATGTTTGTATGCGACCGCTGTTTCTCGACAACTACCGGTCCGATATACTTGAAACTTGCCAGGTATATTGCTGGGGACCCGAGGATGTGCCTTTTCAAGGTTTGAAATTAATCGGACAAGTAGTTACCGAGCTATGGCGATTTAGCCGTTCGCCGTTCGCTTTGGCGTTGCGAATGGACCAAACCATTTCATGTAAATAGAGGGGGGGGGTTCTGTGGTCGTTGCGAATGGACCAAACCATTTCATGTAAATAGAGGGGGGGATTGTCACCGTACTCGCAAGCCGTTCGCCGTTCGCTTTGGCGTTGCGAATGGACCAAACCATTTCATGGACCAAACCATTTCATGTAAATAGAGGGGGGGGGGGATTGTCACCGTACTCGCACCCACGTACCCACGTACCCACGTACGGGCATTGCACCCACGTACGGGCATGCCCTAGTCTATCTATAATTACAGTAATCTCTGTGTGTATGTATGTATGTATGTATGTATGTATGTATGTATGTCTGTGACCGCTGTTTCTCGACAACCACGGGTCCGATATACTTTAAACTTGCCAGGTATATTGCTGGGGACCCGAGGATGTGCCTTTTCAAGGTTTCATATTAATCGGACAAGTAGTTAGCGAGCTATGTCCAAAAAACGATTCAACCAATCAGAGAGCAGCGAGCTATCACGTGTGCCGAACGTGGCGAACAGACTCTGCCTCGGACGGCACATTTGAGAGCGTATTCATTTATTTCACGTTGGCAAACTATGTTGCCGCTATGTTGGCGTTAAACAATGTTTTAAAACTAATTAAAACTAATTTGCGATTCTTTCGCTTTCCTGCGCGTTTGTGCATGCTATGCCGATTTCTTTACCAAACTCCGCAAGCCGTTCGCTTTGGACCAAACCATTTCATGTAAATAGAGGGGGGGGGGGGATTGTCACCGTACTCGCAAGCCGTTCGCTTTGGACCAAACCATTTCATGTAAATAGAGGGGGGGGATATAATTTTAGATATATATATAGTACGGGCATGCCCTAGTCTATCTATAATTCCAGTAATCTCTGTGTGTGTGTGTGTATGTGTGTATGTCTGTGTGTTTGTCTGTGACCGCTGTTTCTCGACAACCACGGGTCCGATATACTTGAAACTTGCCAGGTATATTGCTGGGGACCTGAGGATGTGCCTTTTCAAGGTTTCATATTAATCGGACAAGTAGTTACCGAGCTATGGCGATTTCTTTACCAAACTCCGCAAGCCGTTCGCTTTGGACCAAACCATTTCATGTAAATAGAGGGGGGGGATTGTCACCGTACTCGCAAGCCGTTCGCTTTGGACCAAACCATTTCATGTAAATAGAGGGGTGGGATTGTCACCGTACTCGCAAGCCGTTCGCTTTGGACCAAACCATTTCATGTAAATAGAGGGGGGGGATTGTCACCGTACTCGCAAGCCGTTCGCTTTGGACCAAACCATTTCATGTAAATAGAGGGGGGGGGGATATAATTTTAGATATATATATAGTACGGGCATGCCCTAGTCTATCTATAATTCCAGTAATCTCTGTGTGTCTGTGTGTCTGTGACCGCTGTTTCTCGACAACCACGGGTCCGATCTAATTGAAACTTGCCAGATATATTGCTGGGGACCTGAGGATGTGCCTTTTCAAGGTTTCATATTAATCGGAGAAGTAGTTACCGAGCTATGTCCAAAAAACGATTCAACCAATCAGAGAGCAGCGAGCTATCACGTGTGCCGAACGTGGCGAACAGACTCTGCCTCGGACGGCACATTTGAGAGCGTATTCATTTATTTCACGTTGGCAAACTATGTTGGCGTTAAACTATGTTTTAAAACTAATTAAAACTAATTTGCGATTCATCGTAACTGCGATATGCGACCTTCCGGACAGTCAAATGAGGACGTCACTTCCGGACTTACGGATAGTCATAGTGACGACGTACTGATGCTGAACGTGGCGAGCAGACGCTGCCTCGGACGGCACATTTGAGAGCGTATTCATTTATTTGACGTTGCAATCTGTGTTGATTGTTGTAAGGTACGATCGATTGTAGTACACGTTTATAATAACTCTGCCGATACAGGCCCGATTAACTGCAGCGCCATCCGAGCTGCGGCTTTTTTTTTTGGCAAGGAACGGGCACCCACGTACGGGCACGTCCTAGTCTATCTATAATTCCAGTAATCTCTGTGTGTGTGTCTGTGTGTTTGTTTGTCTGTGACCGCTGTTTCTCGACAACCACGGGTCCGATATACTTGAAACTTGCCAGGTATATTGCTGGGGACCTGAGGATGTGCCTTTTCAAGGTTTCATATTAATCGGAGAAGTAGTTACCGAGCTATGGCGATTTATTTACCAACCGTTCGCTTTGGCTTTGCGAATGGACCAAACCATTTCATGTAAATAGAGGGGGGGGGGGGTTCTACCGTACTCGCAAGCCGTTCGCTTTGGCTTTGCGAATGGACCAAACCATTTCATGTAAATAGAGGGGGGGTTCTACCGTACTCGCAAGCCGTTCGCTTTGGCTTTGCGAATGGACCAAACCATTTCATGTAAATAGAGGGGGGGGTTCTGTGGTCGTTACTGCCACGTGGTTTCAAAGTTTTTTTTTGTTGTTGTTGTTTGCACGCATGTTTTTTTGCACCCACGTACGGGTACGCCCTAGTAATAATAATATGAGATTCCCTTGCAAGTAAATTCAACTCAGGAGGGAGGCCATTAGGCCCTTAAGCCTGCACAATATTGCCAACCTATGATTGATCGAGCTCTGTCCTGTGTAAATGCTGAGCACCAAGCAATGAAGCAGCACGTGCTGTAAGGTTCTGATGTAGAATAGATCACGAGGCGATGTCAAAGAGAATCATTTATTGCAGCACCCGGAATCATGTTGATGTACAACGACCCCGTACACACACCGCCTCCCCCTACCCGGAACTCCACCTTCATATTCGAAAACGCAAGCAAGCACTTCCGGTTCCACACAACTAATGTAATACCATTACAATCCCATTTTAAAAAAGTATTCGGTATGACTTGGCCCCCCACGCCCCACTCCTCCACCCCATCCTCCCCTTCCTACCTATGACCTTTTCTATCCTTGCGAGTACTGTGCTTCTCTTCCTTGCCGGAATATATTGTCTTCTTGAGGTTCTTCTTCTTCCACTGGCTCCACCGCCGCCTATCTGTGACCTCAGCTGAAAAGTTTGATCCCCCGTCTGTATGTTTCCCCACGCTGTTTTCATACAGCACCTTCCCCCACGCTGTTTTTAAGTATATAATTAAATTGGAATAAAAGAATGAATTCAAAGGCCAGGAAAAAAAAAATTCCGGAAGTTCAGTGCCTTTGATGCAGACTTATACACCACCTTATATAACATGTCCGAATACTGCAAAACTGTTACTCCTCTGCAAATCATGGTGCTAAAGTGTAGAGAAAACACACTTACCTTTCTTTCTCTTCTCTAGTCTGGGTTCAATTCCTGACCTGACTATAAACTGTCCGATTGGTGCTTCACAAATACCTAAAATGGATTTCTGTAACACACACTCCATTTTGGGAGGGGCTGAGTATATAGGCCAAGAGTAATAGATTTAACCCTGAAAAAATTGGTAACAAGCTGAAACTTTCAGGAAAGATGCATAAAAGTATGATAACTAACATATCAAAAGTCCCCGAAAATCCTCCTTGTGCTAAAGTGGGAATTCAAGATGGCGTCCAAGATGGCCGCCATTCTCTATTTTCTACATATCTTTGCATTCTGACATGACAGAGGCGCAAATAAAGTATCCAAACATAGGTTTTCAAGCACAAGCAATCCAATAAAATAATGCATTACACGTTTATTACAAAACACATCATGTTTTCAAGACTAAGCACATTAAAAATCATTTTCATTATTGTCGATATCTTTTCCAATATGACTTTTCCAATCCTGCTGAATCACCTTTGGTGTCATCCTTACTTAGACGAGCCAGGACATTGGTTGTGTAGCATTTTCACTGTTCAACGTCATCTGGGCCACGCTTTTTCTGGAGGGTTGGAAACGCCATGGAGCAGAGATGTCCTACCGCTGGGGAACGCTGGATGCCCCGCCAGATGAGTTGAAAGATCCAAGACCACAGTTCAAGGTCACTACTCTGAACCTTAGAGCACCTCTAAATATGCACCAGGTCTTATACGTACACCCATCTGTTTGCCTTCCTCATATATATATATAGTGATCATTACCTCCGCCAACAAAGATGGATGGAGGTTATGTTTTCACCCCTGTCTGTCTGACCGTTTATGAACAAAATATCTCAAAAAGTTGTGGACGGATTTGGACGAAATTTAGCAGAGATGTAGCGTACGTGACAAGGACGAAATGATTAGATTTTGGTGAAGATCCGGATTCGGCTACGAGATTTTTAAAAAGTGATTCTTCACCATTGGGAGATAGCGTCATAAACGATACATAGCAGGATATCTCAAAAAGTTGTGGACGGATTTGCACGAAACTTGGTGGACAGGTTGGGTGTCAGACAAGGACAATTCGATTCGATTCTGGTGAAGATCTGAATATGGATTCGGATATGAGAATTATTTGATTTTTTAAGTGATTCTTCACTATTGGGAGATAGGGGCAAAAACGATACATAGCGGGATATCTCAAAAAGTTGTAAACGGATTCGGACGAAACTTGTTGGACAGGTTGTGTGTGTGACAAGTAAGAATTGATTCAATTTTGGTGAAGTTTCGGATCCAACTAGTAGTATTAAGTGATTCTTCACCATTGAGTGATATGGCCAACCAGGCGGAGGTATGCTCTCTACTGAGTGCCGTTCTAGTTGTAGCATTCATTTTCAGAAAACCTGTCACGAAGAATCTTTAAACAATTTAGATAAAGAAGCAATAACCAGCGTTTGTCACCTGCAGGGTAAGAAGCGCATGAGCCCAGTTACAGGACGTGTGGAAATCTATTACCCACCGTGGCGACGCCGTCTCCTCCGCTACCTGGTGAGCTTGCCAGCCTGTGTGCTGGCAACGCTCACTTCTCTACTTGCCATGTTTGCCTGCTTCCAGTTGCAGGTCAGGCCATTTCATTTAGATGACTCCAACACAAAATTTCCCTTGCCACAAATACTTAGTAATGAAGCTTCTCTATTCTGCCTCAGCCAGTGCATTGTTATTCGTTGTAAAATAGAGTTGGTTGTTCAAAGGCCCTTCTAGGATCCAAACTGTTTCTCCAGGTCATAAGACATATGGGGTGTGTTCGTTTATAATTTGAGATTGCCATGTTTTTTGGCCCCTCGCTACAATCGAATGTGACGTCACAAACGCCGAAGCAGATCCCTTTGTGAAAGGCCGTGTTAAGGCCAAATTTAACGTGGTGCAGCCCCAGCAAAGATGGATGATCCAAGTTTAAGAAGCATGTCTAATCACACTCATCATACTACAAATAATTCAGCTGATGTGTTTGCTTGAATTGTATGCACTCCTAAACCGCTATATGGGATGAGTTGAAATTTAGTGCTTGTACTTGAGGTGTGTCTGCAAAGGTTTTAGGTGTTTAAAAAGATCGTGGTCACGGTGGTTCGGGAGAAGACGCCAATTCTCTAAGTAAATGTGTATTGTGTAGCACCACCCAGGTGGTGGTTGTTGTTGTTGCATCAATATGCAGCCTGTGGCTGCTGTTTGCATAATTTCTGGAAGCGCAGCTGTGCCGTTGATGCAATGCCACTGTTACCAGTAAGCTGGTACTCATTCTGCCAACCTCGAAAGGATGACATGTTGAGTCAACCCACGTGGTGTTAATTACCCTCGCCAGAGGAGAGGGCATTGCATTTGAGTCCGTTTGTCTGACTGTTTGTTACTTGCCGGAAAAGATTCCGACAAGTATGTTGATCGGTTGGTTTGACTGTGTGTCTGTCTGTCTGTGCGAAGCACTACGTCTACACCGTTGCACGTAGAATCGCCAAACTTAACACACATATTTGTCTTGCCCTGGAATAGACTGTGCCCAATTTATGACGTCATCGGTCACGTGGTTCGGCCGCCATCTTTGAAAAACCGAAAAATTTTGCACCTCTTTCTCTCCGAAAGTACTGAATAGAAAAAAATGAGACATGGCTCATTGTAAAGAACTCTCCATGGGGAATAAAATATGTTAATGATGATGTCGTAGGTGCCTCCATTATGATGTCATAATTCGACAAATACAAAACTTCATCCAATCAAGATGCAATTTTTTGAACGCCATGTCGGCATAAACTGGTGGAGAAAAAAAATAATTATGACGTCATCGGTCACGTGGTTCGGCCGCCATCTTGGAAAAACAGAAAAACTTTGAACCTCTATATCTCCGAAAGTGCTGAAAAGAAAAAATTGAGACATGGCTCATTGTAAAGAACTCTCCATGGGGAATAAAATATGTTAATGATGATGTCATAGGTGCCTCCATTATGACGTCATCATTCAACATGTACAAAACTTCATCGATCAAGATGAAATTTGTTGAGCATAATCTAGGAATAAATTAGTTTAGAAAACAAATAATGATGACGTCATCGGTCACGTGGTTCGGCCGCCATATTTGTCCAACATGGCCGATAAAAAAAGAACATTCCGGCAAGTTCTCTGTTTCTCACCGATTTTTAATCTGTCTGTCTGTTCGTAGTACTACGTCTACACCATTGCACGTATAATCGCCAAACATTACACACATATTTGTCTTGCCCTGGAATAGACTGTACCCAATTTTTTTAACTCTCTCGGCCCAAGGCCTCCATTATGACGTCATAATTCGATAATTTGACAAGTACAAAACTTCATCCAATGAAGATGCAATTTTTTGAGTGCGATGTCGGCATAAACTGGTGGAGGAAAAATATAATGATGATGTCATCGGTCACGTGGTACGGCCGCCATCTTGGAAAAACCGAAAAACTTTGCACCTCTATATCTCCGAAAGTGTTGAATAGAAAAAATTGATACATGGCTCATTGTAAAGAACTCTCCATGGGGAATAAAATATGTTAATGATGATGTCATAGGTGCCTCCATTATGACGTCATAATTCGACAAGTACAAAACTTCACCCGATCAAGATGAAATTTATTGAGCATAACCTAGGAATAAATTAGTTTAGAAAACAAATAATGATGACGTCATTGGTCACGTGGTTTGGCCGCCATCTTGGAAAAACCGAAAAACTTTGCACCTCTATATCTCTGAAAGTGCTGAATAGAAAAAATTGAGACATGGCTCATTGTAAAGAACTCTCCATGGGGAATAAAATATCTTAATGATGATGTCGTAGGTGCCTCCATTATGACGTCATAATTCGACAAGTACAAAACTTCATCCGATCAAGATTAAATTTCTTGAGCATAATCTTGGAATAAATTAGTTTAGAAAGCAAATAATGATGATGCCATCGGTCATGTGGTTCGGCCGCCATATTTGTCCAACATGGCCGATAAAAAAAAAGAACATTCCGGCAAGTCCTCGGTCTCTGACCGATTTTTCATTTGTTTGTTTGTCTGTTTGTCCGCACAGAATAAATATAATTTTCTCTGCAACCGTTGGTCCGATTGACAGGAAATTTTCACCATCGGTGCAACTCCACCTGTAGAATTTTTAAATGATAATTATGACGTCATAGGTAACGTGGTTTGGCCGCCATCTTGAAAAATCGAAAAACTTTGCACCTCTGTATCTCCGAAAGTGCTGAATAGAAAAAAATGAGACATGGCTCATTGTAAAGAACTCTCCATGGGGAATAAAATATGTTAATGATGATGTCATAGGTGCCTCCATTATGATGTCATAATTCGACAAGTACAAAACTTCATCCAATCAAGATGAAATTTCTTGAACGCCATGTCGGCATAAACTGGTGGAGAAAAAAAATAATTATGACGTCATCGGTCACGTTGTTAGGCCGCCATACTTGTTTTAACACAAAAGCCTTAAAAACCACTGAAAATACATCCTGGTGAGGGTTTGCAATCTCTGATTGCTCTTTTTCTTGTTCAATAGTGTGATGTGTGAAGTTTTAATATTATGCAGAGATGTCTACATTGGAATCTTGCCAATTCCACATTTGGTTATTTTGTGTGTCATTTTGATTTTGTTCGGAAACATTTTAGGGGTATCAAGTGGTTTGCAGGTTGTTTCTCATTATCCATATGTGATCCCTAGGAATACGTACATACATTCGGAGGTCCTGGTCCTCTTTGTTTTATGCCCAAAGTACTTCTTGCTCTGGTGGTAGGCCTCCTGGGAGAGGCCTACAGGAAGGTTGCCTACTGGCTCAACGACCTTGGTACTGTGCACTACAGCATCCCTTTTGCAAACAGTAACATTCACATCGTTGTCATGAATATCATGCATTCTGTTTCATTCAAAAGCAATAATTTTAATATTGTGTTAACTTCTAATTTCAAAGGCAGTTAAAGTAGAGAGACGTTGTCGCTGGCGTAAATCATAGCAATAGTTCCAGATCCCTAATATCCCATAAAAGTCCTTAGTTTTCTAGCGGGACCTATGATGCTAAATATTATTTATTTATTTATAGAAACTGTTGCATTCGAATGTTTTTGGATAACAATAGAAATTCCTCCCAATGTCAGGCACTGAGAAGGGGAATGAAGAACTAATCTTGCGAGTGAAGACGAGTGCCAATCTGCATTAGTGGACAGGTAGACCAATGGATGAAATCAACAAGACATTGATTGAGGTATGCTGACAGCCACGGGGAGCAAGGAAAACCAAAAGCTGACATTTTGGGAGTAAACCCTCCAGCCCAGGCTGAACAGTTTATGTTTTGTATCCCACTGATAGGCCAGATCTGAATCCAGGCCTGAACCAAAATCTAATCGGCTTGTTCTTGTCACCGACCCAACTCATCCACCAAGTTTTGTCGTAACTCGTCCATAACTCTGAAATACCATGCTATATATCGTTTTTGGGGCTATCTCTCAATGTTGAAGAATCACTGCGAGAAAAAAACAAAAAACTCTCATATCTGGATCCGGATCTTCAAAATCGAATCAATTCATCCTTTTGCACACCCAACCTGTCCACCAAGTTTCACCTGAATCCTTCCATAACTTTTTGAGATACTGTGCTATTTATAGTTTTTGGTCTGATCTCTCAATAGTGAAGAATGTCTTTAAATTTTTTTGGATCCACATCCAGATATTAACCAAAATCCATTCAATTTGTTTTGTCACACACACAACCTGTCCACCAAGTTTCATCTGAATCCGTCCTTAACTTTCTGAGATATCCTGCTCACAAACAGACAGACAGACAGACAGACAGATAGGGGTGACAGCATCACCTTCTGTGGTGGATGTCAAAAAAAAAAGATTTACGCCCAAAATATCAACTTCTCCTTGCTTCCCACAGCAGTTGGCATTTCTCGATCAATGTCCTGTTCATTTCATCCACCGTGGAGGACAAATGAGGGACATATTTGATAAGGTTGTTGAAAAGTTCACAATAATGGCTCATTTTCTAATATATCTAGTTGTTACCTCCATCGCCGAAAGTGGATGGAGGTTATGTTTTCACTACTTTCTGTGTGTCTGTTTGTCTTTGAGCAGGATATGTCAAAAAGTTGTGGACGGATTCGGACGAAATGTGGTGGACAGGTTGGGTATGCGACAAGGAGAAATTAAATAGATTTCGGTGAAGATCCGAATCTTGATTGGAATATTAGAATTTTGCAAGCGATTCCTCAACATTGAGCGATAGGGCTGAAAACAATATATAGCATGGTATCTCAAAAAGGTACGGAAGAGTTATGAAAAAACTATGTGGACGAGTTGGGTACGTGACAAGAACAAGCCGATTCGATTTAGGTTCAGGTCCGAATCCAGATCCGGCCTGTCAGTGGGATACAAAACATAAACTGTTCAGTCTGGCAGATGTAGAGTGCTGTTCTAGTTTTTTAAATGGAAAGCTTGGTTGACCCAGTCACGTGTTCATCGATGACAGGTAATGTATCTACAAACGTCTAAAAACAGATGGAATAACACTTGCTGTTGTGATTGTTGTGCCTGGAAATGTGTTCAAAGGAAGCACCATGACACAGTACAGGAGATGCGTGCAGGGATGTACTGGTTCAATAACAATCCGATTTGTCTTCCAGAGAATTACCGCCTGGAGAGTGCATATGAAAAGCATCTCATCGTGAAACTTGTGCTTGTAAGTTTTTTGGGTGATGTTTGGAGTGAACCTGAAATTATAAATAATCTCGACTTACCTGGTTGGTTGATCATGTGCTTCAGTCGTTGGGCTAAAGTACGTGTGTGCAAGTTGGGCGAGCTTTGTTCGACTATATACTTAGCCCATGGGGTCAAGGTGCATCTCTCTAATTTAGTAATAATGTTCGATTTTTTTTTTTACCTTATTTTTTTACTAAAAATCAAAAGCGCTGTTACAAGTTGATGGCTGGTGGACCCCAGTTATTGGCCATGACCATGCATTCTGACCCTTTGGGTAAGGATGCATGTGCTCGGTTGACCATGTACTTCAGCCTTCGGGCTGGAGTACTTGTGTGTGCTAGTTGGACAAGCTTTGTTGGACTGTGTACTTTTAGGCCGTGAGATGGACAACTCCTTTTTCTCTAAATTGGGTTAACTACCTCTGAGGCATTATACAAATTTTGCATCAAAAGATGTATAAATAGATTGCAATGTCAAATATTCTTGTAATTTTTGTGAAAAGTTACATTTTTTTTGGAAATCATCCTAGGCCGTGAGATGGACAACTCCTTTTTCTCTAAATTTTGTTAACTACCTCTGAGGCATTATACAAATTTTGCATCAAAAAATGTATAAATGGATTAGAATGTCAAATATTCTTGTTATTTTTGTCAAAAGTTGCATATTTTTTTGAAATCATCCTAGGCCATGAGATGGACAACTCCTTTTTCTCTAAATTTGTTAACTACTTCTGAGGCACTACAGAAATTTTGCATCAAAATATGTATAAATAGATTACAATGTCAAATATTCTTGTTATTTTTGTCAAAAGTTGCATATTTTTTTGAAATCATCCTAGGCCATGAGATGGACAACTCCTTTTTCTCTAAATTTGTTAACTACTTCTGAGGCACTACAGAAATTTTGCATCAAAAGATGTGTAAATAGATTACAATGTCAAATATTCTTGTTATTTTTGTCAAAAGTTGCATATTTTTTTGAAATCATCCTAGGCCGTGAGATGGACAACTCCTTTTTCTCTAAATTTGTTAACTACCTCTGAGGCATTATACAAATTTTGCATCAAAAGATGTGTAAGCAGATTAGAATGACAAATATTCTTATTTTTGTCAAAAGTTGCATATTGTTTTGAAACCATCCAAGGCCGTGAGATGGACAACTCCTTTTTCTCTAAATTTTGTTAACTACCTCTGAGGCATTATATAAATTTTGCATCAAAAGATGTATAAACAGATTAGAATGTCAAATATTCTTGTTATTTTTGTCAAAAGTTGCATATTTTTTTGAAATCATCGAAGGCCGTGAGATGGACAACTCCTTTTTCTCTAAATTTGGTTAACTACCTCTGAGGCATTATACAAATTTTGCATCAAAAGATGTATAAATAGATTAGAATGTCAAATATTCTTGATATTTTTGTCAAAAGTTGCATATTTTTTTGAAATCATCGAAGGCCGTGAGATGGACAACTCCTTTTTCTCTAAATTTGGTTAACTACCTCTGAGGCATTATACAAATTTTGCATCAAAAGATGTATAAATAGATTAGAATGTCAAATATTCTTGTTATTTTTGTCAAAAGTTGCATATTTTTTTGAAATCATCGAAGGCCGTGAGATGGACAACTCCTTTTTCTCTAAATTTGGTTAACTACCTCTGAGGCATTATACAAATTTTGCATCAAAAGATGTATAAATAGATTAGAATGTCAAATATTCTTGATATTTTTGTCAAAAGTTGCATATTTTTGGAAATCATCGAAAAACTGAACAACTAATAAATTATGTAAAACCTGTCGAATTTTTTTTTCACGGTATACTTGATTGGACAAAAAAAACCATGACATCATTGGAGCCTTAATTATGACATTATAATTGGACAGGGACAACGCTTAGTCTGATCAGTTTGAAATTTATTGAGCTTGATCTACACAGCAATTATATTAGAGAATATAAACTTATGATGTCATCGCTCACGTGGTCTGGCAGCCATATTGGATCAAAGAAAAAAATAACTTCAAAAACAGAAGAGTTTGCTCGCACCAATTTGACTGCGCAGGGTAAGTATTCGATGAATACCATCTAGTTTAATGAGATATCACCCACCACAAAGCCTTTAAGGCCACTCGCGGTGGTTTTTACACAAAGGAAAGTGTCGATATTAGACAGAAAGGAAGAATCTATTGACATGCCTCTTTTTTTGAGGTAGGTTGGGATAGAGGGGAAGTAGGATGCAGGTAAACTGTTCCAGAGTGATGCCGTGCGGGAAAAAAAAACCAAACAGAAAAAAAACCTCATAGTCTTACTCCTTGGGACAAATACAATGTATGGATGGAAGGAAACTGCCAAACATGTAGAGCGACTGGAAGTGTGCTCAGGTGGAACAACCTGTGAGAGACCCTCAGATCACATTCTGTGGTCATACCTATGAATTAAGTTTCCTGTATATTAAAGTTCTGTAGTACCAAACATCGGTTTAATTAAGTTACCTTTCACCAAACACAGATGTGCTTGGGCCAGGGCGGGGTTGGCGTTAGTGGGATTATACGTTCGTTATGTCATTGCCAAATGATACTGCTATTATTATTGGTGTTAATATTATTGGTATTAATTCATATATGCTTTGTCACAATGTTATCATTGTTTTGGTTATTTATTTTGTAATTAGAATTCCATGCCGTGGAAGGACCAATGAAGCTGCTCTCTACACATTAACATTGCGTGTGTTTAAAACAAAGGAATTCTTCCGGATTCCTTGTCGTTAATTATCCTAATCAACGCAGGAGATCATAACGATCATCATTTTTGTGTATTACATTCCATATCAGAAAGCTCCAGTACAACGCCACAAAAAAAACATGCCTCGCACATACGTACGTACGTACGTACACACACACACACACACACACACACACACACACACACACACACACACACACACACACACACACACACCTCGTCCATTTATAGCAGATTAGTTGTACGCAACACAATAGCAAAATAGAAATCTTGAATTATTGATCAGGGTTAATCTCGACCATTGAAGAAAATTTTGAAATTTGTTGTGCGATACACATGGGACATGAGTCACGTGACGTATCAGCATAATCTGGCCATGCAATCTTATTGGCCAATTTGGGTTGGTGAGGATGGATCTTTGGGGTCGAATACGGGAGTTCATTCAAACTGAGAGCGCAAATAAGCGGTAAAGCAAACAAATCGGAGGTAATAAAAATATTTTAATATGAGAACCACATTGTGTAATATATATATATATATATATATATATATATATATATATATATATATATATATATATATATATATATATATATATATATATATATACACACACACGACATGACCAAAAGTATGTGGACACCTGAACATCACACATCTCATTCCAAAATCATGGGCATTAATATGGAGTTGGTCCCCACCTTTACTGCTATAACAGCCTCCACTCTTCTGGGAAGATTTTCGACTAGATGTTGGAACATTGCTGTGGGGATTTTGCTTCCATTCAGCCAAAAGAGCATTGGTGAGGTCGGGCACTGATGTTGGGCGATTAGGCCTGGCTTGCAGTCGTTGTTCCAATTCATCCCAAATGTGTTCGATGGGGTTGAGGTCAGGGCTCTGTGCAGGCCAGTCAAGTTTGTCCATACCGATCTCGACAAACCATTTCTATATGGACCTCACTTTGTGCACGGGGGCATTGTCATGCTGAAACAGGAAAGGGCCTTCCCCAAACTGTTGCCAGAAAGTTGGAAGCACACAATCCTCTAAAATGTCATTGTACACTGTAGCGTTAAGATTTCCCTTCACTGGAACTAAAGGGCCAGACCATGAAAAACAGCCCCAGACCATTATAGCTCCTCCACTAGACTTTACAGTTGGCACTATGCATTCTGGCAGGTAGAGTTCTCCTGGCATCTGCCAAACCCAGATTAGTCCGTCGGACTGCCAGATGGTGAAGCGTGATTCATTACTCCAGAGAACGCGTTTCCACTGTTCCAGAGTCCAATGGCAGCGAGCTTTACATCACTCCAACTGACGCTTGGCATTGTAATATTGGGCTTGTATGTGGCTGCTCGGCCATGGAAACCCATTTCATGAAGCTCCCGACGAACAGTTGTTGTGCTGACGTTGCTTCCAAAGGCAGTTTGGAACATGGTAGTCAGTGTTGCAACCGAGGTCAGATGATTTTTACGCGCTTCAGCACTCAGCGGTCACGTTCTGTGAGCTTGTGTGGCCTACCACACTGCGGCTGAGCTGTTGTTGCTCCGAGACGTTTCCACTTCACAATAACAGCACTTAGTTGACCGGGGCAGCTCTAGCAGGGCAGAAATTTCATGAACTGACTTGTTGGAAAGGTGGGATCCTATGACGGTGACATGTTGAAAGTCACTGAGTTCTTCAATACAGCCCATTCTACTGCCAATGTTTGTCTATGGAGATTGCATGGATGTGTGCTTCATTATATGTACCTGTCAGCAATGGGTGTGGCTGAAACACCTGAATCCACTAATTAGAAGGGGTATCCGCATACTTTTGGTCATGTAGTGTATATATTTATATGTATATACAGTCACGTGAAAAAGTAAGTACTTAGTACACCCCATGTAAAGTTTTGACTTTTTCAACATATTTCAACATACAGCTATTTGATCTTCATTTCAACAATATTGATAGATAAAGGTGATATAATATAACAAATATCATGAAACATTTACATTTTGTAGACCATTGTAAAATTTAAATAAACATAACTGCAAATTTCGCATGTGGAAAAAGTAAGTACACACTTGGCTCTAATAGGTGGTATTGCCCCGTTTGGCAGAAACAACCTCAAGTAGGCGTTTCTTATAACTGTCTACCAGTCTCTGACATCGACTGGGAGAAATTTTTGCCCACTCCTCCATGCAGAATTCTTTCAGCTGTGCGATGTTTGAGGGGTTTCTTGCATGCACAGCTCGTTTCAAATCCCCCCACAACATCTCGATGGGATTCAGATCCGGGCTTTGACTTGGCCATTCCAGAACCCTCCATTTCTTTCATTTCAGCCATTCCTTGGTGGATTTACTGGTATGTTTAGGGTCATTGTCATGTCGCAAGGTCCACCTTCGGTTGAGCTTCAACTTTCCGACAGATGGCCTCACATTATCCTCAAGCACCCTCTGGTACAATGAAGAATTCATAGTGGATTATATGATAGTGAGCTGCCCAGGCCCTGATGCAGCAAAGCTGCCCCAAACCATAATATTTCCACCACCATGCTTTACAGTTGGTATCAGGTTCTTGTGGTCAAATGCTGTCTTTGGTTTTCGCCAAACATGTCTTCTGGTACTGTGGCCAAATAGCTCAACCTTTGACTCATCTGTCCAGAGCACATTGTTCCAGAAGTGCTGGTCTTTGCCGAGGTGTTCATTGGCAAACTTTAGTCTTGCCCTGATGTTCTTTCTGGACAGCAAAGGTTTCCTCCTGGCACACCTCCTATGTAGATCAAATTTGTGCAGCCTCTTTCTAATGGTAGACTCGTGCACTTTGACATCAACAGTGGCAAGCGCTACCTGCAGGTCCTGTGATGACATTCTGGGGTTCTTAGAGACTTCTTTCAGCATCTTGCGGTCTGCTCTCAGGCTGAACTTGCTGGGGCGGCCTGGCCTGAACAATTTGGCAGTTGTTTGGAATTTTCTCCACTTGTAGATGATTTTCCGGACAGTCGAATGATTGATTTCAAATTATTTGGAGATCTTTTAAAATCCCTTCCCAGACTCGTAGGTATCTATAACCTTCTTTCTGAAGGCCTCAGAAAGCTCTTTTGATTTAGGCATGGTGATGCCACACACTTCAACAACAAAGAGCAAACCAAACTAAATGTCTGAGGTTTAAATAAGACAGGTTCCTCTGAGATCCTCTCTAACGATATTCTAATAATTTTCACCTGAGCTAGTGCACCTGATTCTAATTTTAGGTATTTGAAGTAGTGATAAATGTAGGGGTGTACTTACTTTTTCCACATGCGAAATTTGCATTTATGTTTATTTAAATTATACAATGGACTACAAAATGTAAATGTTTCATGATATTTGTTATATTATATCACCTTTATCAATATTGTTGAAATGAAGATCAAATGGCTGTATGTTGAAATATGTTGAAAAAGTCAAAACTTTACATGGGGTGTACTTACTTTTTCACGTGACTGTATATATATATTTTTTATACCAAATTTCAGCTTTCTTCGACACCCAGAAGGTACCAAACATTAATATTAGTCAGTGAGTCAATGGTTAGAAAGAGCTTTATAAATTGGGAAAGAGCTTTATATATTGGATAACATTATTGGCTATGTATTGCGTAGTGCCTTTGAGGTAGTGAAAGAAACACGTAAAATAAGCTTTTGTAGAGCATTCGTCCACGGTCTATTTGGCCATAGGGACAAGGTGCACGGTTCTAGCTTTGTTACAATTTTTCTTACGAAAAGATGCTGTCTTAAGATGTCTCGCAGACCTCAAAGTTATTGTATGACCATACAATTTGGCCCTTTGGGTTTGGATGCATGTATTTGTTTGACCATGTGTTTGAGCCTTCGAGCCAAAGTAAATGACGCCACTAGTTTGACAAGCTCTGTGAGACTATGTACTTTGACCTTTGGGCTGAGGTTCATGACCTCAACTTTGTCATTTTGTACAGTACCTATTTGGTACGTGCTCCTCGCTCCTCCCCAAACCCCTGGTCACGGTGTACCTCCGAGCCCCGAGAGGAGTCACGGCAGAAAAATGTGTTATTCTGTATGTCAAAGATCAATGGTGAAGCCACACCAATTGTTACCAACAAACAAATATTGTATTAAGATCACACAAGAATAACAGTACAACAACAATAGTAATCAATTGTACAACCAATATATGTTTCCTATGATGGTACCATCAAGTTCGTACAATATAACTCACTGTGCTCCAAGTGAGCGAAAAGAAGAACATTCCCCAATGTCTCTATTCCGGCATCAAGCCCAAGTCGATCCGCTCCAGCGATCGTCAGAACGATGTCCAATCGAGACCAGAATCCCGTTCGGATGACAGTCACAGTCACGCGGCCAAAGCTGCGCAAAGGTGCCCTCAAGGCGACGGGGAAATCCAAAGGTGCCCTCCAGGCGACGGGGAAATCCAAAGGCGCCCTCCAGGCGACTGGGAAATCACACCCTCGGATATGGACGTTTCACGGCTCCAAACCGGCGAACCGCAGATTTACCTTCAAAATCCACGTGACACACACACACACACCAGATAAACGTCTGGATGCGGTGAAAATGGTTGAAGCGAAGCGAAAAACCTTGCGCGATGCGCAAAGTGCGTGAGTCTAGATGGCCGACGGCCCATTCTCGAGGCATAACGGCATGACGATGATTCTCCTCGGAATCAACCGCCAAAACCTGACACGCAGGTTGATCTGTCACAGCGATAACAACTCTGTCGCAAGAATCCCTTTCCGGGAAACCCGAAGTTCGCTAGTGACCTCCGTTCGTCAACGTTTGCTTTAGACCTCGAAGCAGCTAGGCTTCTTCCCCGACTCACTTGCTCCGCCTTCTTCTCCTCCTCTTCCTCTTCATCGTCGTCTGGTTCCGGTTTCATTTAAAACATTAACTTTTTTACCTTTTGAAAATAGTAACCTCTATCTCCCTTAAACGACAACAATAATAGTACATGGAATCAAAAATGTTTACAGTGGATGAAAACCACAACAACGGAAGTGACGAATCCGTAACATTGAGCCTTCGAGCCAAAGTAAATGACGCCACTAGTTTGACAAGCTCTGTTAGACTATGTACTTTGACCTTTTGGCTGAGGTTCATGACCTCAACTTTGTCATTTTGTACAGTACCTATTTGGTACAATACTCCGATCTCATTGCGGCCTTCTCCCTTATTCAGGAGGTTAAACTTTGGATAAATCTTCATCACAATTTGGTCAATTGTAGAAATAAACAGAAGATATTGTATTGTTAAAATGTATATGTAAGCATACCACTTGACTTCTTATTTTAATAATATGAAATGTGTCCAAAATCCTTTTGCCGCAATCTCCACGACCCCACAGTTCCAGTTTGTGAATTCGTATTCCAGTTTGTTCTACATTGCTTTCTACCTGGGAGACTTGCAACGACTCAAAGAGGTTTGTGCCACTTGCACTTAATAAGGAGATTGTGAGAATCTAATCTAATCAATGAAGCTTCATGAAATTGGTCATTCGACCCTTCATCATCTACAATTGCCAAATTAGATATATTATTGGCTAAAAAGAAGTCCATTGTAATTTTAACACCTTCCATGGGATCAATCTTCTGCTCTTCTGCCTGTTTTTTAACAGAGATGGGTTTGGGGTGGGAGGAGGCAGAGGAAGGGGTGGAAGGAGGGAGGGGAAGGGGGTGAAGGAGAGGGGTAAAGGGTGGGGTGGGAGGAAGGAGTAGGGTGGGGTAGGAGAAGGTGGGAAGAGGGACGGGGTGGGTGGAAGTCGGGAGGGATGGGGATGAGGTGGGAGGATGCAGGGGGTGGGGTAGGTGAGGGAGGGGAAGGTGTGGGAGTCTGAATGAAGGGAAGTGAGGATGTGGGAGGAGGGAGGCAATGAGGTGGGATGGGAGGAGGGAGGGGAAGAGTTGGGGTGGGTGTCTGGATGGAGTGGGGGTGGGGGGGGGGGTAGGGAGGGCGGAGGCAGGGGAAGGGATGTGATTAGGGAAGGGAAGGGGTTGGGGATGGGAGGAAGGAACTGGCGTTACCAGGCAATGCCGGGTATATATACTATTATATAGAAATATATATATATATATATCCCTTTTTTTTTTTTTCTTTTTTTCTATCACAAATCCTCTGTTTCCATCACCACCCTTTTCCTCTATCAGCAAATTGCGGCCTTCTCCCTCATCAACGAAGTGGCTCGAAAGCTGAAGGCCATGCTTCTTCCGCACTTCCTGTTCAGGCTTCGTCTGCTCATGAACTTCCTCCGATCTCACTTCCTGCGCCATCTCTGTCCACCACTTGGTCGCCGTTCTATTGTGTGCAGCATTTTGTAGACATCCGGAGAAATGGCATTTCATTATTCGCACTTTAGATCCCAGAAAATAACTTGAATACATTGCTCAACCTGAACTCTTCAAACATTTAATCATTGTAGATCCACCATCTAAAGTTCTAAACTGACCATTTGTTACCTTTTATTTCCATCAACAATATTGTCGAACTCGTTTCAAAAGTATTTCCATGAAACAAGTAGTTCTGCGTGGTGTTGTCTGCTGTCTAACAATGTCTTTGTGATTCATGTTCAAGTGTACCAATGTCTCAAATGTCCTTGTCCTGTATGTAAAATATGAATCACCTCCTCCATAAACCTTAGGTAGTACAGAAAAACAAAATTGAGCATTTACAAAATATATTTAAAGTAAATTGGTAATAAAAAGTGCTTGGTACTAAACATTAAAGGCTACACAATGATAGACATGAGTGCCACCAAGTTCAAATGTAAACATAATACATTAAACGTAAATACAGCACTAAACCTTTAACTTCCCCACTACTGTCTAAACACACCAATCAACATTTCCTTCCATTCGCCCAGGACAACTACCTGCTGCTGTGGTGCAGTGCCGGAGGCAGACGGGTTGCCCTTTTCATCCTGCAGCTCCTTGGTGCTCCCTGGCTGAGTTCCATGGGTAACATGTGGGAAGGAAGGTAAAGTTTCCCTCAGCAATGAATTGCAATACTTCAATGGCATATCTCCACAAAATACCAGGTGTTGTATGTAAGCTGAGGAACAGCAACATAGCGCTGTTGTTAACGCAGTCACCTGTGGCATGAAATCCGAGTCAATAGACTGCGCGTGCAGGAATTTGGCATTTGTTGAGGGTGCTGCGATATCTCACCAACTCTTCGCGAAGGACAGTGTGGGATCTTTACTATCGACTAACTAATGCTAGTAGATGAGACGCCCAGTTTAACGTCTACCTGAGGGACGGTGCACACATTCTTGAACCACCCTACCGGCGAAACAACGACATGAGATTCAAACCCATGGTAGACAGCTCGAAGGTGAGTGTGCGCACCTCTAGGCTATTCTGCTAGCTTGGAACATGTCCCACCTGGAAATAAATCCATGCATTTATCTTCTACTTCCCATTAAACAAGACCAAAAGTCTCACAGCGACATAGCCGGGCTTGTGAAATATTATAAACTACAAACACATTTTATTAGCTTTTTAAACTGCCGGCAACCTGCAATCTGCCAGCAACCCTTTTATGGTTAAACTGCCAAAATCAAGACTCTCTGCTCACCTTCACTCTTTCATTCCCCTTTTCCCCCGCCTCTGGAACAAACTCCCTCACTCTCTTCAATCCCACTCCACCCTCCAGGTCTTTAAAACAGCTGTTCACCACCATCTCTTATCTTCCCCCGTCCAAAACCTTGATCTTTTCTACCCCCGCTAATTTCACCCAAAATCCACTTTTTTGAAATACCAACTTCTGTCCTGGAAGTCCTTGGTGTCCTTGTGTTTTATACTTCTCCCACCCCCCACCCCCCCCCCACCCCCCATTCCCACGCCTCCTCCCCTTCCCACGCCTCCTCCCCCCCCCCCCAAGCCCTCTCCCTCCCACACATCTCCCTGCTCTCAAAGGTTATGTTTGTGTGCTTCCCCTTCTCTCCCCATCTTGTCTTCCGCTCCCTCTTTTTATATATTTTGTTTGTCTGGTTGATTTGTTTGTGAAATAAATGTGAGCTCTTTCACGAGCCTCGATTCAGTATACAAAAAAAACAAACAAACAAACAAAAAAAAAAAAACAGTCGCTTGAGGAGCTGTGCTCCTAAGCGAGTCGAAAGGATTGACGCAACAAAAGACGGGAATTCGTCCGAGCTTCTTTATTGATCAAACCAAAACTCGGGTACTCTCAAAAGCCCGTTTATCGGGTAGCAATATATATATGCAATCAAACACGTCATGCCGGAGCGTTTGCCCGGGAAAGGCGAGACTGGGCGTGCCCGGGCGGCCTGGGCGAGCCTGGGAAAGGCGAGTCTGGACATGCCCGGGCGGCCTGGGCGAGCTCGGGAAAGGCGAGTCTGGGCATGCCTGGGAAAGGCGAGTCTGGGCATGCCCGGGCGGCCTGGGCGAGCCTGGTACAGTGATCGCTCCCTAGTTGCGTCTTCGGCAGGTGTAAGGCGATTGTGTATGCTCAGCGGCAACCGCTACACGCGCCCCCCCAGAATCGACTTGCGCCGGCAGGGTCAATTTAAGGGGGGTCCTGATGACCCGGCCGAAGCTACCCCTCGAGGGTCGTGGGGGGGGGGGGGAGTGGGGGGGTCTGGTGTGGTGGTGGGTGGTCGAGCGGGGGGATTCGTGGACGGGGGGGCCTCGCTGCGGAGGAAGGGCCAACCGTGGTGGTTGGTCGACGTCCAAGTGCACCGGCTTGAGGCGGTCCATCGAAATCCGGTCCGACCTGCCGCCGACGTCGACGACGAAAGACTTGTCGTCCCATCGCAAGACCCAGAAAGGCCCGTCGTACGGCAGCCGGAGTGGACCACGGTGTGCGTCATGACGCACAAAAACATACTCCGCTGTGCAAAGCGCTGGGGGGACGTAGGACTGGGGGCCACCGTGGCGGGACGTTGGCACGGGGGCAAACCGTCGGGCGGCCTCCTGGAGGTCCGAGCGCTGGCGAGCCGCGGATCAGGGACTGGTAGCGTCGGGCACGAACTCGCCCGGGACGCGTAGCGGCTGGCCGTAGACGAGCTCGGCGGTGGACGCCTGGAGGTCCTCCTTGGGGGCCATGCGGAGGCCCAAAAGGACCCACGGCAGCCGGTCGGCCCAACCGCCGTCCTGAAGGCCGGCCATGAGCGCGGCCTTCATGGAGCGGTGAAAACGCTCGCACAACCCATTGGCTTGGGGGTGGTAGGCCGTGGTACGGTGGAGCTTGACCCCCAGGTTGCGGGCGACCGCGCCCCAAAGCTCGGAGGTGAACTGCGGACCGCGGTCCGAAGAGATGTCCCCCGGTGCGCCGAAACGGGCGACCCAGGTGGTGATGAAAGCCTGCGCCATGTCGGCGGTGGTGGTGGAAACGAGGGGAACGGCATCCGGCCACCTGGTGGTCCTGCCCACCATGGTGAGCAGGTGTGTGAAACCTCGTGATGGGGGAAGGGGGCCCACCAGGTCCACGTTGACGTGGTCGAAACGCCGTTCGGGCACGGTGAAAGGTGCCAGCGGGGCCTGGGTGTGGCGGTGGACCTTGGCCCGCTGGCAGGCCGTGCAGGCGTTGGCCCAATCGCGGACGTCCCGTCGAAGTCTGTGCCAGACGAAACGCGCCGACACCAGCTTCTGGGAAGCTTTCCGGCCCGGGTGAGAAAGGCCGTGGAGGGAGGCAAAAACGCGGCGCTGCCAGGTAACGGGCACGACGGGGCGAGGCTGGCCTTGGGAGACGTCGCAGAGCAGGACAGTGCCCGCGAAGGGGACGTCGGCCAGGCGGAGGCCCGTGTCCGCCGCCCGGAGGGCTTGCACCGTGGTGTCGGCGGTCTGGTCGGCCGCCATAAGCGCGAAGTCCACGCCGAGGTGGACCGCGTTCGCGCTGGCCCGAGAAAGACAGTCGGCCACGGCGTTGTCTTTTCCGGCGACGTGCCGGATGTCCGTGGTAAACTCCGACACGGCGGAGAGGTGGCGCTGCTGGCGGGCCGACCACGGCTCGGTGACTTTGGCCATTGCGTAAACCAACGGCTTGTGGTCGACGAAAGCCGTGAACGGGCGGCCCTCCAGGAGGTGGCGGAAATGGCGAACGGCCAGGTATAGACCGAGGAGCTCGCGGTCAAATGTGCTATATTTTAGCTCGTTCGGCCGTAGTTGCCGGCTAAATAAAGCGAGTGGCTGCCAAACCCCGTTCACCCATTGTTCATGTACGGTGCCCACCGCATAGTCGGAGGCGTCCGTAGTGAGGGCGATGGGAGCGTCGAGCACCGGGTGAGCAAGCAGTGTTGCGTCGGCGAGGGCCAGCTTTGTGCCTGTGAATGCCGCGTCCATGTCTGCAGACCAGACGACGTCATGCTTGGCTGGCTTGCCCCGGAGGGCTTCGTAAAGGGGCCGCATGAGCTGAGCAGCGCGGGGCACGAAACGGTGGTAAAAATTCACCATGCCGAGGAACTCCTGCAGGGCCTTGATGGAGCGGGGACGCGGGAACTCAGTGATGGCCTCGACCTTGGTTGGCAGCGGCACGGCCCCGTTCCTGGTGATGTGGTGGCCCAAAAAGTCAACGGCCGCCGTGCCGAAGTGGCATTTGGCCGGGTTGACGATTAAGCCATGCTCGCTGAGGCGTCCGAACAGTGTTCGGAGGTGGAGGAGGTGCTCGGCCCGGGACGTGTTGGCGACGAGGATGTCGTCCAGGTAGACGAAGAGGAACGGCAGGTCGCGCAGCACGTCGTCCATCAAGCGCTGGAACGCCTGGGCCGCGTTCTTGAGGCCAAACGGCATCCTCAGGAATTCGAACAGGCCGAACGGTGTGATGATGGCCGTTTTTGGGACGTCGGCCGGCCTGACAGGTACCTGGTGGTATCCCCGTATTAAGTCAATTTTCGAGAAAATGACCCGCCCCGCCAAACGGGCGGAAAAGTCCTGGATATGCGGGACCGGATACCTGTCGGGGGTGGTAACGTCGTTGAGGCGGCGGTAGTCGCCACATGGGCGCCAGCCGCCCCCCGGCTTCGGCACGATGTGCAGCGGCGAGGCCCACGCGCTATCGGAGCGCCGCATGATGCCGAGGTGCTCCAACGTGTCGAACTTGGCCTTTGCCACGGAGAGCTTGGCCGGGTCGAGGCGGCGGGCTCTGGTGTAGACCGGCAGGCCCGTAGTTGGTATGTGGTGCTCGATACCATGTCTCACTGCGACGGCCGAAAACGTCGGCCGCGTGAGGGCCGGGAACTCTGCCAGCAGGCGAGCGAACTCGTTCGCCGCCGGGAGGGCGCATGATAGTTCGGTCGGCGCGGAGCTGCTCATTGTGCATGCCAGGGAGCTGAAAGTCTCGGCGTTGACGAGGCGACGCCGTTTTACGTCGACCAGCAGCCCGTGCGCGCAGAGGAAGTCGGCGCCTAGCAAAGCCATGGGCACGCTTGCCGTCACAAAGGTCCAATTAAAGCGCTGGCTGCCGAAGCAGAGGGTGACGTTGTGCGGGCCGAAGGTGTGGATGGCCGATCCGTTGGCAGCGACCAAGGAGGGGCCGCAAACGGCGGTCTGCCTGTCCTGCTCGGAGGCGGGTATGACGCTCAGTTGGGCACCGGTGTCACAAAGAAAACGCCGCCCGGACGCTTTGTCTTTGATGAAAAGCAAGTTGCCCGAGTGGCCGGCGCTCATGGCTGGTAATGAACGCCAGCCCGGCCGTTTCCCGACTCGCCGAAAGTGCACAGGGGTCGGCATGTCCGAGCCTTTTGTCCGAACCTAGCGTGGTAATAACACCACGCCTGGTCAGGTGGAGGCCCCGGCCGTCGTGTTGGAAGCGGGCGGCACGGTGTGGTGGCCGCCAGTCGCACTGGCAGTTCGGCCTCCAACCGCACCCGGCGCTCGGGCGCCACGGGCGTCGCCTCGGACGGCGGCGGGCTCCAGGTAGCCGCCCCGATGTGCTGGCCTGCCGAGGAGATCTTGTCGGCTTCCCTGGCGAGGGCGCGGGGATCCGTGATCTGCGTGCCTGCCAGGGCAAAGCGTACCTGGCTAGGCAGCTGACGGAGGAACAGCTCCCGGAAAAGAAAATCGGGGGAGTGCTCACCGAGCAGCGAGAGCATGTAGTCCATCCGCTCGGACGGGCGCGTGTCGCCGAGCTCGGGCAGGTCGAGCAGGCGTCGTGCGCGTCCTGCCGGTGAGAGGGCGAATGCGTCGAGGAGGAGCGTCTTGATCGCGCCATATTTGTCAGCGGCTGGCGGGTGCTGGAGGAGGCTCAGGGCGCGGGCCGCGGTGGCGGAGTCGAGTGCCGCTACCACATGGTGGAAGCGGGTGTCGTCTGCGGTAATGCCTTGCAGGGCAAACTGGGAGTCCGCCTGGGCGAACCAAACCGCCGCGTGAGCCTCCCAGAAGGTAGGCAGTTTAAGGGTAACTGCCGTGTCCATGTCAGGGGTCACCAGTGAGGAGCTGTGCTCCTACGCGAGTCGAAAGGATTGACGCGACAAAAGACGGGAATTCGTCCGAGCTTCTTTATTGATCAAAAAAAACTCGGGTACTCTCAAAAGCCCGTTTATCGGGTAGCAATATATTGTTGTGGATTTGAGAATGGTGTTGTAGTTTTTTATTATCGTTGTAAGTGTAATGAAATTGTTGTAAAATATCACACTCCTTCCTCCATTTGTTGTGTATAAAGGTCAAAGGTCGTTCCAGTAGTTATTCCATATACAATCACGTAGCAAATCATAGATTTCCTTTGTTCAGTAGTTATCTCCTTATTATGTGTATTAGGTTAAGGTTCTGTCTTCCCACTAGTTGACACTGCATTGCACCAAATTGGAACAAGGTAGAATCCCTTTTCAAATTCCCCAAAGCCTCCACTTCCAAACGCAATCCCCTTTTGTCATCAATTGCCAACTGCATTGGGCGGTTTTCTGCATTCGCCGCTGCTGCTTTGTGGTTTTCGCTGCAAAACACCACCATTGAACACGTGGTCAGATCGGAGAAGAAGGGGGAGGAGCGCCGAATCCAGGGCGTTGGCCGCCGATCGTCGTCACAAGGTGGAGCCAGCGAGCCCCGACCCGCCAATCAGGACCGGTGAGAGACCAGCTCGGGTGTGGCGCGGGTTGATCTGGAGGCGCGCTATAAAAGCGCGCGCGGAAGCCTTTGAGGGAGAGGGAGAGAGAGATGCGGCAGATGAGTCCAGAGGAAGGAAGTGACAGAGCCCCACGAGCAGTACCACGCAGCTTTGACTCCACCAGGCAGCGTTGACTCCACCAAGCAGCTTTGACTCCACCACGCAGCTTCGACTCGCTGCTACGCGGGAACCAGTTTGCGGTGGCATCGGTGGCCGTCGAGGTCCAAGCCGACATCCCGTGCGGGATCAAGCCCCAGCCAGCGTCCAGCTGAACCTTCCTCTCCCTCCAGCCATCCACCTCCTGCCATTCCTGTCATCATCCCCCGTGTAAGTGTGCTTGTAGTCTGTCTTTTGTCTCGTCCCTGGGTTTAAGTAAGACTGCAGTAGTTAAGCTAAAAATTGCACTGTGTCCTTCTGGTCCGTCCCTCTTTCTATCTTTATTTTAGTATCCTTCCTTCTCCTTGGTTACTTTTGACTTGTACATAATTAGTTAGTAATAAATTATATTTGTTCCTCCTTACTCTGCCTTCTCTTCTTCACATCCTTTGTCTTTGTCTTTTCCCCATTGAAAACCTGTGGCACGATTTGGCCAACGTTCAAGGATCGGGTCTAGTTTCTGTTAATAGTTCGTGCCGCGGTTGCTAAAACCGCTCGGCAATTAAAATCTGTCCGCGGTACGAACGGGGCTGTGCACCTGCCTTTCCGGAGGTAGCTGGGCAGCGTCAGGGACCCCATCGGTCAGTCAGAGACGAGGGGATTAATCCCCCCTCGGTAAGGGGAACAGAGGCCGACGTTGGGTTCCGTAACAATATATATGCAATCAAACACGTCATGCCGGAGCGTTTGCCCGGGAAAGGCGAGACTGGGCATGCCCGGGCGGCCTGGGCGAGCCCGGGAAAGGCGAGTCTGGACATGCCCAGGAAAGGCGAGCCTGGACATGCCCGGGCGGCCTGGGCGAGCCCGGTACAGTGATCGCTCCCTGGTTGCGTCTTCGGCAGGTGTAAGGCGATTGTGTATGCTCAGCGGCAACCGCTACACGCTAATGCTGCTTATAACATTAAACAAAGAAATTTGGAGGAATCCAGACATCCATGAGGTAAGTTTTACTTAAAGAACTGAGCGAAGATCTACTGCAATCTATGTACCCCACAAGGTTTGGTGTGCTCATTTACCAAGCAGCTAGCTAGCGCTTGCCAAGCCAGCTGTTCCTTAACGGTTTTCAATGGAGTGCTTGCTCGAATGGTTAAACCACTTGGCGATCTCTCCACAATAAACTTGGTAAATGAACACACACCCAATGTTCTTGAGACCCGACCATAGATCGACTGTAATCTATATACCCCAAAGAGGAATGACCCTTCCTGCCCCTCCCGCAGTGAGCGGGTGTAGGCCTACTAGTAGATTCAAATGTCGGTCGGTGGAGTCAGCCGTCGTAATGACATCAGAGACGTGATGGACACAAAACTGCCGCCTCTTTAATATGTAGAATATGATATATTTTAACTTCCAGTAAGTTTGCAGTCATTACGAAGGGATTAGTGTTATGATTAGATTTACTATAACATTAACATTACGTTATCATTATTTCGAAAATGATATTACTTTAAAAGCCGAGGCTAATTCCTTACTTCCTCGGTTATTAATACTAGGGCATGCCCGTACGTGGGTGCAATGCCCGTACGTGGGTACGTGGGTACGTGGGTGCGAGTACGGTGACAATCCCCCCCCCCCTCTATTTACATGAAATGGTTTGGTTCATGAAATGTTTTGGTTCATTCGCAACGCCAAAGCGAACGGCGAACGGCTTGCGAGTACAGTGACAATCCCCCCCCTCTATTTACATGAAATGGTTTGGTCCATTCGCAACGACCACAGAACCCCCCCCCCCCCCCCTCTATTTACATGAAATGGTTTGGTCCATTCGCAACGCCAAAGCGAACGGCGAACGGCTAAATCGCCATAGCTCGGTAACTACTTGTCCGATTAATTTCAAACCTTGAAAAGGCACATCCTCGGGTCCCCAGCAATATACCTGGCAAGTTTCAAGTATATCGGACCGGTAGTTGTCGAGAAACAGCGGTCACAGACAAACATACACACATACACACATACACACATACACACATACACACATACACACAGAGATTAATGGAATTATAGATAGATTAGTGCCGAACATCACTCATCATTGATCATGAACCATACACCGCTTCAATCCATTAACCTTCCATTCACGACATTGGGATTAAAGTGTTATGGTCATATTTGCAATATTATTATTATTATTAAGAAGAAAACGATACTACTGAAACGATATACGACTGTATTAAGAAACCTGGGCTTAATTTGCCTGAAGCGGTCCGAAGGAGAAGCTTAACGCCTCAGGCCTATACGTACCTTACCGTATTGTTAGAAGAGACGTAACACCGATGTTTTCGATATTTCATGGTCATTTTAACAATCGGTTTGTTTGTGTTTTACACAGAATGAAAAACGTGAAGGTAGAGCATGGCGATTGTGATATATGACAGGTTCGACTATAAATTCAGCATGAACGACATATAAATCAACATGGCGGTGTGTGGAGAGTCAGCCGCAGCACCGCCGTAATGACATCAGACGTAATCACAGCACCCTGTCATGTGACCAGATTCTCAGCTCTGATTGGTATACGTTTGAGGGGACGTACATATAT
The DNA here is from genome assembly GCF_964187855.1 of Myxine glutinosa. Lineage (NCBI taxonomy): Eukaryota > Metazoa > Chordata > Myxini > Myxiniformes > Myxinidae > Myxine > Myxine glutinosa. The sequence continues at coordinate 32,385,716 of NC_136264.1, read as the reverse complement.
ACATACAGATGGACAAACACTGTTCCAGACGGCTCTGCCCGATGGGCTACGCCGCAATAAATCAAAAGAAATGTTGCGCTTACATCTTGAATTGTCATTTGCATTAATGCAAAGGTCATTGGTGACGAGGAACATGAACTGCTGAGACTTAAGGCTAAATTTACGAATGGCGTTTAGTGAGCGTATTGCTGACACACACCTAACCCTTAAACGCTGACAAAAACATATTTATACGTGCACAGGTAAACGTCCATCTAAATAGCTATTTATGAAGGGACATAAAAAGACATTTAATTGTGCGCGTCTGAACAGCTGATTAGCCTGTGAAACCACGCCCATATCTGCAACATCCAATTGGAATGATGCACCTGCATAGAATTGCGGCACCACAGATAATTATTGGAGGGGATTCAGCACATTGCTCCTCATCGTAGGTAGATCCAGGTCGTGTTACACGAGGTGGGATAGCCAATGAAATGATTACTTCGACAGTCTGTAAAGCCAGACACGTTTGATATTATCATTACTTCTCTGGAGGATTGCATCTTTCCTCGGATATTCTCAATGCACGTTGGTGAACTACAATATTCCTATCCTCTTCTGCTCCCTCTTGGGCTTATTCAAGCATTCCTAATGCATCCATATTCACCGTCCCATGGAAACTTCCAATTATAAACCATTCATTCGGCCCTTAAAGTTTCATTCAAAGTTAAAATGTCTCCTCCCGGACCGACCTTATGGTTGTCTCCACTGAACTGAAAATATATAGAATGACCATTGCCATTCACACCACACAGGTGGAGATGTAGCTACCGGGCGCCATCTTGGTTGGCACTCGATGCTGGGCGATGGTAATGCTTTTAAGGCCAGCATTAAGGCCTGCCTTTTTTATAATAAAAAAAGGTAAAAAAATAAAACATTTAACAGCCTTGGACGTGCACCTTGACCCACGGCCAAGGCACACCGTCCATCAAGGCTGCCCCATTAGCATACACATGCACCTCAACCCAAAGGCTGAAGCACATGGTCATTCAAAACGCATGCATCCTGACCCCGAAGGGCCACAATGCATGGTCATACAATTGGACCCCTCCTCCATAGGAGTGAGTCCACCACTCCACCTGACCATTTGATGTATCACCTTTTGTATCTTTTAAAATCCTTTAAATTCTAGGAGTTTTAAATGTTAAATTAATTTTATTTTAATTAATTTTAAATTTATTATATTATAAATTAAATTTATTTTAATTTTTTTTTTTGGTTTAAATATTAAATTTAAATTATTTAAATTTTAAATTTTAAATTTTAATTAATAAATTTTAAAATTTTAAATTTAAATTCTGGGAGTTTTAAGTTTTAAATTCTGGCTTTTAAAATCTGGGACACGTTCAAAACAAACGAGATCCGCGAAGCGAGTCGGTCGAGTCGTGCTAACCAAGATGGCGACACGGCGGCTACACTTTTCACGGAGTATGAGCGTTCTATATATTTTCAATTCAGTGGTTGTCTCACTTGTCTGCCATTTTCTGTAATTCTCAAGGAAGCATATCTCAAGGCTGCTGTGCTGTTTTTATTAATTAATTTGTTTTTAACTGTCTCTTTTATTTTAACCCCTCCAGTGGTGCAGATGATCACGTGGATAACAATGCAGAGAACGATGTCGAAACCATGGTCGATAAATGCATTGAAGAAGAAGATTTGGAAAAGGAAGAGCAGGGTCAAGATACTGCAACTGAAACCACAAAAACAATTGCAGAACCTGGAAAAGAATTGTCCACCCTTGAGGACGACAGTGAAACAGCTCAAACAAGTGGATTGACTGAAGGAATCTTCGAAGAAGATCGGAAATGTACGGCACATGAAGAAGAAACAAATAACACAGAAAAATTTCATGAAGGTTTTAACCAAGAGGAACTTTCTCATCGCTTTAAAAGTATCTCGTCTGAACATTCTGAAAAAGAATTGAAGAGGCAAAACAGTAACGTTGATGTTATTTCCTGGAATAAAGGAGATAAACTGGAGATTGGCCTCCGGAACATGGCTGATAGTGGTGACGGAGACATCGCTGATGAAGAAGATGACCAGTGGTGGAAATCTAAGCTTGAAGGTGCTTTCTTTTTCCAAGCAGAGGTAGAAGGCTGCATGAAGAAATACGAGGTATTTTCACCAGAATTTTGAATCAAACCCCTTTGGCCTGATGGCCTTAAAATCAATGTAACTATTATTATTGTTATTACAGTTGAGAAGGTCTTCTTTTTGCTTTTGGTCTTCATCTTCATTAGCTTTTTGTTTTTTGCTTTTTGTCTTCTTCATCTTCATTTTGCTTCAAGCTTTTTGCTTCATTACTGCTTTTTCTGGTCTTCATCAATGATCTCTCTGACTCTCTTGAAAATCCTCTCTATCTCTTTGCTGACGACTCTACTCTCTGTCGCTCCATTCCTCATCCCTCAGATCGGCAGTCTGCAGCCTCCTCACTCTCTGCAGACCTGGACAAAATCACAGACTGGGCAAACAAATGGAACATGTCTTTCAATCCTGATAAATCTCACACTCTTACGACGTCTCTCCGAAAAGACCGACTGGAAAACCCTCCCATCCACTTTCTGAATAATCCTCTCCAAGAAGTTCTGTCACTCAAGCTTTTGGGTCTCACTATCTGCCATGATCTTTCCTGGGAAAACCACATTTCAAATCTGGCCTCCAAAGCCAGTCACCGACTGGGCATCCTCCGTCGTGCGAAGTCCTTCCTTGGCACACCTGAGCTCCTCACCACATACAAGGCTTTCATCCGCAGCTCTATGGAATACTGCTCTCCCCTCTGGTCTGGTGCTCCTGCCTCACACCTAGCCCATCTTCACGCTGTTGAAACCAAAGCGTTCAGAATCATTGGAATCTCCCGCGATGAAGCTAACTCCAAGGGCCTTTCACTCACTCACCGCAGGCAGGTTGGTGGTCTTTCCGCCTTCTACCGACTCCTCTCTGGCCTTGCCCCCCCAGCCCTCTCTGGGCTCTGTCCCCCAAATATTCCTACAGGTCACACAAGATCTGCCTGCAACCCTCTTATGGTTAAACTGCCAAAATCAAGACTTTCTGCTCACCTTCACTCCTTCATTCCTCTTTTCTCCCGCCTCTGGAACAAACTCCCTCACTCTCTTCAATTCCACTCCACCCTCCAGGTCTTTAAGACATCTGTTCACCACCATCTCTTATCCTCCCCCATCCAAAACCTTGATCTTTTCTACCCCCGCTAATTTCGGTCCCCTTGTGTTTTATACTTCTCCCACTCCCCCCCCCCCCCCTTCCCACGCCTCCTGCCCCCAAGCCCTCTCCCTCCCACACTTCTCCCTGCTCTCAAATGTTGTGTTTGTGCGCTTCCCCTTCTCTCCCCATCTTGTCTTCCGCTCCCTCTTTTTGTATATTTTGTTTGACTGGTTGATTTGTTTGTGAAATAAATGTTAGCTCTTTCACGAGCCTCGATTCAGTATACAAAAAAAAAAAAAAAAAAAAAGGCTCCTAGTTGCAGTCTGTGAAAGATACAGAACTGTGTACTGCGAGCAAAGCAATGTGTTAGCATGTACACTGATACCCACGGTACCAGTCAGCCAATACCAGCCTAAGTGTGGTGGTGAAGGAGTCTGGGCTCCAGCAGAATACGGACAAAAGGATGGCAAGGCACAAACTCGTCCGAGAAGATATTTATTCGTAAAACCAACTCGGGAACACTGTAAACTCTCGTTTATCGGGCTGCATTATAAAGCACAACCCGAAACCGAAACCCACGCCTCTCAGGCGAGGCGTGCTTCGGTGGTCACGTGATCAACAGGTGTAGCTGATTATACCCGCACGCGCGGCACGCTTTGGTGGTCACGTGACCAGCCACTCTGGCGCCGTGGTTCCCCGCCGGTGACGTCACCGGCTGGAGCAAGGAGATTCTGATGCAGGTCTCGCTTGGGGGACCCATGGGTCGCTACAGTGGTTTATTTAATGGATGCCTGTCATTGCAAAGACGGTATTTTGCGTCATTACCCAGAAAGGAATGGTTACCAACTTTTCGACAAAGGACATCTTCGCGATGTGAAAAGACAAAAAAATTGTGCCTGTTATTATTTACGTGAGAGTCAGATGACTCAGGCAGACTTTCCTGAGGGAGACTAGATCTGATTTGGGTGCTTCTTTACAGCGATTGGAAGGACATATCTAGGGCTTGCGAATGCACAGAGTAAATCAACTTTTAAAATTACCACATTTACTAATAATCAAATTCTGGGGGAGGAGGGGTGAGTGGGAGCTGGAAGGGCTGTTACAAATGTTTATTTTCCTTGGTTCCAGGGCCACAAAAGGAATAATGAATTATACTATATTTTTGCATCTATTGCTAAATGCAGCAAACGTGTGTGTGTGTGTGTGTGTGTGTGTGTGTGTGTGTGTGTGTGCCTTACCCTCTTGTTGATCACCATACCCTCCTGTTGTGCATAGTAAAGTTACAACGCTCTCATACCAACATGCAATGCTTTGACAAATTTGTTGACAAATTTTTCCCCCTACCGCTAATAATCCCCAGGAAAAGTCTGATTTCTTGGACTGTATTATAAATTGCAAACAATTCATCAGACATAATCATAACTTTGTATTCACTGTATTATCCTCTGTGTTGCGTTGAGTTTTGTGCACCCATCATGACGGCCTTTTTCCCCGAGTATGTGTATAATCACGATTCATGTGCATGTACAATCACAACTATCCATGAATGTGTAATGTGTATGTAGAATTACGGTGTGTGTGTGTGTGTGTGTGTGTGTGTGTGTGTGTGTGTGTGTGTGTGTGTGTACGTGCTGCCGCCGCCTCCACTCGTGAGTCTCTCTAAACGCATCTCTAAGACTGAACGGAGCTTTCCCTGGTCCCGAAGTATCCATCTTCACCCCAGTAAGGAACCACGACGAATGGACCAAGCCGTCTCCTTATCCGTGCTCCATTTCCGGCTCCGTCCCCAAAAAGGCGACAATGTAGATCCGCATGACCTTACGTATGACCTCTGGGGGAATACCCGGATATTCCCGATCCCATCTAAAGACACCCTTGCCCACCCGGACATGGCGTCCTACCACAACTAGCCGTTATCCTCTCATGCGGTCCCACCGTTCTTCAGTCTCGGTCCCCTCCCTCTCGATCTCATCCTTCCTTGACGGTATGGAGTCAGAGAACCCCAACAAGCCATAATGCCAGGTTGCGTCCCAAACGCATGTCGATCGGCACCACTTGTGCAACCCTCGGCCCCACCAAAACCGCTGCCCTCAGCTCGATTCTCGCTCCCATCAAAGTTGCTGTACTCGGCACAGTCCTTGAACCCACTTGGTGTATGAAACTCAGCCTCTCTCACTGTCCTCCTCCCCGGATGGAATTCTATAACAAGGAGCTGTGTAAAGCTCGGGCCTTCGTTCTCAGCATGATGGGGTCGACAATTCCCTCCAAGCTGTGTCGCAAAAGCATGTCAAACGGTATGATAACAGGCACCTCGTGCACAGTCCTCGTTCCCATCAAATCTGCTTTCGGCTTGGCCTCAGCTGCTCTCAAAACCGTTGTATTTGACGTCGCCCTCGGCCCTTACTTACGCAGGCGTGAGGGAGGCGGCGAGGTGGGCCACCTCCCTCTCGCTGCCATCTTGGCATTTGTGAGTGTGTGTTTGTCGCTTGCTTGTATTAACAGGAAATGGTAGGAACTCGACTCACAATGATCACGTGCGGATATTTCTTGTATTTCGTAAATTTTCGTGCGTCCGATTTTGAATCCAGGAACAGAGCAACTGATTTAACCATTTTGAAATTGCCACTCTTTCCTTTAAATGCTAAAAAGTATGTCTAAAGGACTATTTGACAGATTTCGCACAAGCAACGGCAGGTTAAAAGTGCTCCAACCAGCGGAAGTGAGTCGCTGCAAATGCACACAGCGCATGCGCGAAAGGCTTCACATGTGTTCGTACGTCATTGAAAAGTCCCTTATTACCTTCGCTGGAGGAGAGCGTATTGCATTTGGGTCCGTATGTCTGTTTGTTTGTCCGCACAGAATAAATATGATTTTATCGGCAACCATTGGTCCGATTGACAGGAAATTTCCACCACAGGTGCAACTCCACCTATATAATTTTTTTAATGATAATTATGACGTCATAGGTCAAGTGGTATGGGCGCCATCTTGGAAAAACCGAAAAACTATGCACCTCTATATCTCGGAAAGAGCTGCACAGAAAAAATGGAGACATTGCTCATTGAAAAGAACTCTCCATGGGGAATAAAATATGTTAATGATGATGTCATAGGTGCCTCCATTATGACGTCATAATTCGACAAGTACAAAACTTCATCCGATCAAGATGAAATTTCTTGAGCATCATCTTGGGATAAATTGGTGTAGGAAAAAATGACGTCATAGATCACGTGGTTCGGCCGCCATCTTGGAAAAACCGAAAAACTTTGCACCTCTATCTCGGAAAGAGCCGCCTAGAAAAAATTGAGACATGGCTCATTGTAAAGAACTCTCCATGGGGAATAAAATATGTTAATGATGATGTCATATGTGCCTCCATTATGACATCATAATTGGACAAGTACAAAACTACATCCGATCAAGATGAAATTTCTTGAGCATCATCTAGGGATAAATTGGTGGAGAAAAAAATGATGACGTCATCATCAGTCACGTGGTTCAGTCGCCATATTTGTTTTTAACACAAATGCCTTAAAAACCACTGAAAACACATCCTGGTGGGGGTCTGCAATCTCTCATTGCTCTTTCTTGTTGGTGATCTGTTTTTACCTTTCACATGCAAAATACCAATGCAACATACGTAGGTGACCAAATGAATGCTCCATTTTCTACCCCCTGGTAAATGAACAGGATATTCTGCAGGATCATCTGGACATGATGCTGCAGTTTGGACATGTTGCATTCTTCGCCTGTATATTTCCACCTGCTGCCTTTCTCGCACTATTAAACAACCTGTTGGAGGCTCGTGCTGACACCATCAAGCTGTGTGCCGCTCTCCAGCGTCCCTTTGCTGAGTATGCACGTGGCATTGGCCCGTGGCAGGTAACTCGACGATAATATTGAAGCTTGTACTGCATTTAAAATCTTTGAGAGATACCAGCAGGTTATTTGCCAAATTAGATCCAACGGCACCTTTTGACGTTTTGGTTTTGGTTCAGAAGATGACTTGGTGTAAAATCCTATGGTTGATGACCTTTTTTGAGCCATCCTTAATGTGATTCATTTTTAGAGCCAAACACTTCTCCTCGGCCCACATGATTATTTGATGATTGATGCCTTATTAACCAGAGTATGCAATGATTATTACATTGTTAAATGCATTTGATAATCCAGAGTAATCTTGATCATTAGCTTTAGGTTCAGGACCCGTATTTGTCAATATTGCAGCATTTTCATTTCAAGAAACCTTTTTATTTGCTTCAATAGTGCTGGAACCCCAATGTTATTGCTTGCTTCATGCTTGTTTAATCAAAGTGCTATGCTGGACATTATCAATGGCAATTGGCAATGTATGCTCAGGAACGTCTTTTGATATGTTTCTATTTGTGATTCCTTTAAAATGCTGACATGGAATACAATATGTGTATTTTCACAGGATGTCATGGAAGCAATGGGAGTTGTCGCTATCATCGTAAACTGTGCGCTGATTGGCCAGGGTGGTCAGCTGACTCGCCTCTTTCCAGAGCAGTCTCGACATGTCACCTTGCTCCTTGTCGTGTTTTTGGAGGTGAGCATGACAGGCATCAGCAGTCAACTCCAAATCAATAACTTTGGCATTATTACTTGCAAAATCGAAGGTGACACCAGGATGAAGATTTTTCAAGTATATTGGTCGGTTGTGTTTGTGGTTCTGTCTGTTTGTTTATTACTTGCAAAATCGAAGATTTATCAAGTATATTTAAATTGGTCGGTTGTGTTTGTGGTTATGTCTGTCTGTCTGTCTGTCTGTTTGTTTGTCTGTTTGTCACCGGCCTACAGGTCACAATTCTAAACCGATCATCACGAAACTTCACCAAGTTGTCTAGGTCATCCCAATTGAGAAACCTATTGATTTTGAGGTCAAAGGTCATCTGGAGGTCAAATTCCTAAAATCGCCATTTTAAATCCGATTGACTTGAAAATTGAATAACATTTGTATATCGAGTCAATAAATTGGGAAATTAACTATTTTTGAGGTCAAAAGGTCAAAGGTCAAATTTTAAAAGTCATCAATTTTCATCTAAAAAGCCATCAAATCTCAACCAATTGACTTGAAAATTGAACAGCATTTGCATATCGAGTCACTAAATTGGGAAACATACTATTTTTGAGGTCAATAGGTCAAAGGTCAATTCAAGGTCAAACTTCCAAAATCATCACTTTTCATCTGAAAAACCGTCAATCCTCATCCGATTGACTTGAAAATTGAACAGCATTTGCATATTGCCTCACTGAATTAGGAAACCAACTATTTTTGAGGTCAAAAGGTCAAAGGTCAACTGAAGGTCAAAGTTCCAAAATCATCAATTTTCATCTGAAAACCCATCAATTTTCATCCGATTGACTTGAAAATAGAACAGCATTTGTGTATTGCCACACTGAATTGGGAAACCAACTATTTATGAGGTCAAAAGGTCAAAGGTCAACTCAAGGTCAAACTTCTAAAATCATCATTTTTCATCTGAAAAATCGTCACTTTTCATCCTGTTGACCCGAGCTTTGATCAAGATGGTAAATTTTAATCTTCATGAAATGGCCAATTTGCTGTATCAATGGAAAACTTTTTTGGGGGGGGGGGGGGAGGGGGGGGCGGCTTTTGCAAGTATCGTGCTACGCATGACGTCTTCTTGTTTGTCTGTTTGTCACCAGCCTACAGGTCACAATTTTCAACCGATCTTCACGAAACTTCACCAAACGGTAGAGTTGGTCAAAAGCAAGAAGCCTATTGTTTTTGGGGGCAATAGGTCAAAAGGTTAACATAGGCCAAAGGTCACCAACTTTGCTAAATTTCTAAAATCCTCAATTTTCATCCGATTGACTTGAAATTTGAAGAGGACTTGCATATCTGGTCACTGAATTCCAAGTATTTTTGAGGTCAACATTGGCCAAATGGTCAACATAGGCCAAATTTCTAAAATCCTCAATTTTCATCCAATTGACTTGAAATTTGAAGAGGACTTGCATATCTGGTCACTGAATTCAACCACAAATTATATTTTAGGTGAACATAGGCCAAAAGGTCAACATAGGCCAAAAGGACAACATAGGCCAAATTTCTAAAATCCTCAATTTTCATCCAATTGACTTAAATTTGAAGAGGACTTGCATATCTGGTCACCGAATTCAACCACCAAGTATACTTGAGGTCAACATGGGCCAAAAGGTCAACATAGGCCAAATTTTTAAAATCACCAATTTTAATTTGATTGACTTGAACTTCTAAGAGGATTTATATATGTGGTCACTGAATTCAACCATCATCTATTTTTGAGGTCAACATAGGCCAAAAGGTCAACATAGGTCAAATTTTTAATATCCTCAATTTTCATCCGATTGACTTGAAAATTGAACAGCATTTGCACATTGAGTCACTAAATAGGGGAACTAACTATTTTTGGGGTCAAAAGGTCAAAGGTCAACCTTCCAAAATCATCATTTTTCATCTGAAAAATCGTCCCTTTTCATCCTGTTGACCCGAGCTTTGATCAAGATTGTAAATTTTAATCTTCATGAAATGGACAATTTGCTGTATCACTGGAAAACTTTTGGGGGGGGGGGGGGGAGGGGTGAGGATTTTGCAAGTATCGTGCTCCGCATGACGTCTTCTTGTTTGTCTGTTTGTCACCGGCCTACAGGTCACAATTCTAAACCGATCGTCACGAAACGTTACCAAGTTGTATAGGTCGTCCCAATTGAGAAGTCTATCGATTTTGAGGTCAAAGGTCATCTGGAGGTCAAATTTCTAAAATCGCCATTTTAAATCCGATTGACTTGAAAATTGAATAGCATTTGTATATTGTCACTAAATTGGGAAATGAACTATTTTTGAGGTCAAAAGGTCAACTCAAGGTCAAATGTTAAAAATCATCAATTTTCATCTAAGAAGCCATCAATTTTCAACCAATTGAGTTGAAAATTGAACAGCATTTGCATATCGAGTCACTAAATTGGGAAACATACTATTTTTGAGGTCAAAAGGTCAAAGCTCAACCTTCCAAAATCATCATTTTCATCTGAAAAATCGTCACTTTTCTTCCTATTGACCCGAGCTGTGATCAAGATTGTCAATTTTAATCTTGATGAAATGGACAATTTGCTGTATCAATGGGAATTTTGTTTCTTGGGGAGGTGGGGGGGGGGGGGGCGATTTTGCAAGTGTCGTGCTCTGCATGACGTCTTCTTGTTTTTATATCAGCAAAATATTTTGGAATAACCATATTGGATAATAGTGTTTCATGTAACTCGGTCGACACCATCCCTTCCCTTCCCCAGCACTTTGCTCTGCTACTCAAGTACGTAATTCACGTGGCCATTCCCGATGTGCCTTACTGGCTTGTAGAAAGGCTCGCGCGCCTCGAGTTCCTACGGAGGGAAGCGCTTCAGGTGAGTGGGAAGCAAGCAATGAGGGATGGAACATAATGCATCCAGTGAGGACAGTTGCCAGGTGCAATATGGTGGAATGGTCTGGAAACAAACATAAATCTCTAATTCTCCGTACAAAAGGCAGGGCACAGTCACAGTGATCATGTGACTTTGCCAAAGTGTCCATTTCCTCCTGGACTTGACAGTTGTTTAAAAATACTTCCTTAGTTGGACCTTTTTTTTGAGGATAAAAAGACAAGTTCATAAAAGTTGGCACAGACCTACTTTCCCTCAAGTCCAAATTACAATGGAATAATTGGCCCTGTGAAGGCCCGTGTTGGTAGTGAAGATAAAGAATGGATTTATTTCAATTTAACATTGAATATGCCTCTTACCACGGGAAACGAGTTATGGTTGCTGTTTTGAGAGTTATCCATGAATCAAAGCAAAAGAGGTCTTTTGGAAACAGACGATGGGGTCGGGGTAAGGAGGGCTTGTTCAAACCGTTGCGGAGTTTTGTGTACGTAATTGATTTCCTCTTCCTTTTTTCCCCCCATTGCTGTCTGGTCTTTCTTGCAGGTGTCATACAGCATTCGCTTTGTCTGAGAATTTTTAGAGAACATGTTTTTGTTTTTTTTGGATACAAGATCAAGGCAAAAAGACAAAATGACACACAAAACATATAATAAAGGGAGCGGGAGACAAGATGGAGAGCGGGGACATCGGGAGATCTGTGGGAGGGAGAGGGCTTGTGGGGAGGAGGCATGGGAAGGGGAGGGGGTGGGGGAGGGGGTGAGAGAGTAAAAAAACAAAAAAACACATGGGCACTGCTAGGACTTCCATGAAAGAAGTCGGTATTTCAAAAAAGTGGATCTGGGGTGAATTAGCGGGGGTAGAAAAGATCAAGGTTTTGGACGGGGGAAGATAAGAGATGGTGGTGAACAGATGTTTTAAAGACCTGGAGGGAGGAGTGGGATTGAAGAGAGTGAGGGAGTTTGTTCCAGAGGCGGGAGAAAAGAGGAATGAAGGAGTGAAGGTGAGCAGAGAGTCTTGATTTTGGCAGTTTAACCATAAGAGGGTTTGCTGGCAGATCTTGTGCGACCTGTAGGAATATCTGGGGGACAGAGCACAGAGAGAGAGCTGGGGGAGCAAAAAAAAAAAAAAAAAAAGTCATCAAAAATGTGCTGTGAGAATTTGATCAGCAAACAGACTGAAAGGAAGGCACAGACTGAAAGGAAGGCACAGACTTTAGAAGCCAGACGACGGCATTAAACCCAAATTTTATAGAGCGTTTCCGACACACAGAGGTGGTCACCATCATAGCTTGTCACTCTCCAAGGCCTCAACTAGGATGTTATGTTGTCATTCATCTCAAACAGATACTCGGGAGTACAAGAATACAGAAGGGTTGTGTTTTATGTGCACGGCTGTAGTGTTTTGAAGCCTGAAGCTCAGAGAACAGAATTTGACACAAAATGTACAGTCGGTGTGTTTTATATGGAGGTTAAACAGGCCGAAGTTGCTGGAAACATGGATATCTTGCAGTCTGGGATAAATCAGTTGTGGCAAACAATGCCAGGCGATCTGGAACTCCAGGCAGACCAGGCGAACATTCATTGTGCAAGGTCCATAGGGCACTGACTTTCATGTACAAGGATATCAAGGTTCCCCATGTTTATGTTTCAAAACTGAAACCTCAGTTGATACAAGCAAAGAGTCTATCGTACATCTTCCGCAGTTTGGTTAACTCACTTTCGGGTTCAAGGTTGTTAATAAACAGGGATGGTTCCGTTTGATTCAGGATGATAGAAACATAAGAAGCACTCTGAAGTTTGCTCTTTCTAAAGAATACTTAGAAATCATGAATATTGTTATGGATTTGAGAATTGTGTTTTTTTTGTGTGTTGTAAATATCACCCTCCTTCCTCCATTTGGTGTATAAAGGTCAAAGGTCGTGCCTGTAGTTATTCCATATACAATCACGTAGCCAATCATAGAACTCCTTGTTCAGTAGTTATCTCCTTATTATGTGTATTAGATTAAGGCCTCGTCTTCCATTAATTGACACTGCATTGCACCGAAGTCAAATAAGCTAGGTCCCCTTTCGTTTTCATCCCAGCGGTGCGAGTGGTTTTCCATCGCCGCAAGACTCCATTAGCCACGAGGTCATCTCGGAGCAGAAGGTGGGAGGAGTCGGCCCAGCGCCGGGAACAAGGCGTGGCCTTGCCAACGCCTCCTCTAGGGGCGGGATCGGTGAGCCCTCGCGACCAATCAAGGCCGAGGCGAGCTCACCGATGGGCGTGTCCTGGAGGCCGGCGGCTTGATCGCCCGAGGCGTTATAAAAGCGCGCGCGCAAGCCTTTTGAGGGAGATGCGTGACCCAGCTGAGTTCTGCACAAGCGATAATTCTGCAGAGAGCTGCTTCAACCAGCCCCGTTTCAACCTACCGCACAGAGCCCTGACGCGCTGCTGTGAACCAACCTGCCGGTGCGCAGTGTACAGCCAAATACTTGGAGCTGCCGGCTCCTCGCGTCCCGCCCGGAGTGGACCTGCTCGCTGTGCCCTGTGATTCCACCTGCTCATCCCTCCAAACCATTCCTGCCATTCCATCCTCTTGTGTACGTGAGTTTGTTTTGTTTGTTCTGTCCTGGGGTTGTAAGACTGCCATAGGTAAGCTAGCGTTGCACTGTGTCCTTCTGGTCCGTCCCTCTTTCTGCCTTTATTTTATTATCCTTCCTCCTTCCTTGGTTTCTTTTGATTGTACATAATAGTAGTAATAAATTATATTTGTATTTCCAACCTTTTGTCTTCTTCTTCTTCACATCCTTCGTCATTGTCTTTTCCCAATTGAATACCTGTGGCACGATTTGGCCAACGTTCAGGATCGGGTTAGTCTCTACTAATGGCTCGAACGTCGGGTTGCTAACACCGCTCGGCCATTATAACATCTAAAACCGGGGTTCGAGCGGGAGTCCCTCCCTTGCTCGCGGTCAGGAGTGGCACTCAGGTCCTTGGGACTTTTTGTAGACCAAATACCCTGGCTGCTCCCGACCGGGAGGAGCGTTGGGACCACCAGGACTCACGTCGGTCAGTCGCGGACAAGGGGATTGACCCCCCCTTCTTAAGGGGAGAAGGCCGACGGAGAGATCCGTACAATTGGTGTCAGGAGTGTCGGATTCGGACCTGAAGCGCAAATAGCGCGCTCAAATTTCGAGCGGCCAAAATTTCATTTAATTTTAACATCTTAAATTTTAAAATCGTGCCATGGATGGTCAAGGCGACGGGATGCCGGTGGGGGAATTAGAGGGTGTAGAGTCGACCCAGGACCTCGGGGAAATGTATGTGGGAGAAATGGAGGAGGAGAACAATGAGGAGGTGGTTGAAGGGGTATCAGGTGCACAAGATGGCGCTCTCGCGCACGTGGTTGGGGGGGACGCAAAATGGCGCCCTCGCGCACGTGGTTACAGCGGCACCAAATTTCGCCGCGCCCGTGACCGTAGCAGCGCCGCCAATGGACTGGGGCCTATTCATGCTGCAAATGCGGGCCCTCATGGAAGAGAACAGGGGGCTGGGAGGCTAAATGGAATGAATGGAAAATAATATGGGGAACCAAATCGGGGGGCTAGAAGCTAAATTTGAGGGTTTAGACAATAAATTTGAGGGTTTAGACAATAAATTGGAGGGGTTAGACAATAAATTGGAGGGGTTAGACAATAAATTGGAGGGGTTAGACAATAATTTTAAGGGGTTAGACAATAAGTTTAAGGGGTTGGACAATAAATTTGAGGGGTTAGACAACGGGATAAAAGGGGTGAAGAATGGGTTAACGGGGCTAGAAGACAGGATGGAAGACAAATTGCGAGAAATAGGGGAGCAATCCGCCCGGGAAATCAAACAGATGGGGAACCAGATAGAGGAGGTGAAAATCGGGTTAGAAACTAAATTGGATGCTCAAAGTAATGAATTGGAACAGATGAGGGCGACATCTACCAGAGAGATGGGAGAAATGGGGGAGATGGGGGAGGAGATAAGACGAGGTGTAAGCGATGATGTCTCGGGGGTACGCGAGGAGGTAAAGCGAGGTGAGAAGCGTATGGAGAAAGAGGTGAGAAGTAGTACGGCTAGGTTACAGGAGGGCATAGAAGACCTGACACGGGGAGTAGAGCAGCTGACTGTGGGACAAAAGGAACTAGTGGAGCAGGTGGAAAAGAACACTGCGGTACTAGGAGGGTTGAAAGCGACACAAAATGAAATCAAAAATGAATTAATAGCGACGAAGAGGGAATGTCGGATGGTACATGAGGGGCTGACAAAGAAGTTGGACGAGGTAATGGAAGCGATGGAGATGAAGGACCGGGAGGTGAGGGCGCACATAGAGACGGTCAAGGTGGCCTTAGAGGACGAAATTCAGGAGATGCACCGGGAAATAAAAGAGGTGCAGCAAAAGTTAGAGGATGTGGAAGAGGGGGTGAGTGAAATTAAGAAGAGACGGAGGGAAACTCAGAGGGAGATAAGGAAGGAGGTGATGAAATATGTACAAGGTCGGTGCTCAAATCGTGATGATGTGCTTACTGACCAAATAAAGAGTTTGCAGGTGGCGAAGGAGGAGCGAAGAAGAGGTGTCAAGGTGAGTGGCGATATACTCGGAAATGTATATGGTGTGAGGGGAGATTCAGTCGGCTTGGGTGTTGATGTAGACCCGGGTGTTCGTGAGAGGCCGCTGGTAAGGTGTGCGACAGGTACAGAGTGTGAAGGAGGAGGTGTGCGAGGATGTCCGACTATGGGGTGTGTGAGGAAAAAGGCGCGCCGAGGAGTGAGTGTGCTGTCGAGAGTGAGTTGGTCGTAGCGCAGGTGCGGGGGGGCACATGGAAGCGCGTGATGGGGAGTGTTACAGGGGATGTAACGAAGGAGTGCACACCTGTGGTGAGTGTTACGGAGGACGTAACGGGAGAGTGTGCACGAAAGAGGTGTGTAACAGAGGAGTGCGTGAGTACAGAGTGCGCTGTCAAGAGTAAGGGTGAATGCGCGACCGAGTGTGGTGGTGAGAGTAGTGAGAGTGACACGGAGCGTGAGTTGGTTGTGGCAGGTGAAAGAGAATGTACACCTGGAATGGAAGGATGCACACCTGGAATGGTCGAGGGCGTGTGGGAATGCACACTCGAGGTAGTAGTAAAGCACGTGATTGGGTGTGCAAGTGAGTGCACACCCGTGGTTGTCACCGGGGATGTGACCGAGAAGGGGGCGCGAAGAGGTGTGTTGGTGAGGTGTGTGAACGACGAGTGTGTGCTAAGGTGTGCGGTGGTCAGGTGTGTGACAAAGTCTGTGAGCGGAATGAGTGTGTTTACACCTGGGGGTGTAAGAGAAGGTGCAATGATGAGGAGCATGGAGACAGCTGGATGTGTGAGCAAGGAACAGAACGCGGGGTGTGAGCATGCAAGTGGAGCATCGACGCTAAACGGGATAGCGGTTAGTTCGACTTGTAGCTGAAGCGAGCCCTCGGTTCGTGTCGGGCTTCGTGTGCCGCGGGGACCAGCGGGGATCGTAACCACGGCGGTTTCGAAAGAACCGCCGTACGCGATCCACGCTGGGCCGCGTGCTGAACGGCCGCGTCCGTTCTCCGCTAGGCGGAATGGGCGGCCCGGTACGAAGGGTTGGGACGGCGACCCCTTTTGGTTGCGGCGTTCCGGCAGGGCGAGATCTGGTCATCAGGCGGGAGACCGGAAGGTTCCGCGCCGAGGTGGACCTTGGGATCTCGGCCCGAGTAAACCTCCTTCCCTGCACCGAATGCCGGACGGATCCAACCGCCGGCACCGAACAACCCACATTCATTGCGCGGCTTTGCGAAGCCGAGCTTTGGAGATGAATTGGCGCACCGAGAGGCTCCAGTGAGTAGACTGTGATGATGATAGTGTTTTGGACCCGAAATTGGGATAGGGAATTTGTGATTGAAATTTGATGACAAAATTGATAGTGATAGTGGGAGATGCCCGATGTGGGGGGATGGCAACTCTGCCATCCCACACAAGGGGGCAAAGGAGCTATAGTTTATGGGGTTTGGCAGTGAAAACTAGCCCGGGAGGGTTAGGATATAATGTATAGGGACCTAGAAATGACCATAGGTAACGGTAAGGTTAGGTAGCAACTTTGGACAGGTAGTCGGGGACATAGAGAGGGTAGTTGGATGATAATGACGAGGAAGCGCAATAATGTAAGGGGCGACGGGGAAGCGCGAGTTTTAGCAGGGAAACCAGGTAGAACAGATGATGCTGTGTGTTTGAGAATCGGAAGTGTATTGTGAAAAGTGACTGAGGAATAATTGTGATTGCACAGGTGTGCAACTGAACAGGTGTGTGGAGCAGTGTATGAGTGAGTGATGGTGATGTGTATTGTGTTGACCAAATGGTCCAGGGAGGAAGGAGGGTGCAGGAAACACCAGTAGGAGTGATTGCACAGGTGTGCAACTACAGGTGAATGGAGAATGTTTGTATGGAATAAATGGTGTGGAATAGATGGAGTATGGAATGGATGGTCGTGGAGTGAGTATGGTGAAAACTGTGGAGTGGAGTGGATGGTGCGAAGGTGGATGGGGGAAGAGTGGACCCCTATCACGAATACCCGGGGAGGGTAGTTTAAGTGTTAGGTAGAGGGTACAGGTAAATTGTGGTTGGATATTGGCATCTGTGGTGCGTGGTGGAAGAATGGTGCTTGGATGGGTGCATTAGTGTTGTGGAAATGGCTGGGCGTGTAGCCTGTTAGTGTGTGTAGTTGGTTGAGCACTCCGCCACTGTTAGGATGTCGGCCAGGTGAGGCCGCAGGTGGGCTCTGGGAGCCGGTAGAGTTGTTGTGGATGGGGCCCGAGGATCCGGAGGACGGACCCGGGTCACCCAGTGCCAGAGAGGGCACCGAGTGGGGTAAGCGCCAAGGAGGGCCTTCCCCAGTTAGATAGGTTAGGTTAAGGAGCAGGTAAGCTCGGAGGCAACTGCAGTGGTGGAGGTGTGCAGGTGGGTAGACCTGCTGGGAGAGCTACACGAGACAGCCCGGAAATTGTGCAAGGGCACAGGGAGTTGAACCGGGGGAGTGAGACCCAAAATTGATGAAGCACCACAGTTTGGTCAATGGGAATTTGGTTCTTAAAACCGCATAGAGTAAGTTGGCCAATGGATTGGCAGGGAAAGACCCCGGGTAGTGTAAGTGAGTTAATGTCATTTAGAAGATAGTTAGGATTAGGAATCTCCTCGCACCATCTACATCCACTCACCTGGGGTGACAGAACTTCACACCATGCCATGTTTTTATTATTTTGTTGTGCAGATGTTTGGATTGTGAGATGCATCATGACGTGGGCGTGACATTGTGCTTTGTATTCCATCTCTCCCTCCTTATGAGGATTGATGATGAGTTGGTGATGGCAAATTTTGAATTAGAGGGATTGTGGGGACGAATTTGGTATTAGGGGAAATATGGGGAAGATGTGACAGTAGTGACGAATTTATAAATGTGTAGATTTTTGTACATATGGGGTAAGGGCAAGGGTAGAGTAGGTAACGGGGGGGGGGGGGGGGGGTGACGTACGGTAGGGATGAGCTTTCTCACTTCGCTCTCCGTACGCACCTCGTCTTGCATTGCCATGTTGATGTGTACCCTTGTGACCTTACCCCTCGCTCACCTGTCTTCCCCCCCCCCCCTTGTCTCCCACCTGAGGACTGTGCGCCACTGGGCGCCGAGGTGAGCGTGCGGGAGTCCGCCATTGTGTGCCCGAAACTCCCGCAACCAGCTGTCTGCATCGATGCACCACGTATGGACCACATGTCTGTGGCTGAGCACCACTTATGGACCCCACGGGTTGGGGCATGGCCCCTCTGCTGGAACCGGCCATGATGGCCCGAGATCTTGCTGGCGGACCTTGGTAACATGGCACCTATGCCATACAGGTGAACCACACTTAGTCGGCCCTGTGGGCCATAAATAAAAAGAACAATGGACATGGTTGTGCACTTTTATTAGTCCAAATAGGCCGCCAGTAAGAAGAGCAAGTTGACAACATCTGGAAGAGCAGATGGCATCAGCCCACGGGTCCTAAAATCCTGCTCTGCCACTCTATCTCACCCTCTCTCTGTTCTTTTCACCCTATCTTTTGCTCAAGGTCATCTGCCAGCATCCTGGAAATCAGCAAACATTACCGCTTTACACAAAAAAGGTGCAAAAACAGATCCTTGCAACTACAGACCAATCAGCCTGCTCCCAATTATCAGCAAAGTCATGGAATCCATCATTGCTTCGGATATGAAATCTTTCCTCTTCTCCAATGGCTTGATCTCTGATAATCAATTTGGTTTCAGACCAGGTCACTCTACTCTGGACATGCTGCTTCTGCTGTCTCAACAATGGATGGAGGTCCTCAATGCCAAACAGGAAATCAGAGCTGTCTCCCTTGACATATCACGTGCCTTCGATACGGTCTGGCACCCAGCTCTGCTCACCAAACTCTCCTCCTATGGTATCCATGGAAATCTCCATGCATGGCTTGCGGACTTCCTCTCTGGTCGTAGTCAACGTGTGGCCCTGAATGGATTTCTCTCATCTCCCCTTCCCGTTCAGGCTGGAGTTCCCCAAGGCAGTGTGCTGGGCCCTGTGCTTTTTCTGGTCTTTATCAATGATCTCTCCGACTCTCTGGAAAATCCTCTGTATCTCTTTGCTGATGACTCCACTCTCTGCCGCTCCATTCCTCTTCCCTCAGATCGGCAGTCTGCAGCCTCCTCACTCTCTGAAGACCTGGACAAAATCACAGACTGGTCAAACATGTGGAACATGTCTTTCAATCCTGACAAATCTCACACTCTTACTATGTCTCTCCGAAAAGATCGACTGGACAACCCTCCCATCTACTTTCTCAACAATCCTCTCCAAGAAGTTCTGTCGCTCAAGCTTTTGGGTCTCACCATCTGCCATGATCTTTCTTGGGAAAACCACATTTCCAAGCTAGCCTCCAAAGCCAGTCGCCGACTGGGCATCCTCCGTCGTGCGAAGTCCTTCCTAGGCACACCTGAGCTCCTCACCACATACAAGGCTTTCATCCGCAGCTCAATGGAATACTGTTCTCCCCTATGGGCTGGTGCTCCTGCCTCACACCTGGCTCGGCTTCACGCTGTTGAATCCAAAGCTTTCAGAATCATTGGAATCTCCCGCGATGAAGCTATCTCTGAGGGCCTTTCACTCACTCACCGCAGGCAGGTAGGTGGTCTTTCTGTCTTCTACCGACTCCTCTCCGGCCTTGCTCCCCCAGCTCTCTCTGTGCTCTGTCCCCCAAATATTCCTACAGGTCGCACAAGATCTGCCAGCCACCCTCTGATGGTTAAACTGCCGAAATCTCGGCTCTCTGCTCACCTTCACTCTTTCATTCCTCTTTTCTCCCGCCTCTGGAACAAACTCCCACACTCACTTCAATCACACTCCTCCCTCCAGGTCTTCAAAACAGCTGTTCACCACCATCTCTTATCTTCCCCCATCCAAAACCTTGATCTTTTCTACCCCCACTAATTCACCCCAGATCCACCTTGTTTGAAATTCCAACTTCTTTCCTGGAAGTCTTGGCAGTGTCCATATGTTTTATACCTCTCCCACCCCCCCCCCCTTCCCATGCCTTCCCCCCAAAGCCCTCTCCCTCCCACAGTTCTTTCGATGTCTCCATGTCTCTCGGTCCCTGCTCTCAAATGTTGTGTTTGTGTCCTTCCCCCTCTCTCCCCATCTTGTCTACCGCTCCCGATGTTATTTGTTTTGTGTGTCTGTTTGTCTTTCTGTGTGATTAATGTTCGCTCTTTCACGAGCCTCGATCTTGTATACAAAAAAAGAAAGAAAAAAAAAAGAGCATTAGCCAGCAGAGGGAGCCGAAGAGCAAGACCCACTGTTGGGTTTACTGTTTATTATGAACTGTGGTGACTGTGCACTGATTGGTGCTTTATGGTGCTTTGGTGCGTCGATGCAGCACAGGTTGTCTCCCCCCCCCCCCCCCCGCCCCCCCCCCCAAAAGAACAATCGCAGGTCCTGGGTTGCGTTATGTAAATACAAGTAGCGTCATTGTAAATAATGCGCCCCCACCGTAAGTGTTTAGTTTGAAAACAATTCCGCAATTCGGTTAGCTGTGGGCGTAAATCTGTTAGGCAGGGTGCAATGCAGCAGCGGGACATACTTATTTGTGTTTTAAAATTGTCGCACTCAGGGTCAGGTTAAATGTAGAGGGAACTACACCTACGTGCCACACTCAAGGTAAAAGTTAATAGGCCCGGGACGTGCCTAAGAGGAGGAGGGTGCAGTGTTATGGATTTGAGAATTGTGTTTTTTTTGTGTGTTGTAAATATCACCCTCCTTCCTCCATTTGGTGTATAAAGGTCAAAGGTTGTGCCCGTAGTTATTCCATATACAATCACGTAGCCAATCATAGAACTCCTTGTTCAGTAGTTATCTCCTTATTATGTGTATTAGATTAAGGCCTCGTCTTCCATGAATTGACACTGCATTGCACCGAAGTCAAATAAGCTAGGTCCCCTTTCGTTTTCATCCCAGCGGTGCGAGTGGTTTTCCATCGCCGCAAGACTCCATTAGCCACGAGGTCATCTCGGAGCAGAAGGTGGGAGGAGTCGGCCCAGCGCCGGGAACAAGGCGTGGCCTTGCCAACGCCTCCTCTAGGGGCGGGATCGGTGAGCCCTCGCGACCAATCAAGGCCGAGGTGAGCTCACCGATGGGCGTGTCCTGGAGGCCGGTGGCTTGATCGCCCGAGGCGTTATAAAAGCGCGCGCGCAAGCCTTTTGAGGGAGATGCGTGACCCAGCTGAGTTCTGCACAAGCGATAATTCTGCAGAGAGCCACTTCAACCAGCCCCGTTTCAACCTACCGCACGGAGCCCTGACGCGCTGCTGTGAACCAACCTGCCGGTGCGCGGTGTACAGCCAAATACTTGGAGGTGCCGGCTCCTCGCGTCCCGCCCGGAGTGGACCTGCTCGCTGTGCCCTGTGATTCCACCTGCTCATCCCTCCAAACCATTCCTGCCATTCCATCCTCTTGTGTACGTGAGTTTGTTTTGTTTGTTCTGTCCTGGGGTTGTAAGTAAGACTGCCATCGGTAAGCTAGCGTTGCACTGTGTCCTTCTGGTCCGTCTCTGTTTCTGCCTTTATTTTATTATCCTTCCTCCTTCCTTGGTTTCTTTTGATTGTACATAATAGTAGTAATAAATTATATTTGTATTTCCAACCTTTTGTCTTCTTCTTCTTCACATCGTTCGTCTTTGTCTTTTCCCAATTGAATACCTGTGGCACGATTTGGCCAACGTTCAGGATCGGGTTAGTCTCTG
The DNA here is from genome assembly GCF_964187855.1 of Myxine glutinosa. Taxonomy (NCBI): domain Eukaryota; kingdom Metazoa; phylum Chordata; class Myxini; order Myxiniformes; family Myxinidae; genus Myxine; species Myxine glutinosa. Next base: position 32,363,772 of record NC_136264.1, on the reverse strand, counting down.
CTAATGGCTCGAACGTCGGGTTGCTAACACCGCTCGGCAATTATAACATCTAAAACCGGGGTTCGAGCGGGAGTCCCTCCCTAGCTCGCGGGCAGGAGTGGCACTCAGGTCCTTGGGACTTTTTGTAGACCAAATACCCTGGCTGCTCCCGACCGGGAGGAGCGTTGGGACCCCCAGGACTCACGTCGGTCAGTCGTGGACAAGGGGATTGACCCCCCCTCCCCATTCTTAAGGGGAGAAGGCTGACGGAGAGATCCGTAACAATATGAAACAAGGGAGTGCAAGAAGATGGAATAGCAAGCTTACATGTGCTTCAAAGGAAGATGTACGGTACATGAATTGCATCCTTCGATGGACATTCAAAGATAAACACCCAATTTCGGACACAAGTTTGATACCTATGGAAATTTCCTCCTCATGGTGGTCTTGGTGGTCCTGGTGGTGGTGGTCGTGGAGCATCAGGGTAATTACAACCAGTTATGAATATTTCCCCCAGTGTGTACCCTGGATAAGAATAGGTACGCCGTATCCCTGCGTGTCGTAAGAGGCGACTAAGAGGGTTGGCGTCAGGAAGGGCATCCGGCCATAAAAACATTGCCTCAAAAAGAGAACCATGACAATTACAACTACATGTGGGCAGGGTACAGCCCGAAGTGGAGATCGGTTTCTGAGGTTTGGGACATGGAATGTAGGGACAATGACAAGGAGATCAGGAGAAGTGGTGGAAGTATTGGTCAGAAGAAGAGTGGACATATGTTGTGTGCAAGAGACGAGATGGAAGGGAAGTGGTGTGAGAATGGTGAAGGGTAGGCAGGGACAGAAATACAAGTTTGTGTGGCAAGGGTGCCTGGAGGGCGTGAATGGTGTTGGTGTCCTGTTTTCTGAGGAGTTTGTAGACAGTGTGGTGAGTGTGACTAGAGTGAGTGATAGGTTGATGATGGTGAAAATGATGATTGGAAAGCTCTTGGTGAACGTCATCTCGGGATATGCTCCGCAGGTTGGTCGAAGCGATGAAGAGAAGGACAAGTTATGGTGTGCGATAGAGAAGCTGATGGAAAACGTGAAAGATGAGGAAGTTGTTGTGGTAGGAGGAGACCTAAATGGACATGTGGGAAGGAGTATGGATGGTTTTGACGGAGTTCATGGGGGTTACGGATATGGTGTGAGGAATGGAGAAGGTGAAAGGATTTTGGAGTTTGCTGATGGAGCTGATTTGTTGATTTGTAATACTCAGTTCCAGAAAGAGGATAATAAGCTTGTTACATACACGTCAGGTGGGTCGACGACAACCGTTGACTACCTGATGGTGCGTAGGCGAGATAGGGGGCACCTCCGGGACACAAAGGTGATCCCGGGGGAGGAGGCTGTTTCACAGCACCACTTGGTTGTCTGCGACGTAAGGGTGAAAGGTGCGAGGAGAGCTCGGTGGGTGAAGTACCAACCGAGAATGAAGGTGTGGAGGTTGAAAGAGGTGACAGTATAGTCAGGCAGATAGGTGTATCCATCATAAGAATTGTGGGTTTAGACGTACAAGCATGAAATTTGGCACAGTCATAGATAATAATCTAATGAATAATTCCAGATATGGATCCACCGCGAAAACGTCCTATGGTAGCCATGGCGGCCATTTTACAAAATGGCCGTTTTGACCGCGATTATTTTTTACCGGACGACACAAATGCTTCTTTATGTTCTAATGAAATGACTCTAGATACACATATATGCCATAATTGTATTCTCCAAATGACCACAATTTGCATTCGTGTTGCCAGCAATGTCAATTAACCCACCAAGCACTGTAACGGTAACTTATATTACTAGATAGTTCCAGTTTGATCTTGTTTATACGTCACAATTTTCTCCACCACACTGGCACAAAGCGGTACATTTCAAACTAGCTTGTTTGCACTTGCATCGTCCCTTGCAACCCTTTTTGCATTTACAACAAATCGGCTCCCTTGATGAAATGCTGGCTTCAGGAAGCATGGACCACAGGGGTTTCCAGTTGTGGGGATCGATCCATCCCCAATCCCTAGGTGAAGGCAGATCCATAACAACCTTGAGCATGTTTCCCCAGCAGTGGCCACCAGTGTACACAGCCCTCTTGATTTGTTGTACCAGGGCTCCTCTGGTAGGGGGAATAGCTTGCATGGCTCGTCCTTTCTTCGTGAAGAGTGCCTGTCGAGCTTCGTCTATGTTGACGAGATTGCTGGTGCGATCGTAGAGAAGAATGGTGAACCGCTCGAGCACTGCCACAACGTCATCAGAGATGTCTGCTGTCCCCGTGGAGAGATGAACTAATGCTGGCGTCAATTCGTCAAATACTTTCCAGGTATCCCAGGCTGTATTCTTGCCCCGTGTATTAAATGACGAGACTGTGTCACACCCTGTGTATGCATGGAACATCGGGAGGGCCTGTGACTTATCTGGTCTGAGGAATGCTGCAATTTCATGTGCTGGAATATACCTGAAGTGCTGGCCTGTCCCAAAGGCCACCCAAAGCTCCTGGATTTTGAGCTTGGTTGTTGCTGCCACAGCCAATACCACTATATCTGTATCCACCGTACGCAGAAGAATTTTCTGAAATCCATCACGGACTGCATCCGCGAGATGTATCATCATTCGTGTATCAGCCTCCTCATGGTCACATGGGGCAAGATGACTGGTGTCGCGTGCGGGAATGCACGTCACATCTGAACCATCCGTGGTGACTATCTGCTTATCTGATACAAGATGTGTGATGTGTTTTGTCAAGAAGGCAAACAGTTCTGTTTTGTTTGCATCAATTCTCAGGAACTGCTGCCAATTTCCTGGAATAACAGTGGATCCGTCAACTCTCCTTCGAATGCCTTTCCCACGTTTGTCCCTGGCTTGAGATTTCAGGCTGTTGTCACGGTACTGGTCCCAGACTATATCCACACGACAGGCTCTTTGCAAGTGACCTTGTATGTGTGGCAAGAATACTTTCAGCGCATAATCATCAAAGGTTTTGGCAGCAACTGGTTTCAGAACGTTCACCAACACTGCCCCGTCAAGGATAGTGACGTCAGTATCTGGTTTTGGAGCATCACCTCTGACCTCTGCGCAACTCTCTAGACACACCAATAGATCTGATTTGGTTCCCAGTCGTAACTTCCCAAGCTGAGATAAAGACGGGGGACATGCTTGGTTTTCATGGCGGAAAAATTCTGCAAGATCACCATCTCGTGTTTGAGACGCAATGTAGAGTCTTGAGAATAAAGAGCAGTCACTCTTTAGCGAAGTTACTTGCAAACTTGTCTTGGATTTCTCTCTTGGAGACGATCGACTAAACAATGGGAGTTTATTCTTCTTTATTGGCTCAGTAAGAGGTACGGTTCGCTCCAGTAGACGGTCTGCTACGAAGGTCTTGTACTGTTGCTTACCTATCTCCTCAGCCTGTTGAACAGTAGAAACAACAGTTGGGTCAGCAATGTCTCTCGTGTCCAGCCGCAGCAAGTCTGTACTCTCTTCTAGGAAGGGGTTTCCCATTTCCTCTATTACTTCAACCAGACGTTTGACATGTTGAGTAAAGATTACCTGTGAACTATATTGTTGCGGATATGAGGACTGTATATTTTTTTTGATTGTGTGCTTTATTATTATTATTATTGTTTATTCTGCGCCCCCTGCCTCCGGAGCTGTGTAAAGGTGAAAGGGCATCCCATAATTAGTCCACAAGCATACACGTCAGCCAATAATAGAATACCCCTGTTCGATAGTTATATCTTATTCTGTGTTTTAGAGTAAGGCTGTGTCTCCCATTAATTGAAGTACTCCATTGCACCAGTGAAAGAGAATAGATCCCCTTTCATTCCCATCCCCAAAATCTCCGTTTCCTTTCACATCCCCTTTCGTCATTGCCGAGCCTCGATTGCCAATTACCTCCCCTCCAAAACCACCATTGAACAAGTGCTCGGGTCGGGGAAGAGGGGCGTGCCCGCCCGTCGTCATCAAGGGCGGAGCCAGAGGGTCGCATGACCAACCAGGGCCGAGGTGAGCACACCGATGGGCGTGTCCTGAAGGCCGGCGGCTTGATCGCTGGAGGCGCTATAAAGGCGCGCGCGCAAGAAGCGTTGTGTGGTCAGTTGGTGGTTAGTTGGTTGCGTTGGTTGCGGTGAGGAGTCGGTGGTGGTGGTCAGTTGGTTGCGTTGGTTGCGGTGAGGAGTCGGTGGTGAGGAGTGAGTGGACCAAGAAAGAGTTGAGGGTTTGGACCAGACGAGTCAGACAAGTCCTGGGAAAGCAGCGGAGGCCACAGCAGCAACAACACCCAACAGCCACTTGGGGCCTGGACGGCGGTTTTGAGCAAGGCCGTGACGGAACGGCGGCTGCTAAACGCGCCGATCGTGCTGCAGGACCCCCTTGGACCTTCCTCTCCCTCCAGCCATCCACCTCCTGCCTTTCCACCCTTCTTGTGTACGTGAGTTTGTTTTGTTTGTTCTGTCCCTGGGTTAATTAAGTCTGTATAAGCTAGTATTTGCACTGTGTCACCTGCGTCTTATGTGTTGTAAATAAACGTGACTGCTCTCTTTTTGCTTGTGTGTACAATAAATCCAATTACTCTTCTGTCCGTCTTCTCGTTTTATTCCTTTTCCTCTTTGCATTTCGTCGTTTTAGAGTTTTCCAGATTGGGCAGCTGCGGTGCGATACGGCCAAAGTTCTGGGTGAATCGGGTGAGTCGGGGAACAACTGTTCGGTCGCGGAGCCTTCGCTCGGCAAAGTAACATCTAAACCGCGATCAGTAACAATATGTTTGCTCATGGTGGCGTGTGTCTTGATTAATCCTTATTTTCCTTCCCTCCATGGATGCTTCAAACTCGGTAGTCATTCTAACCAGTTCCGGCCCAGCCACCATCCATCTTCTAAGAGCATTTGGATTTTGAGTGAGTCCAACAGCACCACCGTCACTCTTCACAGCAGCATTATTTTGCTCATGAGCCTGGTCAATGGCCATAGATGAGAAAACGCGTTTTGTCTTGTGAACTGTGAATTTGCCATTGGTGAATTCAGTAGCAATATCTGGGTGTGACTTGCTAAGACTCATAATGTCTCGAATGTGGACAGGCACCCATCGTGCATAGTTGGTGTGGTCCATGCTGAAAAATCATGGTGCAAGCTGTGTGAGGCTGTCCATGTACAGGGGGAAGTTTGCTGTCCTCAGTGACTTGACAAACGTTAAGAGGAGGACTTCCAGTTGAAGAGTGATGTGCCAGAATTGGAACTGTGGCACATCTCGAATTCGTTGACCACACCAGTCATCAAAGGATTCAGGATGGCTTTCAGACTCCAGAGACTCTGTGTAATGGGCGTAAGATTTTGTCAGTAGGATATATAAGCTGCTTGCTGTCACTTGATGCGCATGTCTGGTTCTTGTAACATGAGATGCATGCAGAAATGAATCTGCAGTTCCAGGAGAAGCAACTTTGGCCTGAACCAGGGCTTCCACCCATCCAGCATCTTCCAGCCAGTCTCCGATCACTTTTAGTCCAGCCATCTCTATATGCAGCCCTCCCAAGATGATGACGAAATGATCTTCCCCGTACATTGATGGCCAAGTCCACTGTATCTGCTTGGAGATGGTGTAGAGTGGTTGATCCACAGTGATCACTGGTTTCTGTCCTTGGTTGACTTCCATCACAGCTTTTTAAATCACGTCCATGGAGTGCCGTATCATACCAACAGACTTGGAGTTGTCCGGAAAGAGGGGAAGTAGTGCTGTGATCGCCGGCAGATTATCTTGTCCTGACTCCTTACTGGCATGGTAGGTTGCCCATGATAAGTTACTGTCACTTTGTGGGATTTCTTGATACCTCTGTTTCACAGTATCCAGCCATCTGTAAATTAAGCAAAGTACATTAGAATTGTCAGAAAACAAGCAAACATTTACTCATGGTATAACAATAATGTTATTGCATCACGTTCTTATGGCATGGTATTATGTTAGAATGTTACAAGTACTCACCCATACTCTTGGTGCAATGCCTGGGTGATCTCCTGCCCATCACTCTTCAATGGACCATCAGCCTTTGGGAGTGGAGGATCCTTCCGAGGTAACACCAGCGGACGAACACAGGTGTAGGACTCTGGGAGCTCTGACAGTGTAGTGGTAATAGATGGCTGTTCGAGGATGCTGTGTTCCCTGCGGTCCGTCCCATTATTTTGCAGACTGGGGTGCTGGAAAAGTGATATCCCAGTACCGTGAAAGGAATCTGTCGACGTTGTGGAGCTCGGATTGTGGTCGATATTATCAACCGCTGCCGTTGTGAATAAGCCCTCGCGTAGATTGGGTGGACACACTACCTCATCTCGGTGATACTGCTCACACACTCTGTTTCCCATGGATGTGGAGATTGCCATCACTCGGTCATAGGAGATGGACAGTCCGAGATCAAACAGCATCTCCATGAGGTCACGTTTCCGAGTTCTTGCATGGACTGTGAGTCCCACGTAGATGGGCAATGGGGTTTCTCTGTCTTTGTTGTGACGCACAGTAGTACTTCCCACTCTGCGACGGATGGAGCTATTGTACTGCAACAACTGAGCTGTGCTGAGGGTTGCTTGGGTTACACCATCACCTGATTGAGACTTGATGTTGGGGCCGTCGAGGATCATGGACACCAAAGTCAACAGTGACTGAGGTACTGATTTTACTTGGCAGTCCTCATCAAATGAACCTGTGAATGTAGCTGCAGTTTGGAACATTTCTCTACGTAGTATCTCCGCTGCCCTTGCAAGACATATGGCTTCGTCATCGTAGTCTTCTTTGCAGACTTTACGGAGGGCAGGTCCTACATCTTTATCAAATGCAAGTAGTATATCACGCCCTTCCTTATGAGCCGTAAGGTCTGGGATTTGGGCCAGGATACGATTTTTTAACTCTGTGCTATGTTGTCTGACAAGCTGCTCCACTCCAAGTTGTTCTAGACGATTAGAATAAAGTTTGACGAGATCTGCAAGTTTAAAGACAGGGGCATGCTCTTCATCTATTCTTGTTTCATCGATAAATGACAGCAACTCGGCTAGTGCAATCCCATGGTTGACTTTATCAGTTGTGTCCATCTTCTGTTTATCTTGTAATGATTTAGTTTTGTTGTAAAGTGAAACAAGACACCTTGGATGATATTTTGCATCTTTTGCGACCATGTCCCCAGCACTCAATTTTGCAAGTAGCCTCTCGTCCTGCAGGTCTAAGGCACATCTTCGTACGCGTGAGTCTAGACGAAAAGTTGATGCCTCACGGAGTGGTTCGGAAGTTGACACATCTTCGCATAAAAAACAGACATCCGATGCTGCCACTTCATGATGAGCGACTTGACGAGTGTATTTCTTGGATGGAGTAGCATCAGGGTCGCAACCCTGTGTGCATTTCCTTTTTTCTGCTCGTTGTAGTTTTATATTATTGAATTTTGTATGGCAAGATTTGTGCCACTTGGCATTGTTCTCCAGAAACGTAGCTTCAATGCCATTCCCGTCATCAAGGCGTCCTAATTCTAGTGGCATCGGTAATTCGTGAAGTTCATTGAAACGTCTGATGTTGAAGGCAATGGTAGAATAACCAACTCCAACATCGTGCCGTTTTGATTCTGCTGGGCATTGCAAACTTTCTCGTGTGATTTTTTGGCACAAAACGCACTTGTTCCAATCCGTCTGTACCTGCGCCTTTGATTGTCCAGGTTGCAGTGGATCCACTAGCTGATAACTCTTAGACATTTCGCTGTTCGAAACACCAACTGAAAAAAAAGATAAGATACGATAACAAGTTGCAATAAATAAATAAAAACTTTATTTAATTTGCTAATTTGCACTTTACTTAATTTGCTAATTTGCACTAATTTGCATAAAAATGATACGTGGGACATTTTTTCAACTATTTAACATAGCAAATCATTTTCTACACATTTTTTCCTATCTATAGACACCAATGAGAAGTATATTTCGGGGGGGTGCACGAGACCCCTATCTAGCCACTAGACTAAAAGCGGCCATTTTGTAAAATGGCCGCCACGGCTACCATAGGACGTTTTCGCGGTGGGTCCATATCTGGAATTATTCATTAGACTATTATCTATGACTGTGCCAAATTTCATGCTTGTACGTATAAACCCACAATTGTTACACCTATCTGCCTGACTAGTAAGGGAGGCATTAAAAGAGAGGCTGAGTAGGGTCGAGGATGCTGTGGTTGAGCTTGAAAGTGGTTGGATGTCAATGAAAGCTAGTCTGTTGGGAGCCGTTGGTGAGGTATGTGGATGGACAAAAGGACCACCGAGGCACTCGGAAACGTGGTGGTGGGATGATGAAGTTGGAAAGAGGATTGACGAGAAGAGGAAGAAGTTCAAGGAGTGGCAGAAGGCGAAGGGTACGGGAGCAGAAACAGCAGAGCATGAAAGTTATAAGGCAGCCAGGAAGGCTGCAAAGAAAGAGGTAGCAAAGGCGCAGGAGGCATGTAGGAAAATGTTCGGAGAACGCTTGGATTCGGAAGAGGGTCAGAAAGCAGTATTCAGGATTGCAAAGCAGATAGCGAAAGAGAGGTGTGATGTGATGGGGGTGAGTTGCTTGAAGGATGAAGTGGGACAAATCGTTGTCGACCCAGATGGAATTAAAGGAAGATGGAAAAGATATATGGAAATGCTGTTGAATACAGAGAATGAATGGGATGGCAACATAGAGAGTAACCCAGTTTTAGGACCGGCAGAGAAGATAACTGAGAAGGAAGTTGAGGAAGCGATAAAAGCAATGAAGGGTAGAAAAGCGGGAGGGCTGACGGGAGTTGTGGGAGATATGTTGAAGGCAGCAGGAAGTTGGGGTGTGAAGAGAATGACAGAGATCTGTAATCTGGTGGTGAAAGAAGGCCACATTCCAGTGGATTGGGAACTGAGTACCCTCGTCCCTCTATACAAGGGGAAAGGTGACCCTCTGGAGTGTGGCTTGTACCGAGCGATAAAGTTATTGGAGCATGGAATGAAGGTATTGGAAAGGGTGTTGGAGAGGAGGATAAGGAAGAAAGTGAAGATCGACGAAATGCAGTTTGGATTCATGCCAGGAAGAGGAACGACAGACGCGCTTTTCATTGTGAGGCAGTTGCAGGAGAAGGACATGGAGAAGAGGAGGAGGTTGTTTCTTGGGTTTGTTGATCTGGAGAAAGCATTCGATCGGGTTCCACGCAAAGTATTGACATGGGCATTGAGGAAGTTAGGAGTGGAGGAATGGTTGATCAGAGTAGTGATGGCAATGTACAAAAGAGCGCGCACAGCTGTAAGGACGAAGGACGGGAACAGTGGTGAGTTTGGGATGAAGGTGGGAGTGCATCAGGGGTTGGTACTAAGTCCACTACTATTTGTAGCTGTGATGGAGGTGCTGGCTCAGAACGTAAAGGAGGGTTTACCGTGTGAGTTGTTGTATGCAGATGATCTGGTGTTGATTGCGGAAAGTATGGATGGACTGAAGGAAAAGATGAACACGTGGAAGGAATGTATGGAGACAAAAGGTCTGAAGGTGAATATCGGAAAGATGAAGGTGATGGCAAGTGGTAAAGCATGTGGTGAGGTGGAAAGAACTGGGAAGTGGCCCTGTGCTGTGTGTAGGAAGGGTGTCGGAGTGAACTCCATTCAGTGTACAATGTGTGCTGAGTGGGTTCATCAAAAATGTAGTGGTCTGAGAGGGTCATTAACCAGTGTGGCAGCTACATTCAAATGTAAGGTGTGCACAGAGGGAGCTGCAGATGGAGGAAATGTTGAGTTGGATCTTGGAGACAGCGTGAAACTGGAAGGTGTGAAAACATTTTGCTACCTCGGAGACATGCTGAATGGAGAAGGTGGATCAGACTCGGCAACGGTTGCTCGAGTGAGATGTGCATGGAAGAAGTTTCGGGAATTGAGTGGTGTGCTGATGATGAGGGGAGTGTCGTTGAAGCTGAAGGGAAAGGTGTATGCTGCATGTGTGAGAAGTGTTATGATTTATGGGAGCGAGACATGGGTAATGAACGTCGAGCAGCAACGAAGGATGGAAAGGGTGGAAATGCGAATGGTTCGACGGATGTGCGGAGTATCGTTGAGAGAGAGGAAGACAAATGATGAATTGCGAAAGATGATGGGAATAGAGCCTGTGATTGATGCTGTGAAGAGGAACAGGTTGAGATGGTTTGGTCATGTGTTGAGGAAGGATGAAAGTGACTGGTTGAGAAGAGTGATGGAAATGAATGTAGAAGGAAGTAGAAGACGGGGAAGACCGAGAAAGACTTGGCTGAAGATGGTGGAAGAAGAAATGCGGGCAAGGGGGTTAACAAGGAGAGATGCAGAAAATAGGGCAAAATGGAGAAGATTGTCATGGGGACCGCAAGGCTAACCCCCGCTCTAGCAGGGAAAATGGCCTTTTAAAATGCATGTTGTTGTTGTTGTTTTTGTGAATATTTCCATAACAGAGAACCAACCTTGAATGAAACAGGTTGCCGCTGTGTCTCAGGGTGTCGAGGTTACCACACTGAACACTCATGTAGATGCAGTTCAGCAGAATGATCTTGAGAAGAATTGTGTCCGTGTCTGTGTGTACACACTTGTAATGACAACAGATGGATTTGGGGAGATGGACTCTTCCAACAAACAAGACCTCCATGATCATTTCCCCTGCAGGTTCTTTGGTTGTTGTTTGCCATGTGCTGCTTCACTTAAATCTAAGTTTGTAAAGCCATCTGTAATGAAATATGAGGTTTATAGCGTGTGTGTGTGTGTGTGTGTGTGTGTGTGTGTGTGTGTGTGTGTGTGTGTGTGTGTGTGTGTGTGTGTGTGTGTGTGTGTGTGTGTGTGTGTGTATACAGTATATATACACTTACATATTGGTTCACGAGTTATCAAACAGAGTGACCACTATATTCGTCATGGGTGTGTGTCTGTCTGTGTGTCTGTGTGTCTGTGTCTGTCTGTCCGCAGCATAACTACCCGATTATATCATCCGATCTTGATGAAACTTGGGTGGGAGGTTGATATCATGATCTAGTTGTGTCCTGCCTAGAGTGGGCGTATTGCACCCATTGTGGGCGGAGCGACGCCCAAAAAAAGATGTCTTTTTAGGGGGTAATCGAGTTCAAGCTACATCTTCTCCGAGGGGTTTGGTGGAATCTGACAGGGGTTTCGGTATTTGGTTAGGCCAATGTCATGTGTCTAGCCCCACGGAGCTCGATTTTTCATTTTCGCCCCAAGGTCAAGGTCACAAGGTCACGAAATTTAGAAAAGTCGATTTTTGATGGTTTTATTACATTGTTCGCTTCCTGATCGGGCGAAATGTCGTACATGATCCTATATTATCACATACATCATGAAATACAAGTTTTCCAACAAATTTCAGAATATTCGACCTTTAAAGGTCACAAAGGTCAAATTTTCAAAGTTGTCGGAATTGAACCGCATTTTCGGTATTGTGCAGCTAACTAACCTCATAACTGATTATACATTATTTTCTATCTCATTTCAAGGTCAGTAACCTTCGTTTGGCTCTTAAAGGCCTGCGCACGCAGTGCATTGGGGCCCTTTGTATATAGGTATGTACACCGTATGTCGGGGGCAGACACCTGCCACGTGGGCCCCCGACCCCCCCAGTCCGGGCCCGTTTCGGTTATAGTCCGTCCTTTGTCATTGAATACCGCTCGCTCGTGAACCATCGTCGTCTCCTGACTTGTATTGAATTAATAACATTTTTCTAATTGCACAATTTTGTTTCCACAGAAGATGGACCAGGAAAGGAAGTCAAGGGAAATGAAGAGGAATGCAAAAACACCAATTAGCCCAACAAACAGTTACACTTCAATGTGATTACTTTAACAATAAAAACATCGATTATGAAATGATGAGGGACAGATTTACATTTCTGTATAATATAAAAAGTTCGCACAACATTCATCTGGGTCTGATGTACCATATTGTGTTACAAAGCGTCAGTGCCGAGCGACTTACTGAGCTCGCTGGGTTATACTAGGGTGTTTGCCATTGCCTTCCCAGCAATAGTTGGGGCAGGAATTTGGAATTTGGCCATGGTGCTGGATAGGTTTGCCAACTCTTCACAAAGGACAATGTAGGGTCTTTAGCATCCACCAACGAATTCTGGCAGACATGTTCGTTTAGCGTCCATCCAAGGGACGGCCTGCGTAACACCAGGATGACAGTATATAGTTGGCTCGGGATTCAAACTCAGGTTAGAAAGCTTAGAAGCAAGTGTGCATACCTCTAGGCCATCCTTCCAACCATGGAGTGGACAAGGCCTGATTTAAAAAAAATAAATCTGTAGAGTGGAGAAGACCCGATGAAAAATGGTATTGAGAGCAACACCTGAAAAACAGTAACAATTCACGGATCATAGTCCCGTGGCTTCACTTACAAAAGGGCCGTGTTTGTACACTAGTTTGAACACTGAAAATCTAGGAAAAGTTACAGCGGAATTCTTGTGGAAATTAAAATCCAGGCTAACTGCACACGTCAACTCCTTTCTTCCTCACTTCTCCCATCTATGGAACCACCTTTCAGAGGCCATTCTTTCCCAATCTTTCCTCCAGGCCTTCAAGTAGACATTGCTCTGCCACCTCACGTCAGCCTCCATGTTGACACATGATCTTTATTGCACCCCTCTCCCTCTCCCAATGAGCCCTTTCAACCAAACTCTTTTACTTCCTGATTCCAGTGTCTATCCCCAACCCTCTTCCCTCTCTCCCTTTCCTGTTCATTTATCCCCTTGGTAGTTGTGCCAAATTTTTGCCCCACTACCGCACTGTCTGCTACACCTAGCTCTTTCATGAGCCTCACTCTTGTAAAGGAAAAACTAAAGTCAAGAGAGCTGGTTGTACTTGCAAGCTGATTGCACATATTGATGAATCTTGGTGTGAGGAAGACAGACCAATGTTGAGGTTGGCATATCTGGTCCAGTTGCACAATAACTGATTGAGGACACGAGGTACAGGTGATGAAAATGTGCAGCAACAAGACTTGAGGATGAAATTATATCACAACTGCCTGATCTCCGCAGACGCACAAGTACCTGACCTCTCCGCACACACCAGTAAACATCGTTGGGGTACGAGTTTGTTTTTCCTGTTTGATAACGATGGAGCAGACCTTCTCAGGGACTATGGTATTGATCCTCTCCAGATTGCAAATGTAGCCAAAATAGTGTGATGAACCCACGCACGCGAAGTGAAAAGCAACTGGTTTGTGTCTGTCCGTCTCTCTCAGTCTACAAATGTCAGTTTATGATTGAGGAACAACTTAATTTCAATTGAATGTTATATTTTGAATATGAATGGAAACATGAATCGGAAAACAAATTTACCGTTTCACGGTACTTTGTCTATGAGTTTGTTCTGATCACAAATGCACAGAGAGAAGTGACTTAATATTGTCCCGTGACTGCTCTCAGTTAAGACCGATAGTAAGCCACGGATGGAAACGAGCGTTAATGAAGGCGTTCAACTCCAATTGATGGTGGCCAATACGCGAGGAGGAAGAAGAGTACCAACTTACCTGGACGGCCTTGATGATGTCTTCACCCTTCCAAAAGTAACTCAAACAGGAACGGGTTAAAATGTAAAAAGAAAACAATGAAAAGATTTATTCTAACGGAATTCCGGGACAAGAGAAACGCGACGATAAAATTAAAACCTAATTTGGGATCCCACACACTAGACTTGCACACAGACACAGGACGAAATAAACTAGAAAAAATAATGGTGTGGGATTATCGTGCACTTAGCTGTGAGCGGCTTGAACCTTGTCCGAAAATCGTTCAGGCCCCCCGTTCCCACACGGGGAGAAGGCCGCAGTCCACTCGGTTCCACTCGCTGCGAGGCCTCGCCGGCGTCTCACCCACCTCGGCCTCGTCATGCTCCAGCAGCAAGTAGAGCTCGTCCACGCGTCGTTTCTGCCTGGCAAAACTGCCGCTCTCCGTCTGCAAAACTCGGCACGTCTCCTGGTGGCGTCTCCAATCGCTGCCTGGAGCCCGCTGTCCTGGTATCGTTTCTCGCGAGGTCTGGAACGAGGTACACGAGCCGAGGGCAGAGGACAGTGTCAGGAAGGTAGCAAGAGGAGGAGGGAAGAGCGTCGCACGAGGGAGAGAGAAAATGTCGGCCAGGGAGTTCTTTTATCACCCGTGGTCTGACATCATCGATCCTCCCTTCCAATCAGTCCGTCGCCTCTCAACCTCTAGAATGTTCTTCCCACGTTAGTCCTTCACCATTGGCTGAGCGCTTCACGCTCTCCTCCTCATGCCATCGGTCGGTGGCCAATCAGTCCGTCGCTTCCTTCTACCAATCAGCGGGTCGCTCCTTGCTCCGCCCCTGGCCAATTGCAAGTCCTTCCTTACTCTGGCCTTTCATTGGTCGACTCCTGCCCAATAGCGTGTCCTTCTGGTTGTGGCTTTCGGCCTGCCTGTGCAATGTTTTATAGCCATGTTGGTGCAATGCGTGGGCGATTCCTGCCTGCACTTCCGGTGAGTTTTATTGTGGGGGGAATTTAATTAACATGTGTGGTGCTAATGGGCCTTTCCTGCTCTACGTGTCTAGTGCGTTGCCATACGGGACAAAGGATAAATCACAAGGTCTCACGGACCGGGGAATTAACATAATCCCTACTCTAGTTAACACAAGGCCATCCTTGTATGACCACAAATATACGAGCTTAATCTGACATCCGGGTTAAACAGGTCTTCTACTTATGTACATCGAAATGGTTCTTCTTCTTCACGACAGTCGGAGCATGATACCGACACAGATCTACCTGATCCATATATCACTCTACCCCAAAAGTCATAACAATATTTTTACTCTGTCTGCCTGCCTGGCAATCAAAGAAAATTGAAAATAATTCCAAACAGAAAACACACCGTTTTAAGGACATCACCATGGACACATACAACAGGCATGAGGAACTAATGTAACGTGTTAGATAGGATGATGCTATAGATCCTGGAGAAAACCATGGTAAAAGCCGGAATTAATTTATTTGTACGCTTTTAAACCTCTTTAAACCTTTATTTAAATTTAATTGTAAACTTAAACACTGTAGAACACAAATCACATTCATAACACTTCCAAAAACCATGCTATATATCGATATATAGTGTTACGGACACGACTTAGATGTTGCTTGACCGAGTGGAATGGCCGCCGTGTTCGCACAAGGCCATGCCTTGGATATGGATCGGGATATGGATATGCCAAATGTGGAATGGATATGGAATGGAATATTGGAATATCGTGCTGTATACATTCCGAATTGTGGAATATGGAATGGATATGGATGGAGGCCAAATCCCATATCCGCAACATTAGCATGAGCCAATGAGCCAATATATGGTATCATTGGCCAATGAGCCAATATTCTACCCCCGTTAATACATCCCAAATCCACCTCTTTGAATCTCCGACTTCATTCTGGAAATTCCTAGCTCCTAGCAATGTCCATTTGTTATATTCCGTGTACCACTCGCCCCCCCCCCCCCCCCCCCGCCAACAACCTCCAGCCCTCTCCCTTCCATAGATCTCCCGATGTCCCTGCTCTCTACTGTTGTGGTTGTATGTTTCCCTCTCTCTGCCCCTCTTGTCTCCCGCTCCCTTCATTTTATGTTTTATGTGTCTGTTTGTCTTTTTTTGTGTTTAATGCGTTAGCTCTTACACGAGCCTCGACTTTGTATACAAAAAAAAAAAAGAAAAAAAAAAGAGGGCGTGGCATGTGAGGGTACAGTATCGGGTACAGTATCGGGTTCTTCCTCATGAAGAAGAGGCCGCCGAAATGGCAGGTACCATGCCGATTGACACTGCATTATATGGTGATCAATAAAGCCTCCGTTTCCTAAACTGACTCAACGTCGTCTTGTATTACTGTGTATAGGGTGATAAGGGTGATGCATAAGACTGCTTCAAATTTTTCCGAATTTGTTTTTGCTGAACTTCCAGATTTTTTTTTGGAACGATCTTTTAAAATCATTATTCTCCATCCTACCACTAATTTGTAATTGGTCACTGGCTCCGACACGAATACACATTTTTATTACGGTACCTAGGCATCAAAAAACTACAGACTTGAACAGTTTCAAATGGAGCACCTCACCACCATTAGATCATTTGCATTGCATCAGATGTGGCAAAAAATGTGAATTGTTGCTCGCAGCTTGCTGGTTCAATGATAGAAGACGCCATTTGCATTTTTGTCTCCTTAATGCATATCACGTTTAGAATCCTGTGTGGGCACGGGCAACTTGGTCAGTTTTATTAAAATTGAAGAACATACCGTACTGGAACACGAAGCGGGATAACGTGTTCTGTGAATTATTTAGACTAGGGCATGCCCGTACTATATATAAGCTAGGACGTGCCCGTACGTGGGTGCCCGTTCCTTGCCAAAAAAAAAAAAAAAAAAAAAATTTGTGTAGGGGTGTGTGTGTGTAAACATCCTAGGGCGTGCCCGTACGTGGGTGCAAAAAAACATGCGTGCAAACAACAACAACAAAAAAAAAAACCTTGAAACCACGTGGCAGTAACGACCACAGAACCCCCCCCCCCCCTCTATTTACATGAATGGTTTGGTCCATTCGCAACGACCACAGAACCCCCCCCTCTATTTACATGCAATGGTTTGGTCCAAAGCGAACGGCTTGCAGTGTTTGGTAAAGAAATCGCCATAGCTCGGTAAGTAATTGTCCGATTAATATGAAACCTTGAAAAGGCACATCCTCGGGTCCCCAGCAATATACCTGGCAAGTTTAAAGTATATCGGACCGGTAGTTGTCGAGAAACAGCGGTCGCATACACACACACACACACACACACACACACACACACACACACACACACACACACACACACACACACACACACACACACACACACACACAGATTAGTGGAATTATAGATAGATAACTTCGCCAACGAAGGTGGTCAGAGGTTATGTTTTCACCCTTGTTTGTTTGAGTTTGTCTGTTTGTGAACAGGATACCTCAAAAAGGTTGCTTGGTGGACAGGTTGGGTGTGTCAGAAAGGAAAATGGATTTCCATTTTGGGGAAGATTCGAATCTGGATCCGGATCAAGGAATTTTTTTAAATTTCTAAAGTGATTCGGCACCATTTAGAGATAGGACCAAAACGATGTATAGAACGATACAGTATCTCAAAAAGTTGTGAAAGAGTTATGACAAAACTAGGTGGATGAATTGGTTGAGTGTCAAGAACAAGTCGATTCGATTTTGGTTCAGATCTGAATCCAGATCCGGCCTCCCAGTGGATACAAAACGTAAACTGTTCAAAAAAAACAAAACGTATGCTCTCCACCGAGTGACGTTATCGTTATCTATATTTTACGTACACAAGCATATTGCAGTTATGGACCCCGTCCCATCAATTATCTCTCCTACATACGTAAGTGATTTTCCCCTTGTACTTTGATTACTACATTTTCTTACAAACTTCTTTCCCTTCCTTTTCCCTGGTGTTGGCTTAGCTGTTAGGGTGCCGGCTTGGGGTCCTAGGATCCGGGGTTTGAATCCCGGTCGATCGCTGAATTAACACCAGGAGGGTTGACTCAGCCTGTCATCCTTCCGAGGTCGGCAAATTGAGGACCAGTTCACTGGTAATTCCCTGTGTGTCGCAAGAGGCGACTAACAGTGTTGGCGGCAGGAAGGGCATCCGACTATAAAACATTGCTTCAAAAAGGGGACCATGGTGCCTGAAAAAGGCCAACCCCTGCTCTGCGGGGAAAAATGGCCTCCAAAGGCGGTTCTTTTCTTCTTCATCTCTATTTTGTGGACCACTTCTTTTTATCGACTTACGAACGGCGAACACAGATCTCTACCCTAATATCCGGATAGCTCATTGGCTAATTGCTGCAATGTGACCAACTGAAGCTAAATGGCGGTCATGATGCCACTCCAATTCACAAAGCGTGTGTGCGATTCGTCCTTTGCCATCCGCATCATGAGCCTACCAATTAGCAATGCCGACACAGAGCTTGTGTTTCCTCAGGAGAACTTGATCAAGACAAATCTGCATAACATTAGGAAGCCAGTACTGGCAGCCATTCTCTACATACGGAGTGCCATGCATTGCCAGGCCGGTGATGATGAGCAGAAGTGCCATTGCCCAGACTTCAAACGAATTGAGCAGATGCTGTGGAGTCTTACAAGTTGTACGTTCTACGACCACAAGTGAAGGCTGAAGGATGTGCTTCAAGGCCACAGAAACCCAGCCGTATGTGTCAAAAATCCTACATAAACGCAGTCATTGGGCCTCGGAGGCTTGGTTTTTCAACTTGTTTTTCTCTAAAATGTTGAGGCTCATGGAGGAGTATTTGCTCAAAAAATATGATTCACTGATCCTTTTATTTCGAATGTATATGTCCACAACTGTCAAAAATCCTACACCTATGCAGCCATTGGGCCTCGGAGGCCTCACAAATGTATTCGTGTAAGGTTTTTAAATTTCCATATTTTTGTCACTGAATTATTTGTAACCAAGATACAGGAGAAGAAGATTTTTCGTTTCTGTGTAATTTTCCCATTTTTGAAGAAGAAGATTTTTCGTTTCTATGTAATTTTCACATTTTTGAATTTCCCATTTCCCGTTTCCCATAGTCCCTGGTGTTGGGCTAGCGGCTAGGGTGCCGGCTTAGGATCCAAGGATCCTGGGTTCGAATCCCGGTCGATCGCTGAATTAACGCCAGGGGGGTTGACTCAGCCTGTCATCCTTCCGAGGTCGGCTAATTGAGTACCAGTTCACTGGTAATTCCCTGGTTGTCGTTAAAGGCGGCAAAAAGGGTTGGCGTCAGGAAGGGCATCCGGCCGTAAAACATTGCTTCAAATAGGGGACCGAAAAACAACAACAATCCACGGTTCCCGAAAAAAGCCAACCCCCGCTTTGCGGGGGAAAATGGCCTATAGAGGTGGTTTTTTATTTATTTATACAGGAGCATATAATGAGGCTTATATCAAGAAAATAATGATAAAACAAAGTAGTACAACAACATTTATGCGGGGCCTAGAAGGCCTCAGGCCTGCTTTTGTGTCGGATTTTCGGGTTACAAGTGAAGAATGAAGATTTTCCCACGAGCCTGAATGAATTATTTTTTTTTGTCACTGAATTTTGTGTAACAACATGAAAGTCGGTGAAAATGAGGCTCATTCCAAAAAAAAAAAAAAAATTGCACAGCATAGTTTTTGCAACAAAAAAAATATTGTGGGCCTCCGAGGCTGAAGTACCAACTGAGAATGAAGGTGTGGAGGTTGAAAGAGGTGACAGTGAGGGAGGCATTAAAAGAGAGGCTGAGTATGGTAGAGGATGATGTGGTTGAGCTTGAAAGTGGTTCGATGTCAATGAAAGACAGTCTGTTGGGAGCCGTTGGTGAGGTATGTGGATGGACTAAAGGACCACCGAGGCACTCAGAAACATGGTGGTGGGATGATGAAGTTGGAAAGAGGATTGACGAGAAGAGGAAGAAGTTCATGGAGTGGCAGAAGGCGAAGGGTACGGGGACAGAAAAGGCAGAACATGAAAGTTATATAAGGCAGCCAAGAATGCTGCAAAGAAAGAGGTAGCAAAGGCGCAGAAGGCATGTAGGAAAATGTTTGGAGAACGCTTGGATTCGGAAGAGGGTCAGAGAGCGGTATTCAGAATTGCAAAGCAGATAGCGAAAGAGAGGTGCGATGTGATGGGGGTGAGTTGCTTGAAGGATGACGTGGGACAAATCGTTGCGGACCCAGATGGAATTAAAGGAAGATGGAAGAGATATATGGAAATGCTGATTAATGCAGAGAATGAATGGGATGGCAACATCGAGAGTAACCCAGTTTTAGGACCGGCAGAGAAGATAACTGAGAAGGAAGTTGAGGAAGCAATAAAAGCAATGAAGAGTAGAAAAACGGGAGGGCCGATGGGAGTTGTGGGATATATGTTGAAGGCAGTGGGAAGTTGGGGTGTGAAGAGAATGACAGAGATCTATAATCTGGTGGTGAAAGAGGGCCACATTCCAGTGGATTGGGAACTGAGTACCCTCGTCCCTCTATACAAGGGGAAAGGTGACCCTCTGGACTGTGGCTCGTATCGAGCGATAAAGTTATTGGAGCATGGAATGAAGGTATTGTAAAGGGTGTTGGAGAGGAGGACAAGGAAGAAAGTGAGGATCGACGAAATGCAGTTTGGATTTATGCCAGGAAGAGGAATGACAGACGCGCTTTTTATTGTAAGGCAGTTGCAGGAGAAGTACATGGAGAAGAGGAAGAAGTTGTTTCTTGGGTTTGTTGAGAAAGCATTCGATAGGGTTCCATGCGAAGTAGTGACATGGGCATTGAGGAAGTTAGGAATGGAGGAATGGTTGATCAGAGTAGTGATGGCAATGTACAAGAGAGCGCGCACAGCTGTAAGGACGAAGGACGGGAACAGGGGTGAGTTTGAGGTGTAGGTGGGAGTGCATCAGGGGTCGGTACCAAGTCCACTACTATTTGTAGCTGTGATGGAGGTGCTGGCTCGGAATGTAAAGGAGGGTTTACCATGGGAGTTGTTGTATGCAGATGATCTGGTGTTGATTGCGGAAAGTATGGATGGACTGAAGGAGAAGATGAACAAGTGGAAGGAATGTATGGAGACAAAAGAGCTGAAGGTGAATATCGGAAAAACGAAGGTGATGGCAAGTGGTAAAGCATGTGGTGAGGTGGAAAGAACTGGGAAGTGGCCGTGTGCTGTGTGCAGGAAGGGTGTCGGAGTGAACTCCATTCAATGTACAATGTGCGCTGAGTGGGTTCATCAAAAATGTAGTGGTCTGAGAGGGTCATTAACCAGTGTGGCAGCTACATTCAAGTGTGACGTGTGCACAGAGGGAGCTGCAGATTGAGGAAATCTTGAGTTGGATCTTGGAGACAGCGTGAAACTGGAAGGTGTGAAAACATTTTGCTACCTAGGAAACATGCTGAATGGAGAAGGTGGATCAGACTCGGCAAAGGTTGCTGGAGTGAGATGTGCATGGAAGAAGTTTCGGGAACTGAGTGGCATGCTGATGAGGGGATGTTGTTGAAGCTAAAGGGAAAGGTGTATGCTGCATGTGTGAGAAGTGTTATGATTTATGCATACATCATACAATTCCTTTATTTTAAAGGAAATTTCTTTAAATTCCTTTATTTTTGTGAAAACCTTGAAAATTCCTTTATTTTCCTTTATTTTTGTGAAAAATTCCTTTAAATTCCTTTAACTTTTTCCTTGGGAAAGAACAATTTTTGAAAATCTTGAAATAACACGTCATATCCTAAAATGCACAGAATTCCATAATTTTGAACCACTAAATCGTAAAATTTTCCAGAAGCATCACTTGCAAAATATTTCAAATCTAATCTGGAACAGGGTCTCTTGGTTCAGTATTCTCTATTGCTCAATTCTAGATTCATTTTCATATGTAGCATGTTCTTTCTAAATTTGACCGGCTGAAAAGTTGAGTCTACCTCTAGTCAGTATATTTCCAGTAATCATGCCATGACCTTGCACCTGTCTTCAATATGAAGAAACGTTCACAGTCTGCAGGGTGAAGAAAGAGACATAACTCATGGCAAAATTGTGCCGCTGCTGGAAGGCTTCCTTAAGATTTTCCAATGTGAAGGACCCCTTGTCCATGTCCTTCATGACGGTATGGTAGAAATGATGGTCACTCTTATGAGATTCATGCAGAACGACTGGGTCAGCAAGCTTTCCATCGCAGACCTGACATCAGGCCTTGACCTGAAAGATCATGTTCTGGCAGATGAAAAGATGAATGTCGGTGAACCAACGCACAAAACTATCGAAGCAATACCAAGTGAATCTAGAAAGAGAAACTTCCTTGGAATGAGGCATTTCTACAAAACCCTGTCAGAATATCTGTTGAAGCAACTGCCCCTTGGCAATAAACTTCTTCGTGAACTGAGATGTCTGCAACCAAAGAGGAAGTCTTCTTCCATCTCCTCCATTGAGAAAGTTGCCCGTCGCCTGCCTCATGTCATCAACACAGAAGAAATGGCTACCCTCTCTGATGAGTGGAAGTTGTACCAGCTGGCAGAAATTGACGTTTCTGATGTGACAGTGGACAAGTACTTGTACTGTACTTGTGGACTTGTACTTGTGTGCTTCCCTCTTTCTGCCCATTTTGTCTCCCGCTCCCTTTATTGTATGCTTTGTGTGTCAGTTTTTTTTTTTGTGATTTTTGTTGGTTTCTTACCCGAGCCTCGATCTTGTGAGTGAGGAAGGCAAGTGAGGAAGTGAGGAAGTGAGGGAAGCCAAGGCAAGGTGTGCCAGCTAGAAACAGTCACTGGATCACCAAAATTCAAGGTGCTACCAAAAGTTGTGAAAGCTGCCTTGGCTCTTCCACATGGTAACGCTGATGTGGAGAGGAGTCTTTCAGTGAACAAAAAGACCATCACAGCTGACACGGTGAGGTTGTCATCTGACAGCATCAATGGCCTTAGGGCTGTCAAGGACAAGCTCAAACAACATGACAAAGACCCTCTAAAGGTCCCAATCACTCCAAAACTGTTGCTGGCGACAAGACAAGCAAATGCTCTCCATAGGAGACGCATGGAGGAAGAAAAGGAAAAGGCTGCCCTAGAAAAGGCCAAGCGAGAAAAAGAAGAGAAGGAGCGAAAAATAAGGCAGGACCAAGCAAAAGAACTGGAAGCAGCCAAAAAAGACATAAGCAAGTCAGAGAAGTCATTGGAGCTTTCTGAAGAAGTGTCAAACCCAGTTCCGCATTGCAGAAACACTTCTGAAAAAAGCCAATGAGAAGATAACTTGCTGTCAGTGCAAAAAATATGGACCAAATTCAGATAGCACAAGGAATGGTTCAAATTGCATCTGACAAAATGTCTGAGGCGAAGCTCAAACTGGAGAAAATACAAACCGAAAGGAAGAAAATCAGTGCTTCCAGAAAGCATATGATGGACTCGTGTACTTCAGCCCTCCGTGGTGTGCCTAGTAAAAAATCAAAGTCATAGAATGTTTTCCATAGCAGTGTCATGGATGATCAAGAAAAGAGAGACTTCGATACAATTAAGAGACATTGACATTATCTTGAAAAGAGAGGGCAACCCCCATTGCAAATCGCAGAGGAAAAATGATCAGCTGATATATAATGCAGCGATATTGACATTGTCTTTGGATTTCAACTGTGCTGAATAAATTGTGACTAATGTGAAGGCAGATCAGCTGATGAAAACTTGATTAACCCAGTACTCTCTACCTTTGACTCTGACCCAGTGTTGAAATAGGAATCTGCATGCCATAAGCATTAAAAAAGATGGCTAACAAAATGTTCGTATCCTACTGCAAGATGTAATGAGAGGACTAGTTTCATTGATGTGATTTTGTTGTTGTCAAACCTATGTTATGTCAGACTTATTCTTTTATGTTTTTCTTGTACTCAGCCCAAGACTTGTAAGTGTGATCAGTTTTAATTTACTTGGTATGGTCTGTGCTAAATGTGATCGGTTTTAATTTGCATGGTGTGGGATGTGCTAAGAAATGCCTTTGACTTACATAGACTTAATATGTCACTTATCCTTTGTTCCTTGCATATAGATGTTAGGATTAGAGTAGATGTGTTTTAATGACAACAGGAACATTAAGATCTCCTGTTGATAAACTGGTGGTAGCTTAACATGCTTTCTAGTAACCAAACTACAGCATTTCTTTTATTAACTGGTGGTGTGATAATTATGCCTCAAACTTGCCATTTATATGATACAAACACCAATGTGTTTGCCAGTCTCAAAGATAGATAAAGAGCTATAGTGATATGTATCAGTTCTTGGCTTGACAAGAAGTAAGAAAAGTCACTTTGTTTTCTGTAAGTTATCATAGAAGTACCCTTTTGTAACACGGTACTTAGTAATTTTTACTTGTTAAGTTTGTACTAATAAAGATTTTATTTTTTTTAGGTGAGAGAGCCAACCCTGCGGCTGTGAACGTTTATTCGGGAGACAGCAAGCTCATAAGTATTTCAAAGCAATTAGATTTCAGGGCTCATGCATCCCTGAAAGTTCCCACCCACGGGCAGTGCCGCCTGCGGTTTCCTGCGCAAGGACGTGAAGGCCTGAGACGAACCAGGATGATTCCTGACGAGGTTCAAGAGCAGCTCGGAGGAAGAGTTTCCTGCGCTAGGACGTGGAGGCCTGAGTCGAACTGGGACGATTCCTGACGAGGTTCAAGAGCATATCGGAGGAAGAGTTTTTCGGAGCTGTTTTCGGATGACGTGCTGATGTCCTTGGACTTCGCGCCAGGCTCTGGGCCGACGTGTGTGATATTCAGCAGCATAGATTCAACGAAAAGCCCGACCGAAAATCGTCGCTTCGTGGCTGCTTTCCACCGCCAAAATCCAGCGCGGCTTGGGCGATTCTGCCCCTGTTTGGAGAACACCCAGCGAGGCCTTCATTGGGGCCGAGCGAGCAAGGCTTCCGCTGCCGAAATCCAGCGCTGCCTGGGCGATTTTGCCCCTGTTTGGAGAACACCCAGCGAGGCCTTCATCGGGGCCAAGCGAGCAAGGGCGTGTCGGGACCTGGTTCGCGCCATTGACCGAGTGGTTCGCACCAACCGGAGCTGTTTTCGGATGACGTGCTGATGTCCTTGGACTTCGCACCAGGCTCTGGGCCGACCGGGCTGACATGCATCGAAGTCCTTTCCAAGGGTGTGGTGCTGACCGGGCAAACGTGGCGTGGTGCTGACGGGGCCCCCGCATCCGTGATGCCCCCCACCCCCCCTCCCCCCCAGAATTTCCATGTTTTAAACGTTTCCCAGGGTTTACCCTGGATTATAATAGGTACACCGTATCCCTGCGTGTCGTAAGAGACGACTAAGAGGGATGGCGTCAGGAAGGGCATCCGGCCATCAAAACATTGCCTCAAAAAGAGAACCATGACAATTACAACTACATATGGGCAGGGTACAGCCCGAAGTGGAGATCGGTTTCTAAGGTTTGGGACATGGAATGTAGGGACAATGACAGGGAGATCAGGAGAAGTGGTGGAAGTATTGGTCAGAAGAAGAGTGGACATATGTTGTGTGCAAGAGACGAGATGGAAGGGAAGTGGTGTGAGAATGGTGAAGGGTAGGCAGGGACAGAAATACAAGTTTGTGTGGCAAGGGTGCCTGGAGGGCGTGAATGGTGTTGGTGACCTGTTCTCTGAGGAGTTTGTAGACAGTGTGGTGAGTGCGACGAGAGTGAGTGATAGGTTGATGATTGTGAAAATGATGATTGGAAAGCTCTTGGTGAACGTCATCTCGGGATATGCTCCGCAGGTTGGTCGGAGCGATGAAGAGAAGGACAAGTTCTGGTGTGTGATAGAGAAGCTGATGGAAAACGTGAAAGATGAGGAAGTTGTTGTGGTAGGAGGAGATCTAAATGGACATGTGGGAAGGAGTATGGATGGTTTTGAGGGAGTTCATGGGGGTTATGGATATGGTGTGAGAAATGGAGAAGGTGAAAGGATTTTGGAGTTTGCTGATGGAGCTGATTTGTTGATTTGTAATACTCAGTTCCAGAAAGAGGATAATAAGCTTGTTACATACACGTCAGGTGGGTCGACGACAACCGTTGATGACCTGATGTTGCGTAGGCGAGATAGGGGGCACCTCCGGGACACAAAGGTGATCCCGGGGGAGGAGGCTGTTTCACAGCACCACTTGGTTGTCTGCGACATAAGGGTGAAAGGTGCGAGGAGAGCTCGGCGGGTGAAGTACCAACCGAGAATGAAGGTGTGGAGGTTGAAAGAGGTGACAGTAAGGGAGGCATTAAAAGAGAGGCTGAGTAGGGTAGAGGATGATGTGGTTGAGCTTGAAAGTGGTTGGATGTCAATGAAAGCTCGTCTGTTGGGAGCCGTTGGTGAGGTATGTGGATGGACAAAAGGACCACCGAGGCGTTCGGAAACATGGTGGTGGGATGATGAAGTTGGAAAGAGGATTGACGAGAAGAGGAAGAAGTTCAAGGAGTGGCAGAAGGCGAAGGGTACGGGAGCAGAAACAGCAGAGCATGAAAGTTATAAGGCAGCCAAGAAGGCTGCAAAGAAAGAGGTAGCAAAGGAGCAGGAGGCATGTAGGAAAATGTTCGGAGAACGCTTGGATTCGGAAGAGGGTCAGAGAGCAGTATTCAGGATTGCAAAGCAGATAGCAAAAGAGAGGTGTGATGTGATGGGGGTGAGATGCTTGAAGGATGAAGTGGGACAAATCGTTGTGGACCCAGATGGAATTAAAGGAAGATGCAAAAGAAAAGTAAAGGAAGATGGAAAAGATATATGGAAATGCTGTTCAATACAGAGAATGAATGGGATGGCAACATAGAGAGTAACCCAGTTCTAGGACCGGCAGAGAAGATAACTGAGAAGGAAGTTGAGGAAGCGACAAAAGCAATGAAGAGTAGAAAAGCGGGAGGGCCGATGGGAGTTGTGGGAGATATGTTGAAGGCAGGAGGAAGTTGGGGTGTGAAGAGAATGACAGAGATCTGTAATCTGGCGGTGAAAGAAGGCCGCATTCCAGTGGATTGGGAACTGAGTACCCTCGTCCCTCTATACAAGGGGAAAGGTGATCCTCTAGAGTGTGGCTCGTACCGAGCGATAAAGTTATTGGAGCATGGAATGAAGGTATTGGAAAGGGTGTTGGAGAGGAGGATAAGGAAGAAAGTGAAGATCGACGAAATGCAGTTTGGATTTATGCCAGGAAGAGGAACGACAGACACTTTTTATTGTGAGGCAGTTGCAGGAGAGGTACATGAAGAGGAAGAAGTTGTTTCTTGGGTTTGTTGATCTGGAGAAAGCATTCGATATGGTTCCACGCAAAGTATTGACATGGGCAATGAGGAAGTTAGGAGTGGAGGAATGGTTGATCAGAGTTGTGATGGCAATGTACAAAAGAGCGCGCACAGCTGTAAGGACGAAGGACGGGAACAGTGGTGAGTTTGAGGTGAAGGTAGGAGTGCATCAGGGGTCGGTACTAAGTCCACTACTATTTGTAGCTGTGATGGAGGTGCTGGCTCAGAATGTAAAGGAGGGTTTACCATGGGAGTTGTTGTATGCAGATGATCTGGTGTTGATTGCGGAAAGTATGGATGGACTGAAGGAAAAGATGAACAAGTGGAAGGAATGTATGGAGACAAAAGGTCTGAAGGTGAATATCGGAAAGATGAAGGTGATGGCAAGTGGTAAAGCATGTGGCGAGGTGGAAAGAACTGGGAAGTGGCCCTGTGCTGTGTGCAGGAAGGGTGTCGGAGTGAACTCCATTCAATGTACAATGTGCGCTGAGTGGGTTCATCAAAAATGTAGTGGTCTGAGAGGGTCATTAACCAGTGTGGCAGCTACATTCAAATGTAAGGTGTGCACAGAGGGAGCTGCAGATGGAGGAAATGTTGAGTTGGATCTTGGAGACGGCGTGAAGCTGGAAGGTGTGAAAACATTTTGCTACCTCGGAGACATGCTGAATGGAGAAGGTGGATCAGACTCGGCAACGGTTGCTGGAGTAAGGTGTGCATGGAAGTAGTTTCGGGAACTGAATGGCGTGCTGATGAGGAGGGGAGTGTCGTTGAAGCTGAAGGGAAAGGTGTATGCTGCATGTGTGAGAAGTGTTATGATTTATGGGAGCGAGACATGGGTAATGAACGTAGAGCAGCAACGAAGTTTGGAAAGGGTGGAAATGCGAATGGTTCGATGGATGTGCGGAGTATTGTTGAGAGAGAGGAAGACAAATGATGGGAATAGAGCCTGTGATTGATGTTGTGAAGAGGAACAGGTTGAGATGGTTTGGTCATGTGTTGAGGAAGGATGAAAGTGACTGGTTGAGAAGAGTGATGGAAATGAATGTAGAAGGAAGTAGAGGACGGGGAAGACCGAGAAAGACTTGGCCAAAGATGGTGGAAGAAGAAATGCGGGCAAGGGGGTTAACAAGGAGAGATGCAGAAAATAGGGCAAGATGGAGAAGATTGTCATGGGGACTGCAAGGCTAACCCCCGCTCTAGCAGGGAAAATGGCCTTAAAATGCATGTTGTTGTTGTTGTTGTTGCTCATGCATCCAGTTTTATTTTCGTCACTGAAAATGCCACCAAATATTGTTTATAGTCACCAATTCCCCACCAAAGGTCCAGATTCCATACACTTTTTTTATATAAAAAAAAATCATGTCCCCAGAATGTTGAGGTCATTAAATGTATAGTTTGTTTTTGTTGCGATTGGCAACTTCACGACGGATTTGCGTGAGCCCCGCATTTGTATCATTGAATGTAAGTATGGTAAAGAATCCATACAGAAGTGAGTTGAACCAAAACAGGTGTATATAAATTACAACTTCAAGTCATAAATATGGGCATTGGCCTTATTTCATGTTTAAACTTCCTGAAAAGTCGAGGAATATTCCTTTAAAATTCCTTTATTTTTCTCAGAAATCCACGTAAATTCCTTTAAATTCCTTTATTTTTCTGACAAAAAATTCCTTTAAATTCCTTTATTTTTTGGGAGGGTGGTATGATGCCTGTTTATGGGAATGAGACATGAGTAATGAATATAGAGCAGCAACGAAGGCTGGAAAGGCTGGAAATGCGAATGGTTCGGTGGATGTGCGGATATCGTTGAGAGAGAGGAAGACAAATGACGAATTGTGAAAGATGATGGGAATAGAGCCTGTGATTGATGATGTGAAGAGAAACAGGTTGAGATGGTTTGGTCATGTGTTGGGGAAGAATGAAAGTGACTGGGTGAGAAGAGTGATAGAAATGAATGTAGAAGGAAGTAGAGGACGGGGAAGACCGAGAAAGACTAGGCTAAAGATGGTTGAAGAAGAAATGCGGGCAAGGGGGTTAACAAGGAGAGATGCAGAAAATAGGGCAAAATGGAGAAGATTGCCATGGGGACCGCAAGGCTAACCCCCGCTCCAGCAGGGAAAATGGCCTTAAAATGCCTGTTGTTTGTTGTTGTTGTATAATAAAGTTGCATACAGAGAAACTATCCCATATAAAGGGAGGGACGCTTTGCGCCTCCCTTGATACGATGTAAACTAGAATGGCACTTGGTAAAGAGTGAACTACAATACCTGAACCAGGTCGAACTATTTACGTTTTAGTGGGGCAGATATGTAACAAAAATTGCACGAGATGTTCACATCCGGCAGAAAGTTTGAAATTTTGCATACAGGGGTATTTTGACATGCTGAGTTAAAAAATTGGCGGATCCAAGAGGTCTGACCAATGGACAGGCCGCCATCTTGAATTCCAATATGGCTGCCAAGACGAAATGTTGATAATCCCTATCTTGGGTTCTAAATGACCTGTGGTGCTCAAATTTTGTACACAAGGGTATGTTGACATGCTGAGTTCAATAAGGCAATAATTTGAAATGTCTGACAAATGGTATGGCGGCCATTTTGAATTCCAATATGGCCGCCAAGACGAAATGTTGAAAATCCCGGGTTCTTTGCAAAAGCAATACCAATTCAATGGATCCCTAGTTGACAAATCATATAACAAGTCAAAGAGCTCATTTCAAAGTATATTTCGTACCAGTTGGCAGCCGTAACATGCTGCAAGCTTTTTTCCATCCGTTTTACTTCTCCTACTGCTCATCTCGGAAGCATTGTCCAGAGCAGAAACATAGTTCTGTGCATGGTAGATTAGCAGCAGAACATTTGCAATTTCCAGCACACCGTTTTTTACACTTGCACTTGATCAGCTCTCGGCACCCTTTTGACGCCTCTGGCATTACTGTCCAAAATAGATGCCAGACATCATCTGCATTTTTAGCCCATCCCCAATCTGCAGGTGAAGGCAGCTCTGGGTTAGCAATTTGGGACTGTCCCCAGATGTGACCGGCCTGAAAGACTGCCCTCTTCACATGTTGACGCAGTGCCTCTTTTGTCGGTGGAATATTTTCCGATTGCCGATTTCCCTGAGCAAACAGCTGCTTGCGTGCTTCGTTCACTTTCTTCAGAGGGGAAGTTCTACTGTACAGAACAACGAAGAACCTCTCTATGTTGTCCATGTCATCATCTGTTACTTCCGCTGGTGCATGTGAGAGATGATTGAAGACCTCCCCCAAGTTTGGCATGGAATTCCATATGCTCCACACAGTCTTTTTGCCAATCCCACATATGGCAGAAACAGTATCGCATCCGGAAACAGTATGCAGGAATAGAAGCCCCCATGAGCGTTCAGGGCCAATGTGAGTCGCAATAGTGTGAGCAGCAATGTGCCTGAAATAGTTTCCATGTCCAAATGCCAACCACATTGCACAACCGTCCATAATGCTTGCCATTGCGATAGCCAACACAACCACATCCGTGTCTGTTGCATGAATGACGATACTTCTGTACCCCTGCTGATATGCATGCCAAGCATGTAGCATCATTCGTGAATCAGCCTCTTCATGCGTACATGGTTGAATTTGAGAAACATCAGAAGGGGGCTTTGATTTAACCTCTTCTTCTAAGGTTGTAAGAAGTGTTTTTCCCTCTGGAATAGGCATCGTTTGCAGGGAATCAGCAAGGAAACTGAATAATGTCTTTTTGTTGGAATCTACAAGAAGGAAGCTGCTCCAGTTTCGTGGCACGGATGTCTGTTCAGTCACATGGAGTGGTATGCCAGTGCCACGACCAATCCTGGTGCCTTCTTTGAGACTGTCCGTTCTGTAGGTGTCCCACACCACATCAACACGCATCACAGTCCCCTCATTTAACTTTCGGGCAATGTACGGAAGGACCTGTTTCTGTGCATAGTCACCAAATGTCCTGATCACACTGTTGCACTTCTTAGGCTCCAAATGATGGACTAAGGCAGCCCCATCGAAAATACGAACTTCTCCTTTGGGCGCATCACGAGGACGTTGTGCTAAAGCTTCCAAACAGGGCAAAAGATCAGCCTTGCCGGTTGGTGGCCGCATTGTATTGATACCTTCAGCCAATGCAGGTGGCCACCCATGACACTCATATTCATAAAATGTGTTAAGATCACCATCTCTAGTTTGGCAAGAAATGTACATTCGTGAGAAGAGCTCCACATTACTTTTCATACGTGTAATCTTCGCCTCAGACTTTCCAGGTGTTTTCTTGGGCTTCGATTTCAACAGTGGCAGATTGTTCTTTGAAATGCTATCATAGAAATTGTCAGAAGGATCCTTGATTCGCTGCCCCACAAATCCGTCAAATTGTGTTTTGCCAGTGTCCTCCATGGATCGCACTGCGGCTATCACTTCATCAGGCATGATGACCTTTGTGTCAAGCACATACAAGTCATTACTGTCTTCCGCAAACGGGTTTCCAAGTTTTTCAAAGGAACTGATTGCATTATTGAGATCTGATGCAAAGGATTTCTGGACACTAGGCAATTGTTCGTGGTGGCGGACATCAGTTTGCCTCTGTCTTTGAAACTGGTCCTCAAACTCATTCAGGATTCTGGCTATTTCTGCACCAGCTACCATCCACCGGCGAAGAGCCCCTTCATTCTCAGTAATTCCAATGACTCCACCATCACCTTTCACATAAGCGTTCTGCTGTTCGTGTATCTGATCGTGTGCCATAGCAGAGAACTTGTGTGATGACTTCTGAGTGACAAAGTTCCCCTTTACAAATTCACGATGGATATCCATGGAATCGTTTGAAAGTTCCTGAAGGTCTGTTACATGCACTGTCAACCATCTGGCGTAATGGTAATGGTCCATGGCAAACATCCACGGAATGATCGCTGTGAGAGTCTCCACATAGAGCGTGTAGTTGGCTTCCCGTTGTGATCTTATGAATGCCAAGAGAAGACACTCCAACTGCAGGACTTTATTCCAGTAGCAAAACTGGGGGTACTTTGTAGCCATCTTCTTGCTCCAAAGATCAAATGATTGTAAATCTTCAGTTTCACATGTTTTCCGGTAGTCATCGTATGCCTTTCGCTGCAGAGCGTACAACGCCGCTACTGTGACTTGGTGTGCCCATTGTGACCTCGATATTTGCGAACCTTTGTGAAGACTATCTGCTCTTCCCTCTGTTGTTACACCAGCACTGGTCATTACACTTGCCCAGCCACTCCACTCCAGGAAGCTGCCAATCGCTTTCAACAAGGCCATCTCTACATGAAGTCCTCCCATCATCACAACAAACTTGTCTTCACCATATATACCTGGCCAAGTCCATTGAATCTTCTTTGCAATTGCATAGAGTGGTTGATCAACGGTCAGAACTGGAACTTGTCCGGGGTTTACTAGTTCTGTCGCCTGCTTGATTAAATTCATTCCATGCTTCACCATTGCCAATGTGTGAGCACTCTCGCGGAACAGAGGTAGCAGTCCTGTAATTGCAGGAGGCCGAGGAACTTCAACCTGCAGATTTGCCATGTATGCTGACCAGGAGATATTATCTTCACTCTGAAGACCTTCCTTCTCCTGCAGACTTTGTACAAACGAAAGCCACTGACTTTCTTTGTCCTGTATTCCGGAGGACACACTTGGAGTGGATGGACCTTTTGGTTTTCTTGGAATGGGATTATTAGTTGGAAATGTTTCAGGAGGCACATCACTGTAAGATGCAGGAAGGGCGGCTATGGTTTTGGAGTGCTGTTTGTTCTCATTCTCAGTGACATTCTCATGATTTCGAATGCTGCCACTTTTGTCATGTGAAACATGTTGTGTCAGTGATAACGCGGTTCCATGAAATGAACTTTGTGCTGATGCTGATGATGGGTTGTGATCTATGTTGTCTAGGTTGCCTGTTGTGAATATTCCACTTCGCAATTTTGTTGGACACACAACGCCATCATGTTTGTATATTTCTATGACTCTGTTGGCCTCATCTGTGGATACCTCCAGTATGCGATCATAGGAAACACACAAACCATGTTGAAAAAGAACGTCAACGAGATCCCGTTTCCTTGTTTTGCTATGAATGAGAAGACCCAGGTAAAGTGGCAGTGATGTTTCACGTTTCAAATTGTGACGTACTGCTGTAGTTTCCAACCTTCCTCGTTTCATAGTGTTGAATGTTACAAGTTGAGTTAAGGATTGCACAGAGACGCCTCCCTTGTTGTTTGCGTTTTGTTTTTGTATGTTTGTACCAGCAAGAATCATTTCCATCTGAATGCTGCCAATGATGGTGGTGAGTTGTTATATGATTCGTTAACTAGGGATCCATTGAATTGGTATTGCTTTTGCAAAATATCTTTGCGCACAATCTGGGCAGCTCTCATGAGAATGACCGCGTCGTTGTCAGAGCTTTGTCTACAAGCATGCAATAAAGCTTCACCAATGTCCTCTTTGAATGACAGTGCCACTTCATGGTTGCTCTTATGTGCCTCAAGTTGCGGAAGGTGTCTGAGAAGCTTGTCCTTAAGGTGAGTTGAATTAATCCGCTTTGAGATATCACCTCCCAGTTGTGCCAGACGTTCTGTATAAAGCTTTGTGAGATCGGCTAACTTGAAAGTGTAACTGTCATCTGTACACTTCATTTCTTCCAAATAGGCTATCAATTCGGCCAAAGCTACTGATTCTGGTGGCATATTTTCACTTGAACTGGCTTCCTCATTCTTTCTTACAAATGATCTGTATCGAGTGTGGAGAACAGTCATGCACTTCTTGTGATAAACAGCATCTGATGCCGTCATATCACCTACAGACAATCTAGCCAGGAGTTTTGTATCCCTCAATTCTGTTGCCATCAATCGAACATTGGAATCTACATTTTTTGTTGCCACTCTGTGGACTATTTCTTCATTACTGATAATGCTATCACAAAAGAAACATGTGCTAGCAGTACTCTGTTCAACGGATGGAGATTTGAAACTTGTTCTGAGTCTTTTCTTAACAGGCGAGTAAGTTTCTTCACCAAGTTTAAGGTCTGAACTTTGCTTTCTTTCCCTTGATTCAGCCCTGGCCACACGAGAGCTGCTGCACTGCACATAACAGTTTTTGTGCCATTTGGCAGCATGCGCAGCTAGGGTTTCTGCAATACCGCAACCATCATCTAGTCGGGAAATGTTTATCCCGCAAGGCAAGGCACCTAAATCATTCAATGCCTTGAGATTTTGAGCAAGATTCTCGTAGACGTCTAGACACGACTGATTGCTGCCCTTACGTGCATCTCTTAGTGGTTCATTTTCAGAACGTTTCTGGCAAAGAGCGCAAATGTTCCAGTCTGTTGGCATTGGAATTGTTGACGATGTTTTCTTTGATTTCGACATTGGATCTGAAAGAGAAAAAACATAAAAAAAATAAATTATTGGAATGTCATGTGAATGTTCAGTTCCGGCAGAAAGTGTTAAATTTCACATACAGGGGTATTTTGGGGCGCTGAATTTCCCAAATTTCTACTGCCTTCGACAAAATTACAAACCCATCAGTAGATTTGAGATGCAACAATTTTCCAGTTATCATAATAATGCTCAAATGATTTAACATTATGACATTACCGTACACTGTGCTATTAAAGCAATGAAAACATCGATGTTTGTCTTGGCGGCCATACCGTTTGTCAGACATTTCAAATTATTGCATTATTGAACTCAGCATGTCAACATACCCTTGTGTACCAAATTTCAGTGCCACAGGTCATTTAGAACCCAAGATAGGGAATTTCAACATTTCGTCTTGGTGGCCATATTGGAATTCAAGATGGCGGCCGGTCCATTGGTTAGATCTCTTGGATCCGCCAATTTTTGAAATCAGCGCCCCAAAATACCCCTGTATGCGAAATTTCACACTTTCTGCCGGAAATGAACATCTTTTTCACATATCTGCCCCACTATTTTGTATACCACCAATAGGCCGGATCTGGATCCGGAACTAAACCAAAATAGAATTGGCTTGTTCTTGTGGCCCAATCAACTCATCCACCAGGTGTTGTCATAACTCGTCTACAACGTTTTGGAATATCATGTTATGTTCCGTTTTTGGCCCCATTTCTCAACAGTGACAAATCCCTGGAGCATTAAAACATTCTCGTATCCGGATCTTCACCAAAATCGAAACAGTTCATCCTTGTCACACACCCAACCTGCTGACCAAATTTCATCCAAATCCATCCATAACCTTTTGCAATATATAGTTTTTAGCTCCATCACTCAATGGTGAAGAATCACAAATAATTAAAGTACCTGGATCCTCAACAAAATCTATTGCATTCGGAATTGTCACATAACAAACCTGTCTTCGACATGTGTATATCCACCAAGTTTCATCTGAATCCATCCAGAACTTCGAGATATCCTGCTCACAGACAAACAGGGGTGAAAACATAACCTCCATCCACCTTTGGTGGCGGAGGTAATACATTCGACATGTGGAGGGGGGGGGGGGGCAAATGCCTGTTTGCTTTTTCCAAAAATATTTTCCTGACTTGTTTTCCATGATTGAAACTCCAATTTATTGGAACTTGATGTGATGAGTTTGTAATATGTTACAGCCATATAATGCAGGTGCAATATGTAGTGTGTGGCTTTAACCAAACACACCATTCTGAAGCTTGCACAAGACCAGCATACTCATGACATGCCAAACGGGCCATATAAAACGATGAGAACGTATTACTTGGCTGTCTTCCATGCACAGCAAAACGAAAGCAGAATGTCAATACAATGAATGTGAACGACACACCGAATCTAACCCACAGCATGAAAATAAAGTCGATGGAATGGTATTAGCAAAAATACAAAAACCATCGTTTTGAGCAAGTGTGTAGTAATTAGGACGTTATAGTCCTATTGTACATGAGGTCAATAATGAGATTTAAGAATGGAAATACTGATCTCGTCTTGTCTGCCATTAATAAGCTTATGGCCTCGTGGGTCTTTTTGCATGCAAAGCATAGGCTCATGGAAGAGCACGGTGACATTAAGTGGGGAAAGAATACTGAAAAGGGAAGATGTCAGCTGCAATGATGCATTCTAAGACTGTTTACAATTCGAAGTAAACAAACAAGCAAATAACTAGTCTTACTTCTGAAGGCTCGGGTCAATCTGGTGGACAGGTACAACGATGGAAGAGTCATTCCACCTCCACATGCTCACCAACTTCTGACACTCGCACATCTTCCTCAATCCAATCCGAATTCAACAGACACCCCTATCCCATCCCCCTCTTTTGCTCCGCCGAAGGGGCTCCGTCAGCTCCTTGCTTCCCATGGCAGTCAGCATACTTTGATCAACGTTCTGCCGATTCCATCCCATTGGTCTAACCGTATTGTCATTGAGAGGATCTGAATTTGCACCTTATTGAGTATTTGAGTAATAATGTCCATCTTCAAAGCACCAAGGCAGCCAAACAACGGTAAAGGACAGGGCAGACAGAAGATATGCCAGAACAGGCTTCATAAACTAGGACACAAATATAGCCTGGGCTCATAGTGGAAGCAGATTCATGGCTGGCCGGAACATTCTCTACCTCCTCAGGGAAAGTTCTAGGCCAACACCAGCAGAAAGTGCAGTCAACAAGGATTTTCTAGATATGTCAACTGCTAAAAGGAGAATAATCTTTAATCTCCAGTCGCATGCAATAATCAGACTGGCGCTCGCTCACCAGATGTACATGGGACATCAAGCAAGTGGACACGTTCATAATATGTTCCCAACCTTGCCACAAAGTCTGGAGCGAGTGTGGTTGATCAAGTTAATTGTAATTCACACTGCAACTTCAAAATATTACTTAAGGAGGAATTTTCAAGTCATTTCGCCATACGTTGCCAGCTGAATTTATCATTTATAAAGAGAGCAACGTTCAAATATGCTTCGTTGAAAAAAAAAATAGAAAGTGAAAAACAGGACAAAAATGAAAACAAAAACAAAAAAACAACTGGCTTGTGTGGTAAGACTGGAGTTCACCAGATATGAGACTCGCACTGAGTCATTTTCACAACACCCACCCCACCACCCAGTCGGCGATAGTTCATTCCACCATACAATCTCCAGGTGTTTGCATCTGGATCGTAAACCTCAATTGTCTTCAGGTAAGTCGTGCCATCAAAACCTCCAACAGCCATGAGCTGCGAGTTCACTACAGCGAGACCAACACCGCTGCGTCTGGATATCATAGCAACCACTGCCGTCCACTGGCTGGTCCTTGGATTGTACCGCTCGGCTGACGACAGCTCAGTGGAGTCGTCTCTACCACCCACTGCATATAGGAGTTCCTGATAAACTGCACAGCCAAGGTGCTTGCGTCGCGTCCCCATGGGTGGTACCGGCAACCAGCGATTCTCCTGTGGGGAGAACCTCTCGACAGTGTTGAGAGGTGATGTGCCATCTGAACCCCCGACGGCATAAAGGAAGCCCCCCAAAACGGCGACTGCAACACCGAGCCGGCGAGTCATCATTGAAGCGACACGGCTCCACTTGTTCTCCTTGGGATCATACCTCTCAACGATGTTGAGGCACGAGACGCCATCTTGTCCTCCGACAGCATAGAGCAAACCGTTCAACACAGCCACTCCAACACTGGTGCGACAAGTACTCGTTGGTGCAACAGCTCCTGTCCACTGGTTGGTTTTTGGGTCGTATCTCTCCACAGAATTCAAGTATGATGAGCCGTCATGGCCACCAACAGCATAAAGGAGGTCGTCCAGCACAGCAACACCTACACCGCAGCGCCGCTTTGCCATGGATGCGACCATCCGCCAGTCATGAGAACGAGGATCATAACGCTCGACGCTTGAAATGGCATCTCCACTGCACCAGCCACCAACTGCAAAGAGCACCTCACCGCAATGAACAGGTTTTCGAGGACGGGTTCGTGGCCCCTGCATGAGAGGACGCTCCTGCGGTAGCAGCAGATAATTCTTGGCCTCATCAACAAGATCTCTGCAGACCTCGTCACTCTTGATGAGGAGATCACTTCCCACCGTACCCACCAGGAACTTGGGGGTGAGCAGCGGCAATCGCACGTGCTGAAGCACCTGCGGTAGAAGAATCCGACGCTGCGGAAGGTCGTGCCTCAACCAGGCAAGCACAGCGGTGTACACCTAAGGATCGATCTCACACACACACACACACACACACACACACACACACACACACACACACACACACACACACACACACACACACACACACACACACACACACACACACACACACACACACACACACACGATTGTTTACAAAAAAAGAAGAAGATTGAAAGCACAATGTTCCACCAATCCAAACAAAAACTCTAAAATACACACGTTACATGCTCGAATGTAGTGGTAGGTTCTATATATGAAACTAGAATGGCACTCGGTAGAGCGCATACCTCCACCCAGGTGAACAGTTTACGTTTTGTATCCCTCTGATAGGCCGGATCTGGATTCGGACCTGAACCAAAATCGAGGTCAATGCCGATTTAGTTTGGGAACAAAATCTCACTTTGTTTATACTTGTCCAACATGACAGCGACAGGAGACCTAAATGAACCGTTTTTTCCAAGAGGTATTCAGACACCTGGGGTCAAAGACAAAAAAAACATCCACTGGGAAACGTCCTGAAGGGCACCTGGTTAAGTTTACCTGCGTTCACCCACCTGCTCTTCGCTGCGCACGTTCAGCTCGTCGCTGGAGATGATCTCGGTGAGCTGAGCAGCCGGAAGCAGCAGAAACTCCTCGCTCTCCATCACCTCCTGGAAATTGTGTTGCGTAAACCTGTCCGCGACTCGCAGCAACTCCTGGCAGGCGTGAGTGTCCGCGAACGCTCTGATGCCCAAGCAGTTGGACGGGTCCAACTGCCGTTTCAGGAACTCGCAGCATGTCTCCTGGATCTCGGCGAGCTGCAGGAGGCAGGCGGCGGGAAGCAGGGCCTGGACGTTGCTCTCCTCCACGGTCACCTGCGCCGTGTACGCGAAGTCGATGAGCAGCTCCATGGCGGTTTCGTCCACGTCTCGTATCTGGATGTCCGACTGTCGCGCCTCGGACAATTCTCCGGTGAACATTGCGTGGAAGTACGGGGAGCACGCGGACAAAACGACCCTGTGGGCGTAGATCTGTCGGCATCCCACGAGTAGGACGACGTCGCACAGCTCGCGGTGTCTGCGTAGAAGGTTCATCGCTTCCAATGTCTGTCTAGGGTGCTTGTCCGACGTGTAGACAAGACGGGCCGGCTGGGAACAGGCCTGAGACGAAGTGTCTCCCACTGACACGCTGCGAACGGCGTCTGGTGTTCGCAACATCGTCAGACAAGTCCGCCCGCTTCTATCCGTGTCTATGCGTCGTCGGCTTCTCAATTTATTCCTCCTTTTCTCTTAAAGAATCTCTGTTTACCAGGACGCTGTATCATGAATTAAGAACCAGACATGGCAGGCGAGTAGAATCTCGGACGGCGGGTTTAACTAAGTGATGTGTTGGGCGTGCTTTTTTAAATCGAAAAATCAAGGTATGTTGCAAAATGTAATACTAGATTAAATATTTTACTTGTATTAGGGTTTGCCGAGTGGAAGAGTTTTGCGACGGCGGAGACGTCACCTGACGTGATGGCAGACGCCATCAAGGATAAGGATAATAAGGGCAACAAAAAAAATGTTGAATTTACAAATATTTCACCTCGACTGGTGTATTCTCTTCTTTGTCTACTTATTTATATTCTCAATTAGTCAGGTGTTATAGTTATTATTTCGATGAGCCAAGGAAGCATAAACTTGGGCGGTGTATGTGCAAGTCAATTTGGATGATCGATTCTTCTCACGTTATTTCGATGTTTGCAAAACTGCGGTTTTTCCCCTTCAGATGTAAGAATGCATATGAAAAATATGGATTTACTTGACACGTGACGTTTAGAGTAAAGTTTAAACAGTATCGCAAAAAATGTTTCCTGAGTGACGTCAGGTCGACCCGTCGCGGGTGAGTTTAAACGAAACATGACGAACTAACTAAACTAAGCTAAACCAACGCGTGAGGCTTTTCTTTGTAACATAGCAACAGTTATCGCTGTGTATATGATTGCAATCGGCACTGTTAGAGAACAACGATGTTCTGAATAAATGATTTATCGTCAAATTGCGTTCATTCTGGTTTTCAGTCTTCATAATTAAATAATTACTCCGGACGTGAAGCGTTTTCATGTGCTGTGTCCTCATAAAGTCGCTACGTGACAGTCGAGCGATCTACCAGACAAAGAGAGTTACTTAGAAGCCGAGATATCATTTTCAAAATTAGATATTGCCCATAATAATGAGATAATTAACCATAATTGGATATTTTCCAAATTCCTGCCCAAACTAATCTATCGAACGTCAGGCCTGGCCAGCCGGTTCGTGAAAGACTTGGGTTAAAAACTTCCCTTGGCCAACTGTGGGAATAATTGGGAAGAAGGTTGGAATAATTGTTGCCGGTAAAGAAAGAAGAAGATTTTAATTACAAATATTAAGGTTGGCGTAGAAGGCATTTGAGAAACGTGGGCTGAAGATGAGTATGGTCGGAGAAGATGGAGGTGATGTGGGTTGGGCAACAGAGAAAAGAAATGAATGTCAGGTTAGAGGGGAAGATCAGACAGGGAAATAGGTTTGAGTATTTGGGTGCAGTTTGGATTTATGCCAGGAAGAGGAACGACAGACGCGCTTTTCATTGTGAGGCAGTTGCAGGAGAAGTACATGGATAAGAGGAAGAAGTTGTTTTTTGGGTTTGTTCATCTGGAGAAAGCATTCCATCGGGTTCCACGCAAAGTATTGACATGGGCATTGAGGAAGTTAGGAGTGGAGGAATGGTTGATCAGAGTAGTGATGGCAATGTACAAAAGAGCGCGCACAGCTGTAAGGACGAAGGACGGGAACAGTGGTGAGTTTGAGGTGAAGGTGGGAGTGCATCAGGGGTCGGTACGAAATCCACTACTATTTGTAGCTGTCATGGAGGTGCTGGCTCAGAACGTAAAGGCGGGTTTACCGTGGGAGTTGTTGTATGCAGATGATCTGGTGTTGATTGCGGAAAGTATGGATGGACTGAAGGAAAAGATGAACAAGTGGAAGGAATGTATGGAGACAAAAGGTCTGAAGGTGAATATCGGAAAGACGAAGGTGATGACAAGTGGTAAAGCATGTGGTGAGGTGGAAAGAACTGGGAAGTGGCCGTGTGCTGTGTGCAGGAAGGGTGTCGGAGTGAACTCCATTCAATGTACAATGTGCGCTGAGTGGGTTCATCAAAAATGTAGTGGTCTGAGAGGGTCATTTACCAGTGTGGCAGCTACATTCAAATGTAAGGTGTGTACAGAGGGAGCTGCAGATGGAGGAAATGTTGAGTTGGATCTTGGAGACGGCGTGAAGCTGGAAGGTGTGAAAACATTTTGCTACCTCGGAGACATGCTGAATGGAGAAGGTGGATCAGACTCGGCAACGGTTGCTCGAGTGAGATGTGCATGGAAGAAGTTTCGGGAACTGAGTGGCATGCTGATGAGGAGGAGAGTGTCGCTAAAGCTGAAGGGAAAGGTGTATGCTGCATGTGTGAGAAGTGTTATGATTTATGGGAGCGAGACATGGGTAATGAACGTAGAGCAGCAACGAAGGCTGGAAAGGGTGGAAATGCGAATGGGTCGATGGATGTGTGGAGTATCGTTGAGAGAGAGGAAGACAAATGATGAATTGCAAAAGATGATGGGAATATTGCCTGTGATTGATGCTGTGAAGAGGAACAGGTTGAGATGGTTTGGTCATGTGTTGAGGAAGGATGAAAGTGACTGGTTGAGAAGAGTGATGGAAATTAATGTAGAAGGAAGTAGAGGACGGGGAAGACCGAGAAAGACTTGGCTAAAGATGGTGGAAGAAGAAATGCGGGCAAGGGGGTTAACAAGGAGAGATGCAGAAAATAGGGCAAAATGGAGAAGATTGTCATGGGGACCGCACGGCTAACCCCCGCTCTAGCAGGGAAAATGGCCTTAAAATGCATGTTGTTGTTGTTGTATTTGGGTGGAACAGTGACCGGGGATGGTAAGTCAGAGGCAATGTGCGGAGGAGGATTCAGGTGGGTGTGAATGCGTGGAGGAGGGTGGAGGGTGTAATGGCAGACAAAAATATTTCAAGGAGATTGAAAGGAAAGGTTATGTTGTCTTGTAAAATGCCGGCCTACCTTTACAGTCTGGATGTAAAGACTGTAAAGTCTGACAGATGGCGCTGACAGGATGGACAACAACAGAGGCTGCAGGTTTGCGAGAACAACTGGGACAGGAGGATTGTGGGAGTGAATAGAGTGGATAGAAGGAGAATGGATGAACGGAGGGGAGAGATTGGTGTGTTGATGAACTTGACGGCGAGATTGGTGAAATGCCGGCTGAGATGGACGGTATGGATGCCGGAAGAGATAATGGCAAAGAGAGCGGATAGGTTAAAAGAGCAAGGTAGGAGGAAAAGAGGTAGACCGTGGTTGAGATGGGAGGATTGTGTGAGGAGGGATATCACTAAGGTGGGGGTGGTTGGAGAGTAGAGAGAGTTTGCTGAGAATATCGTGATCAACGCAGAGCAGGAGCTTGGTGCCATCGGCCATTACCCCTTATAAAGGAGGAGGAGATGAAGATAAATTACCTCCATCACTGATGGACTAGTAGTTAGGCAGTTAAGAGGAAGCATCGTTCATTTTTTCAGGAAAGCACCAAATTTGGCACAGATGTAGTATGGACCTATACAATTGTTTTCCTGAGGGGCGCCCAAAAATTCAGAAAATTCAAAAAATCCAAAAAAATGTCCTGGATGCCGTGAAAAAGGGGAGAAAACGGGTATTGATTCGAACTGTAGATTCTGATATTGTGGTCTTGGCAATAGCACACTACTTTACCTACCAGGCACACGGTGTGGAGGAACTCTGGATTGCCATTGGCACTGGTAAAAGCTACCACTACCTTGCCATCCATAAAATTGCCACCGGCCTTGGCCGCAGGAAGTCCGAGTCTTTGCCATTATTTCATGCCTTCACTGGCTGCGACACAGTGTCATTTTTTGCCCAAATTGGGAAAAAGACAGCCTGGAAGGCTTGGGAGGCATACCCCGGCATCACGCAGACCTTTCATGCTCTCGCTTATAGGCCATCTGTGGACGCTATTACTATGGAACTACAGAGCATAGAAAGATATGTTGCCATCCTCTATGACCGGACTACCGAGATAAAGACAGTGAATGACATGCGCCGACACTTGTTCACGAAGAAGGCAAGAACAATTGATCACATTCCCCCAACAGCAGACGCCTTCGAACAACACCTAAAACGCGCATGTTTTCAGGCTGGACACGTATGGAGTCAGGCACTTGTGCCCTACCCAGAACTTCCATCACCAGCTGATTGGGGCTGGATGAAAACAGGGACTTCTTGGACACCGATTTGGACCACAATACCACTGATACAGGAGGCATGTTCAGAGCTTACAAGCTGCCATTGTAAGTCAGCCTGTAAAGGCAACTGTAAATGCTCCAGGGCAAATCTGCCCTGCACATCACTGTGTGACTGCGATGGACAGTGCTTGTCGTACTACGTGTCTGTGCGAGAGCCTCCACCTTTCAAGTGCCCAAAATATTTTAAGTTAAAACTGTAACTGTGTGTAACTTTGATTAATTAATACCATTCCATGTTATCAGATTGATTGAGTACCAGTTCACTGGTAATTCCCTGCTTGTCGTAAAAGGCGACAAAAAGGGTTGGCGGCAGGAAGGGCATCCGGCCGTAAAACATTGCTTCAAAAAGGGGACCGAAAAACAACAACAACCACGGTCCCCGAAAAAGGCCAACCCCCGCTTGCGGGGAAAAATGGCCTCTAAAGGTGGTTTTTATTCCATTGTTATCAGAGACCAATAAAACAATGTGTATCACTTGGAATTGAAATTTTACCTAAAATACTATGAGAGATTCAAGGAAAATGGAAACACCATGGCAGCCATCTTGAAATTAAAGATGATGGATGCCAATCTTTATGCAATTGATCCCATTGGATTCAGAGACCATGAAAATATGGGGTAAGACACTGGAACTGTGGTGTTATCGCTCATAGTATAGAAGTTGTTGAGGGAAATAGGTCACAGAGGGCGGTCATGTTGAAATTCAATATGGCGGCCACCAGGGGTTCTGAATTTTTGGGCGCCCCTCAGGAAAACAATTGTATAGGTCCATACTACATCTGTGCCAAATTTGGTGCTTTCCTGAAAAAATGAACGATACGCCCTATTTTTCGGTCTTAACTGCCTAAGTATAGATGGATTTCTGAGAAATGTGAATGTCAGGTGCATTTTTGGGCAAAAGTTGGGAACCTCACTTTTTAACATAATTAGGGTAAGCTGAATTCGATTAACCCGGTTCCCAAGCCAAATTTTTAGTTTTTGACCTTCTAATTGGCATTAACAAAATGGCCGCCAAATTGCCATTTTTGGACAATTTCTTTGAACAAGCATTTATATATCATGTGTATACATGCAGCTCTTTTACTTTAACTTTACAACTTTTACCCCAAAATGCACCTAGAATCTTATTCATGGCCTTTTTTCATAAATCCGTCTAGTCTATATTATGGTTGGCGACATATTGAAAGAGACATTCAAACTGATATTGAAATTGGACACTATAAAATGGGAGATGGTTTTAATAAGACAATGTTTCATACAATTATTTATTCTAAAATTAAGTATACATGGCCATGAAGCACAAACATTCAGGAATGTCACACATGTTGTTTTGCCAAACTACATCAAATTCATACAAGGGGTCTGATCATCACTCTATTGCTGACAGGCACACATTGATGTGCACCTCAACTCTAAATAGGGACATTTGTAGCGTCGAGTCTTGCATTGCTTCTAGCATGCACAACAAATCATCTCGAGGCAACTTTCTGGGATTGGACTCAGTGACATCAGAATAGGCTCTAGTCCTGAATCACCACGTTTCCATCCCATTTCCACAGGTGCAGGAAGGTCAGGTATGGCACAATGAGCATTTCTCCATACCATGGCTTGATAGTGTACTCGCATCAAATGTAAATGAAGAGCATCACTTGTCGGTGACATTGCTTCTGGTTTACCAGTCTTGGAGAACAA
This sequence comes from Myxine glutinosa, assembly GCF_964187855.1. Taxonomy (NCBI): domain Eukaryota; kingdom Metazoa; phylum Chordata; class Myxini; order Myxiniformes; family Myxinidae; genus Myxine; species Myxine glutinosa. Next base: position 32,318,814 of record NC_136264.1, on the reverse strand, counting down.
CATATGTCGTGCTGAATCAACAGAGGAACCCTCAAAATTCTCAAAATTATAAACTCAAAATTCGGCTTGGGAACTGGGTTAATCGAATTCAGCATATAGACAAGACGGATTTATGGAAAAGGGCAATGTATAAGCTTCTAGGTGCATTTTGGGGTAAAAGTTGTGAAGCTCACTTTTTAACATAATTAGGGTATGCTGAATTTGATCTTTTCCACCCCCGTTAATTCAACCCAGATCCACTGTTTTTGAAATACCACCAACTTCTTTCCTGGAAGTCCTAGCAGTGTCCATGTGTTTTATACCTCTCCCACCCCCTCCCCCATTCCCACGCCTCCTCCCCCCAAGCCCCCTCCCTCCCATAGATCTCCCGATGTCCCCTGCTGCTGTACTTGTGTGCTTCCCTGTCTCTCCCCATCTTGTCTCCCGCTCCCTTTATTGTATGTTTTGTGTGTCGGTTTGTCTTTTTGTGATCAATGTTAGCTCTTACACGAGCCTCGATCTTGTATACAAAAAAAAATAGTTTTTTAAATATCATTGTTTTTCTGATAGTTTTTGATAGTTTTTTTTTTTATATCAAAAGGTCAAAAGTCAAGGCTGCGTAAAATCATCAATTTTTGTCCGATTGACCTGGATTTTAAAGAATTTGCATATTAGATTGGGTCACTGAATTGGTTCACTAATTAAAAGCTAGAAGCTGATTGTTTTTTTTTTAATATCAAAAGCTCAAAAGTAAAGGCTGCATAAAATTGTCAATTTTCATATACTATATATATATATTTGCTGTTTTTGTCATTTTTAGCATACGGAAGAAATGGAAGACTGAATACAAAGCGAATGCGGATGGGCTTTGCATTTTGAGATGCTTTGTAGTTTTTATTTTTGCATTTGCAGGTCCAGATTTTTCAGATGTTACAATAGCTGATGTAATCGGAACATTCATTGATTCAAAGATACCTCAGCAGCATACAAAGAAGAGCCTTGCTGAGTATGGCTCGCCCTTCTCTTTCCCCATTGCATTCGGTCGAAACCGCAACACCAGAGGCAAGCGAAGTTCTGAACTTACGGCTGGCGGCGGTCGAAACTGAGGCAGAGTGTCTCGCAAGAGACTTGGCCGAGTTAGAGTTTTGGCCCACAAACTTGATATTTGGGCCAGTGAGCACTAACCTTACGGAGTTGGAACCTGCTCCAGGGAAGGAAGCGAGTTTCGCGAGCCCTGTACGTGCACGGCAGGCATTCGGCAGTGATGGACAGGGATACTGGAAGGAATATGAGACATTGGTTGGCCGAGTTTGTCGTGTGGAGAGCGCTGTCCATGGCGTTAAGATGGCAGTATCACGGCTGAAGGTGGAAAGAGAGCAAGAAGCAGTTATTACGAAAGGTGAGCAATGCACCGATGTGCAGTTAGTGTTTAATAACACTTGCACGATGGATTTGAATGTGAAGTTGATGAAGCTAAAGTGAAGTTGTGTCTGATAAACGACATGTTTTTTGGACATTGATCAAGATTATTTTTTGCCAAACATTTGACTAATATGGTGCAATACCTTGGGTATGAATCTTAACCACACAGCTTCCCCATCTAAAGAAGCCATGACCTTGTTTTCCAGTTGAGTGTTTCAGCACAGCGTCTCTTGTAAAATTGTAAGAAAACGTAAAACTAATCATTTTTTTGGCAGTTGATAAAATAGACTGAAATTTATTAAAAGAGCATCAATCACAGCCTATGTTTTTGTAGATATCCTGTTAATTTAAATGCTTATCTCCAATGCAGACGTTTATTTTGCATTCATTTGTATGGCCTGTGGTGCAGAGAGAGCACGCTCCTTGCATGATGATGTGTCGGAGCTGCGATCGAGTCTTGCAGAGCGTTCACTGTGCCTCGCTGATGCTGAACGCACTCGAGATGAATTGTGGGACGAATGCAAGCACCTCACCTCGGTCCTTGATGTTGCAACCGCTTCTAAGGTGCTCAGTGTTGCTCAGTTTTGCAGATTGCAGCCTGAGCTATTGGGGTTGCTAAGTTGTCTGTTTGCTTCATTTTTTGCTAGGGTGAATTGGTTCATATGGTAGACAAACAGAGTAAGATGGTGAAACGGCTGGAGAAGCAAATTCAGCAGGTGAGATGAAAATGCCCAACCTTTTGTGCCCCGTAACGCTTCCTGAATGAAATATCACAATTGTGATCATATATATATATATATCATATATATATACATATATTGTGTAACATGCAATGATCTAACGTTCATCGAGGAACATTTACCTACATCACACGCAGGGCGAGGCTATCAGGAGCTGTGAACTTACTTTTACATGGATTATTATAAATAAATTAGCAGGCATTGGACATATAAGGATAGTAATGGGATTTGTCGTGGCATAAATATCAGTATCATGAGCTGTGATGCTGCAGAAGCCAACCTAAAACATTTCTTATGATGAAATTATTTAATTTGCAGTTAATTTTGAGGACCAGAACCAGCGGCTTCCTCTGGGAGTGACATTGGTAGAAGGGGTGGTGGAGGGAGGATGGTGGGGAGGTGGCAGAATAGAGTACCAGGGCTAGTAATCCTCCTTATCTCCAGCAGGGGTCAGTAAAGCACTTGCACTGGGCCACATGTACATGGGAAAATCGTAAGTCAACTCCCCACCCTTGTGGGGGAGGGGATTATTTTAGGCCCATGACCTGACTATGGGTACCACGAGCGCATATGCAAAAGTTGGTGGAGATTGGCCCAGCTGGTTTCCATTCTATAATGATCAGACGTACATACACTTACAGAGCCTTATTTTATATGGAAGGACGTATATTATTGACATAAATAGTTTTCAAAATATATGGCTAATGTCATGCAGCTGAAGAATGAACTGTCACGGGAGTCAGATCGGCGATTTGCTGTTAAAGAATCTCACGACGTCCTGTTAGAACGTGTCAATGAAATGGAAAGATCCGTGGTGGCTGAGAAAGAGCAGGTGGGTTCTACTGAGAGTGAGCCACTGGTGAACACTGTTTAAGTATCTTTATGCTCGTCAAGAATATCAGATTTTTATTTCATGAATAATGATGATGATTGAGGTGGATGCCACCTCATTGAATGATGCCACCAAAGGTGGATGGAGGTTATGTTTTCACACCCCTGTCTGTCTGTCCATTTGTCTGTCGGTCTGTCCGTTAGTGAACAAAATATCTCAAAAAGATGTGGACGGATTCAGACGAAATTTGGCAGAGATGTATCGTATGTGACACCGACGAAATTATTAAATTTTGGTGAAGAGCCGGATTCGGATCCGGCTACTAGAATTTTTTAAGTGATTCTTCACCATTGGGAGATGGGGCCAAAAACTATACATAGCAGGATATCTCAAAACGTTGTGGATGGATTTGGACAAAACTTGTTGGACAGGTTGTGTGTGTGACAAGGAAGAATCGATTCGATTTTCGTGAAGATCCAGATCCGGATCCGGCTAGTATAATTTATTAAGTGATTCTTCACCATTGAGTGATATGGCCAACCAGGCGGAGGCATGCTCTCTACTGAGTGCATTTCTAGTTATGATTAATGTTATTATTTTGAAGGAAGCCATTTGTGCTTTATCCGTTGGCAGATTCTGGAGCTGCATATGTCATCTGATGCGGTACGCGAAGAGCTTGGATTAGCGCAGAATGGCTTATCTGAAGAAAAAGGTCATGTGACTGAACTGCAGAAAAGAGTGGAGGGTGTCATCGCTGACAATGGTATACAGCACCTTGTTTAGGCCTAATGGATTATAATGGGATCAATAATTAATAATTGGCGGAAGAATATAACGCACTATTTGGGCCTCATCTGACATGCGTTTGTGCTTTTGAAGTCAATTCTTACCAGATGGGCACCTGCATTTGTTTGCTACTGCAAAATGGACATCTGCTCCTTTTTTGTACACGCTTTTGCAGATGTGAAAGATCGTACCATCATGCACCTGGAGAAGGAAAAACAGGTCAAAACGTTTTATTCATAATCTCAGTCTCCATTCTGTTTATTTCACACTTGAGCACACTTTACCAGTCATTTTCTGCCTCTTGTCTGACTGTATTTCCTCTTCCATCACCTGCTTATTATTTCCAAAGAAAATCCAGCTGGACCTGTCACAAGTCAAAGTCAACAAAGACAGACTCCAGGCTGAACTTGCAGCAGCACAACAAGCTATTCACTCACTGAAGGCAAGCACCATCCTCCATCGATATTCAATCTTCCTTTGGAGTTTAAATTGGGATTTTACTGTTTCTCTGCCACGCGACATTTCCATGATCTCACGGGTTTGTGTATACCTTGTCTGGCGGATGAGAAGGCTGGCCCATAGCTTTTGCGTGCCGGGACAAGGCCAAGGCGTACAGAAGCTGTGTCCTACTAGCAAAGCAAAAGCCTAAGTCATAAATGTCAATGTGTTATCCACTTGTGCAACATTTTAATAACTGCCATAAATTGGCAGGGTGTAATTTATCATAACCACTCGTTCCTCCTGAAAAACAAAATATCGTGATTAAATGTTCAAAGCGCCTGCGCGTCTGCGACAGACCTTCATCATCAACCTTTCTGGTCCATTGTTCCTCACTTTGTTCTCCGGGTGTGTATATATCCAGAACCACTGCCCACTTCCACTAATCATTTCTCTTTTTTCCCGCTTGTGGAACCATCTTCCACATTCACTTCAATCTCATTCTTCCCTCCAGGTCTTCAAGACAGCTGTTCATCACAATCTCAAATCGTCAGTAATCCAATACCATGATCTTTTCTATGCCTGTTAATCCCCCCTCCTTTTGTTATGTTGCGGCCTGATCCATTCTCTGTTCTAGCTCTTCCATGAGCCTTGACTTTGTATATTGAAAAATCCCCCCAATAGCCTTAGGTAGTTTGTGCATCTGCTGCACTTTGTTGTTTAGCTCCTCCATGAGTCCAGATCCTTATATTAAAAAAGGAAATAAATACACAATCTAAAGCAGGCCTGGGAGGACTATTAAGGATGGCATGCCTGAAAAGGATTCTGGAGTGAGCAGATTGGATATGAAACGTTAGTGAAACAAACAAGTCGAGGTTCAACCTGTGTTGATGAGATCATCAGAAGTTCATTCCGCAAATAATTATACCATGCCTGCATAAGGGGTACCTGCTGGCATCTAGAGAACAGTTTGTATGTGGATTCCTTTTCAACTATAATGTCACTCGCTGTTTTTTTTTTTGTTTTTTTTTCTGGCACAACAAAAACTCAGTGTTACATCCACGTCCTAGAAGAGAAATCGAGTACGATTATCCAGGATCACTTGATTTCTGGTAGGGGCCAAAAAACCCACATCTTGCAACAGGATTTTGCGCCATATAGCATGGCCGTCCTGTGAAGCTGATTTTGATAACATAAAATTGATGCCCATTCTCCCAATTGAGGTGAACGACTTACCTGATACCATGCCTGATACTGGAATTTGCACCTATCATGGAAGCAACTCTTACCTCAAAATGATTGAGAACTGCTGGAACATTTTAGGAGGAAAATTGGCTGAATAGACACCAAGAACCCCGATTGAGCTTCAGACCTTTTTAATGTGGGTATGGATTGACGCGGTTCCAGTCAAACACATCTGTAATCTCGTCTTGTCAATGCCAAGGAGGCACCAAACTGTAATCAGGGTTAAGGGACATCCAACCAATCCCAAACGTCATAAATTGGACTGATTTGCGAGTTTGATCCTATTTATGCAGCAGTCAGTTGGATATTGTTTCGTTCTGCCTGTTCTTCGATGCTTTTAGTCTTGGTATAAGTGAAATAACTTTGACACATTAATAATCTCACATTGCTTCATTGGATGAGTTGAAATTCAGTGTTTTATACTGTACGCAATCAATAATCCTCACCAAAAAACAATGAACTAGAACGGCACTTGGTAGAGCACATACCTCTGCCAGTCTGAACAGTTCAAGGTTGGTAGCCCACTGATACGCCAGATCTTGATCCGGACCTGAACTGAAATCTACCCAACTTATCCACTTAGTTTTGTCATAACTCGTCCGCAACTTTTTGAGAAATCATGCAATAGCGTTTTTGGCCCTATCTCTCGATTGTGAAGAACAACTTTAAAAAATTATGGTATCTGCATCTTCACCTAATAAATGATGAAAAAGATAATCTAATAAATTCGTCCTTGTCACACACCCAAGCTGTCTACCAAGTTTCGTCCTATTTCGTCCATAACTTTTTGAGATATCCTGCTCACAGATTGACAAATGGGTGAAAACATAACATCCGCCCACCATCGGCGGTGGAGGCAATTAGGAGTTGTACATAAATAATAATCTCGTTTTAGCCAAATACCATCATTTGTTTGCCTCTTCTGTAGTTGTGGCTGCCATTCAACAACAATGTTTGAGTGACTTTATGAGACTGGAGAATTTACATCTTTATTTCGAGATTTTTCATCATTACAGAACATGGGAGGATGCCAACCTATGGGGAGGGGCGACATTCGAACTTTTGAGGAAAAAACAGTTACAAGTGTAATGGCCGTTTTTATGATAATCGTCAGTGGCTGCCATCGTGAAAGAGGTCGATATTAGAGATGGCAACACCAAGGCCTCATCTCGTTTACGTCTTTCAATGACAAACTAATACAGGCTTGATCGGTGCATCTATCACTCTGAAACGTGTCGTCTCGAAGGCCATGGTAATAACATTGCAGCATTATCACATCTGTATATTCGCTTGCGGTTGCATAATGTTTCTGATGACAAGGAACAACACCGACGAGATGCTGTAAATATCCTGAAACCTCTTCTTGCAATAAAATGCTTTACTCAAATGGCAATACTTGGAAAGTGACAGGTATAAAATGTTGGGATCATTCCGAGAGATGCCGGAAGTTTTCTTTTCTTTTCTTTTAACTGAATGTTCACAATGAGAAATTCAAGCGTCTAGTTTGCAAAAAGGTGATGCTTTGTGTAACACAGGTAGATTATGCATTAAATGGTAAAACAAAATCCTCTTAACATTAACATTAAATATTTATTTTCCATAAATGTGTACATTTTTTTTTCTTTGTTCATGACTGTACAAAATTGCTCCGGTTTTTGCCCTGTGGTATCTTCTATCCCCAAAACGGCCTTTATTTTCTCAGGAGGAGCGAGCGATGGGGGTACAGAGCCAGCAGATCAAGCTCAGTAATGAGAGCGGTAATGATCGGTCCAAGGAGCTGGAAGATGAATTGTCTCACCTTCGCACAGAGATGTATGGGAAGCGTTTGAACCGTGCAGAGCGGAAAGTTAAAGTGGTCGTGATGAGTCTATGCGGGGGGGGGGACGTACATGAATATGTATATTGGCAAATTGTATTCAACCTTTGGAAGGCTGTCGTCGCAGAGATACTTGTTTCACTTACACATTAATTAAGGAGTCGTTTTGTTTTTTTGGTTGTGTACAGTATATAAGGCTCATGGAGGAGCTGCCACACAAATCGCTCACACACGTAGACAAATACATGAGGCCACACTGAAGTATACTTCTGACAAACACAGCCACTGTGCTTGGGGGAAGTGATGTCACTTCCGTGAATTAGGGAGCACTGGGTAACAATAATGTCATCTTTTATGATGTATATTCTCTCCGCATTTAGCAGAGCAATTGCCTCCTCCCCATTGATGCCAACCTATGGGGTACATCTCTGGTTTATCCTTTAAATAGCTTCAAAAAAGAGGTAAAAGAAGTACCATGACTTGGCCAGGGCCTAAATTGAACCACTGACCTCTCAGACTCAGAGCGGACTGTCTAACCATTTTGCCACCGAGTCTAGCTTGAACAGGTGTAAAGTTCCACATCTTAGGCATAGAAAAACTCCGATTACCATTTTGTTTTATGTCTTTTCAACCTGGAGCATTAAAAAAAAACTGTTTGGGCCAAAGGATGTGTTGTCGTTTTCTTCAACCTTAATACAATGTTTCCTGCAGGCAGCGGCGTAAGGTGGCGTGGAGGGAAGCCAAGAATCTGATCATGGCACGGCAAGAGCAGCTGCAGAGTACTATCGCCCACCTTGAGCGTGAGGCACGTGAGGTGTGTACTCAGCTGTGTGGTTAAACGCTTTATAAACTCTCTTTCCTGGGTTTTGCCTACCGTACTGGGACTGAACCATTGGCCAGACTCTGTGGCATCATAGTCGTCATCCGCTTTTGAATCTGGGAGGTCGGCGGTTCGAATCCGACCCTGGCCCGAGTCATACCAAATACTTAAAAACGTGCTGCTTTTCCACTTGACGCTGAGCATTTAAAGGAGAGATCACGGACAAACATCCATAGGTTGGCAATCATAGCACAGACTTTGATGGGCGTAATGGCCTCCTCCTACGTTGAACTTCCCTGTAAGGGAACTCACATTCAGATGAAACTGCTGATCATCAATGCAGAACTTTTATATGATAATTTGTTTGCAGATGAACCAAGAAATGGCAAAGGTTGTTGGCGAGCAACAGTGTTTCGAGAACATTGCAGCCCAGAGGAAGGTGAGGCGAAAGGCCTCATGATTGGTTGTGTTTAATATACTAGGGCATGCCCGTACTATATATATATCTAAAATTATATCCCCCCCTCTATTTACATGAAATGGTTTGGTCCATTCGCAAAGCCAAAGCGAACGGCTTGCGAGTACGGTGACAACCCCCCCCCTCTATTTACATGAAATGGTTTGGTCCATTCGCAAAGCCAAAGCGAACGGCTAAATCGCCATAGCTCGGTAACTACTTCTCCGATTAATATGAAACCTTGAAAAGGCACATCCTCGGGTCCCCAGCAATATACCTGGCAAGTTTCAAGTATATCGGACCCATGGTTGTCGAGAAACAGCGGTCACAGACAAACAAACACACAGACACACACACAGACACACAGAGATTACTGGAATTATAGATAGATTAAACAAATAGTGCAGTGAACCAGATTTTGTTATCTTAAAGTGTAGAATGACCGTTGATGTTTCTGTTCTCGCCTTTCAGAATGACAACGAGCGAGTCGAAAAGCTTTTGGTCGAAGCGACAGAATCGAACAATGAGTTGGCCTTTGAAAAGGGCAAACTGCAAGTGAGTTTTAAAACGATCTCACCGCATCACGCAGAACATATTCGTGCGGCAACCTCCCTGTTCTCAGCATTGTCCCTCGTCTGCACCTTGAAACCCGCCGACGGATCATTTTGGCCCACACGCCCCTGTAGTGTCAGCTAACGGAGTTGAAGAAGCAAGTGGTTTCTCTGCCGGAGTTGCAAAAAGAGCACACGAGGCTGGAACGTTTAAACACCGAGCTGCATGCCATGAACACAAAGGTACCGCTGTTCACACGTAACATGTGTGTGATCGTTGTGTTCTCCTAGTTATCTTGGGCATAATGCACACTGCATGATGCAAACTGCTTGCGACTTTTTTTTCTCAGGATTATTTTATGTGACATTCCCAAACAGGTATGCTTGGAGCTGAATTCTTGCAAAGGTTCCATGCAGCAACTTGAAAAGTTGGTGCTGGAGGTAATTTATTCTGATTATTCAAACTTATTCTCAAAACTTTGTGCTTGCATGATTAAACCCACCCACCTTCCGTGATGAACCAATATCCACTTTATCTTGCATTTTTATTTTTCTTCATCATCCATCTAATCCCACGCTTGTTTGTGTTGCTCTTCACACACGCCACCACACTCCAGCTTAAGGACTCCCTGCATCGCAAGGACCTGGAATTTTCACGACTCACCCGTTTACATGGAGACAACCTGCAGGAGAAGGAGAGACTTTTGGGACAGCTTCGTGATGTTGAAGGCAGGGAGACAGACAGGGTAAGGTGTCCAACGAGAACATGAGTTCAATAGGCCATTGTTTAAATGCCAATTCCCATCCCAAATCATTGTTGTCATGCCTGCTTAAAAAGGTTCTACTTTGGAAGATCATAAGTTGGTAAATTAATTTGTATGCAAGATAAGGACTTGTGCTGCCTGTTGCACAATGTGTATGTATATATATATATATGTATGTGTGTGTATATGTATATGTATATGTATGTATCACGAACAGAGGGTGTGATACTGTGCTGCAATGACTTTTAGACCCATCCTTGTCGGGCTTTTTTTCTTTTCTTTTTTCTTTTTTGTACACAAGTTCGAGGCTCGTGAAAGAGCTAACATTAATCACACAAAAAGTCAAACCGACACATAAAACACAAAACAAGAGGAGCGGTAGACAAGATGGGGAGAGAGGGGGAAGGACACAAACACAACATTTGAGAGCAGGGACATCGAGAGTAATGTGGGAGGGAGAGGGCTCGGGGGGAGGTGGGAGAGGTATAAAACATATGGACACTGCCAGGACTTCCAGGAAAGAAGTTGGAATTTCAAAAAAGTGTATTTGGGGTGAATTAGCAGGGGTAGAAAAAATGAAGGTTTTGGATGGGGGAAGATAAGAGATGGTGGTGAACAGCTGTTTTAAAGACCTGGAGGGAGGGGTGGGATTGAAGGGAGTGGGAGAGTTTGTTCCAGAGGCGGGAGAAAAGAGGAATGAAAGAGTGAAGGTCAGCAGAGAGCCTAGACTTTGGCAGTTTAACCATAAGAGGGTTGCTGGCAGATCTTGTGCGACCTGTAGGAATATTTGGGGGACAGAGCACAGAGAGAGCTGGGGAAGCAAGGCTGGAGAGGAGTTGGTAGAAGATAGAAAGACCACCAACCTGCCTGGGGTGAGTGAGTCAATGGCCCTCGGATTTAGCTTCATCGCAGGAGATTCGAATGATTCTGAAAGCTTTGGATTCAACAGCGTGAAGCCGAGCTAGGTGTGAGGCAGGATCACCGGCCCAGAGGGGGGAACAGTATTCCATTGAGCTGCGGATGAAAGCCTTGTATGTGCTGAGGAGCTCAGGTGTGCAAAGGAAGGACTTCGCACGACGGAGGATGCCCAGTCGGCGACTGGCTTTGGAGGCCAGCTTGGAAATGTGGTTTTCCCAAGAAAGATCATGGCAGATAGTGAGACCCAAAAGCTTGAGCAACAGAACTTCTTGGAGGGGATTGTTGAAAAAGTAGATGGGAGGGTTTTCCAGTCGGTCTTTTCGGAGAGACATAGTAGGAGTGTGAGATTTGTCAGGATTGAAAGGCATGTTCCACTTGTTTGACCAGTCTGTGACTTTGTCCAGGTCTGCAGAGAGTGAGGAGGCTGCAGACTGCCGATCTGAGGGATGAGGAATGGAGCAGCATAGAGGGGAGTCATCAGCAAAGAGATAGAGAGGATTTTCCAGAGAGTCGGAGAGATCATTGATGAAGACCAGAAATAGCACAGGGCCCAGAACACTACCTTGGGCAACTCCAGCCAGAACAGGAAGGGGAGATGAGAGAAACCCATTCAGGGCCACACATTGACTACGACCAGAGAGGAAGTCCACAAGCCATGTGTGGAGATTTCCATGGATACCAAAGGAGGAGAGTTTGGTGAGTAGAGCGGGGTGCCAGACCGTATCGAAGGCACGTGATATGTCGAGGGAGACAGCTCTGATTTCCTGTTTGGCATTGAGGACCTCCATCCATTGTTGAGACAGCAGAAGCAACATGTCCAGAGTAGAATGACCTGGTGTGAATCCAAATTGATGATCAGAGATCAAGCCATTGGAGAAGAGGAAGGATTTGATATCCAAAACAATGATGGATTCCATGACTTTACTGATAATTCGGAGCAGGCTGATTGGTCTGTAGTTGCAAGGGTCTGTTTTTGCACCTTTTTTGTGAAAAGCGGTAATGCTTGCTGATTTCCAAGATGCTGGCAGATGACCTTGAGCAAAAGAGACGGTGAAAATAACAGAGAGAGGGTGAGATAGAGTGGCAGAGCAGGATTTTAAGACCCTTGGGCTGATGCCGTCTGGTCCAGTTGCAGAATCAGAGTCGATGTTTGACAAAAACTTCTCCACTTTGTCAGGAGAGAAGGACACAGAGTCCAGGAGCAGTTGGGTTCGACTGGGTAAGGTGGGAACAGAGAGAGATGGGTTTGGGACACAAGATTTTGAGGCAAACACAGAGTTGAGGCATTCGGCTTTGTCACGTGCGGTGTCAACTGTGTAGCCATTTGAGGTAAGGGAGGGGATGGAGGGGGAACAAACACCAGAAATGGATTTGACCAGACGCCACCAGGATTTGGAGGAAGGAGACAGGTTTGAGAGTTCATTCTTGAGTGAGGAGAGATAGTGCTTCCTGGCACTCCTGAGGGTAGACACACACTTGTTCCGAGCTTGGTGGAAGGAACTGACATTGCCTTCAGTTGGATTTGCCTTCCAAGAGGCAAAGGCAAGTTGTTTCAGGGCAACTGCCTCACCACAAGATTCAGTGTACCATGGACGGGAGGAAGGGTAAGACAACTGAAGACGAGATGGGATAAATCTGTGCATGAGAGAGAGCAGTTTTCTTTGGAAGAATTCCCAGGAATAATAATAATAATAATGCATTTATTTTATATAGCGCTTTTCAGGAAGCCCAAAGACGCTTTGATGTAAGAGGAAGAATTGATGTTAGAGGCAGTAAAGATGGGAGACCAGTCCAGATGATTGATGGCTGCTTGCAGACTGTGCCAGTCAGCCTGAGTGAAATGCCAGACTCGCCGGTGCTGAGGAGGCTCTCTGGGAATGGCCAGAGAGATGTCCACTTTAACAAGCACATGATCAGATGAGCCGATTGGAGCAGAAGAAGAGCAGCAGACATTTGCAGGGAAGTTTGTCATAACCAAGTCAAGAAGAGAAGATACTCCATTGACTGAGATCCAGGTCGGGAAATTGACAGATTGTGTCAGTCTCAATGAGTCGCAGAAGTCCTTTGCTGAGGTGCCATGGCTGGTGAGAGAGGAACCCACACCCAGCCAGCTGGCATGCTGACAGTTGAAGTCGCCGCATATGAGGAAGAGAGCATTTGAAAGAGTTGATATAAGTTGGTCCATGTTGTCCGACAGTGAGATGTAGATGGAGTCATCACTGTTTGGAGGACGGTACAGAACACATATGAACAAAAGGTGGGAGCGGAGAGGAAGCCGTAGCCAGAGGTACTCCTGGTGGTGGGGTGGAGAGAGGGCAGTGCAAGGAGAGTGAGGAAGAGAGTTTTTGATAAAGATAGCAACTCCACCACCAGGATGAGGCTCAGGTCTATCATACCGGAGGAGGGAGTAACCTGGAAAAGATATTAAGGAATCAGAGACATCTTGAAGGAGGCAAGTTTCTGTTAAGCAGATCAAGTCTGGATTGTCAGAAGCAACCTGAATGGAGAGATCAATCAGGTTTGAGCGAAGGCCCCGGATGTTTGAGGTCCATACCGTTAATGAGGAGAGAGGGGGAGCATCGGATGCAGGACAGGGGAGGGGAGGGGTAGGGTCAGATGAATGATGAGAGGGGGAGGTAGGGAGAGCAGTTGATAGTGTGTCAGAGATTACAGAAGAGTTACAAGAAAGGGAAGAATGAGGAGGATGAAAGGTTTGATGGTGATGGGATGAGGCACAGTGAGGTGTTGTTTGAGGAGGGGCAGAGGAAAGTAGAAGGTTGGGGGAGTTGGAGGTATGAGATAGAAGGGAGACGAAGTGGGGAGGAGGCAGCTTTGATGAGGAGGGGGGAGGGGGGAGAATTGGAGGGGGATGATAGGGGGGGGGCAGATTTGAAGGGCGGGGGTTGGGGGGGAGTTTTGAAGGGGATGGGCAAGGGGGGAGTTTAGGAGGGGAGGGGCAAGGGGGAAGTTTAGGAGGGGAGGGGCAAGGGGGGAGATTTGGAGGGGAGGGGCAAGGGGGGAGTTTAGGAGGGGAGGGGCAAGGGGGGAGATTTGGAGGGGAGGGGTAAGGGGGGAGTTTAGAAAGCGGATTTTTTTGTTTGTTTGTTTTTTTGTTTTTTTTTGTTGTTTTTTTTGTATACAAAATAAAGCTGAAGCTTTATTTTGCTGAAGCAACCTTGATGTTGCTGAAGCAACCTTGATGAAGCAACCTCAAAGCTGAAGCAACCTTGATGATTGATTAATGAAAGACGATTAATGAAAGACGAACATTTGTAACAAATTGGGTTTATTGTGATTTTCAAGTTTGCGATCCGTTTAAGAATCATGGAGGAGGGGTGGAATGAATGTTAATTTAGAGCATGTAGTGAGGAAGAATTGTAAGAGATTGAATATTTTTTTGAAGTGGAATAAATTGAAAAAAGCCTTTTAAATAGGAAGAAAAACAGCATGTTGTAATATACCACTGAATAAAACACTGCAGTGGAAAGTTTAAACATATTTGAACAGAACCGTGAAGAACAATCTTATATTCACAAAAATACCAACGGGGAGAGGGCTTCGAGGGACAACCACGAGTCACGTGAACAGGGCAAAAGGTGGAGGGCAAGGAGATAATGGGGGTGGGACGAAGAAGCACACGATGAGACAACAGCACACGTGGAGAAAGGGAAATAAATGTTTTTTTTTTGTTTGTTTGTTTTTGGGGGGGGGGGGGGTAAAACGTTAAACAAAGAGTAGATGTTCGGGGGAGAAGGGAAAAATCGAAGAACCAAGCAAAAACAGCGAAGGAAGGAACTTAAGTGAACAAACTTCGACGGGGGAAGCCTCAGGCTACAAGGCCGCACACGTGGGGCAAACAGAAACGATTAATTTATGAAAGATTAACACCGAGAATCTTCCTAGGGACACACTATAGGTACACACACCGAACGATAAATGCAGTTTCGACAAAAATACAATTGTGAACAATTACTTAACTTCGAAAACGTGGAGAACGTGTACAGCTTCGAAAAACCGTGCCGTCGCCGGCAAGATCTCGTGAGGCTTGGCCCAAGATTGTCAAGCAGTGATTGGATAATTTCATCAAACTGTGTAATTGTGGGGAAAGGAGACATTTCCATGAAAAGGATTTAGCAAGAATCGGTTTAGTAATAATAATAATAATAATAATTTTATATTAATCTATCTATAATTCCAGTAATCTCTGTGTGTATGTATGTATGTATGTCTGTATGTCTGTGACCGCTGTTTCTCGACAACCACGGGTCCGATATACTTTAAACTTGCCAGGTATATTGCTGGGGACCCGAGGATGTGCCTTTTCAAGGTTTCATATTAATCGGACAAGTAGTTAGCGAGCTATGTCCAAAAAACGATTCAACCAATCAGAGAGCAGCGAGCTATCACGTGTGCCGAACGTGGCGAACAGACTCTGCCTCGGACGGCACATTTGAGAGCGTATTCATTTATTTCACATTGGCAAACTATGTTGGCGTTAAACTATGTTTTAAAACTAATTAAAACTACTTTGCGATTCTTTCGCTTTCCTGCGCGTTTGTGCACGCTATGGCGATTTCTTTACCAAACTCCGCAAGCCGTTCGCTTTGGACCAAACCATTTCATGTAAATAGAGGGGGGGGGGGATTGTCACCGTACTCGCAAGCCGTTCGCTTTGGACCAAACCATTTCATGTAAATAGAGGGGGGGGGGGGGGATTGTCACCGTACTCGCAAGCCGTTCGCTTTGGACCAAACCATTTCATGTAAATAGAGGGGGGGGATATAATTTTAGATATATATATAGTACGGGCATGCCCTAGTAATAATAATCACAGCACCTCAATATCTAGAACGGCACTCAGTAGAGCGCATACCTCTGCCAGGCTGAACAGTTTACGGTTTGTATCCCACTGATGGGCCGTTTCTGGATTCGGACCTGAACGAAAATCTAATCGGCTTTTTCTTGTAGTATAACCAACTCATCCACCAAGTTTAGTCATAATCCGTCCACAACTTTTTGAAATACCATGCCAAATACCATGCCATCTTAGCTCTTTCACGAGCCTCGATCTTGTATACAAAAAAAAAAAAAAAAAAAAAAAAAAAAAAAAAAAATCTTTCACTGATATATAATCTACTGAGTGCCGGTCTAGTCTCCCAATGTAATATTTGACTTTTGGTTTTACCTATCTATAATGTAGAGAACCATCTCGAGCTGTTCTCTCTTGTGTGCTTTTCATTTTTGGTTGTCTACCTTTGGTAGTGTTAAGGTTTGTGATCTAACTGTGCCTTCAGCTGTCTCAGTGTGAGAAGCAGCGTACTGAGCTATTTGAGGATCTATCAGGTGCTCAGCGCAAGGTGGCACGTTTCGAAGGATTATTGAGTCAGACCATGGAGGAACGTAACAAATCCTGTGAAGAGCTGAAGAAATTGCAAAACAAGGTTGCTTCCCTGCAGGAAAAGCTGCGGGAAACGGAATCACTGCGGTACGTGACAAGAAAAATAGCAATGGAGAAAGAGGCACAAATAATGCAACATCTTTTATTGTACGTTTGAGATTGTCGTGTTCACTTGTGAATGTGCAGAAACAGGGACATGGAGGCCAATCGTGAGCAGGCTGGAGTTTTTGCTTCTCAGCTGGACTCTCTGGGGCGTAACTTTCGAGCAGAACAGGACAAAGCTCGCAAAGCAGCAGCTCGACAGATCGGTGAGGTATAACCTTCGCACCCAAGATTCATTCACGATTGGCATGTAATGCCACAAAGCGCTTGCACATAATTCGTGGCGATGTGCACACGAATAGTCCGATAAGATGATTCGGAGGTAGCGCCCTTACATATGAGCTGTCTAGTCTGAATTTGAATCTTGATCTGACTGTCGGACCGGTGCTACACAGGCAGAGCATTTTATTGCAGTGTGCCGTCCCAGGGATGGTCATCAAGCTGGGCATCTTGTCTGCCTGCACAAGTCGGTGCACGTTAAAGATCCCATGGTGGCTTTCGTGAAGAGGTGGCAAGTTATCGCCGGCATCCTGAACAAATTCTAAATTCCTATTCTAACCTACAGAGGGGATCAGTGGCACCGCTGCAAACCCACAGCCTTGTGCTGCATACGGACAAAGAAGTGGTTTTTCTTTACTAAATTTTGTACCTTAAGGAAAAGTGGCTCCTCCAATTACAGTATACAATATTTTATTTATATATATATATTTACAGGGGGGGGGGGGGGGGGGTCCAGAAACCCTGGGCACATTTTGAAGAACGATACCTGCAACAAACAACTAAGTTATTATTGTTCTTTGGTGAAAAACAAAACATAATTACTCGTTAAAGTCTAATCAGTCTATTATACATGAAATAGATCAGTTCAAATGTTCAAACTGCTTTCCTTCATTGTCTGTGCACAACTGGAGCCGTGACGAAACACTGACACACAGTTCTGCATGTTTCAGTCGTTAAGGCAGCAGTCTCATTACGGATGAATTGTTTCAAGTCTCAAAGGGTGGTAGGATTTCTCGCATACACTTTGTGTTTGAGGCAACCCCAAAGGAAGAAATCACAGGGTGTTGTTAAATCACAAGACCGCAGTGGCCATTCAACCGGACCACGACGGCCAATCCATTTGTCTGTAAAGTTCAAATCATGGGCTTGGCATACACTGGCAGCATCATGAGCAGGCGCACCATCATGCATGAACCACATTTGGACATCATTGAGTGGAAATACATGTTGTTCCAACATTAGAATAGACTAGACGGATTTCTGAGAAATGTGAATGTTAGGTGCATTTTTGGGTAAAAGTTGGGAACCTCACTTTTTAACATAATTCGGGTATGCTGAATTTGATTAACCCGGTTCCCAAGCCGAATTTTGAGTTTTTGACCTTCCAATTAGCATAAACAAAATGGCTACCAAATTGCCATTTTTGGACAATTTATTTGAACAAGCATTTATATATCATGTATTTATATATTAATCATTCCCTTCAGATTCTGCTCGAGACGTGGCAGCATGTTTTACCTCTGTGTTTTCCTCCAAGTCTCGAGTGTCCAACCCATCCCACGATGGCCTCATTACCCCCTCGCACCAAGTGCCTTCTTGACTCGGTGTCCTTCACACCTGAGAAGGTAGAGAAAGCTCACCCCAGCCTCAACTCTCCATTGAGGACATGGCCAGATGGCATCAGTGCCCATGCTCTGAAATCCTGCTCTTGCTTTTCCTTTGTCTGCTCTATTCAACCTGTCCTACCTTGTGCTTGGAGATCCGTAAGTATCCCTCCCATTCATAAAAATGGTGCACAAACACATCCTCCCATTTTAGGCCAGTAAGATTGCATCCAATTCCCAGCAAAATCATGGAATATATTGTCTCTGCTGATGTTGTCTTTCCTCTTTTCAAGCAGTGTTATCCCTGACCATCATTGGTCACTCGACTTTGGATATGCTGCTGCTCGTTCAGCAATCGTCAGAATCATATGTTCGACATTTGACAGTCAGGTATCCTGCTCTGCTTGTCGAGCTCTCCTGCTACATACAATGCTGCATTCACACCTGGTTTTCTGATTTCGTTCCTTATGCAGTCAGCACTTTCCTATCAATGGATCTCTCTCCTCTACTCTCCCGATGGAGGCTGGAATACCTCAAGGCAATGTCATTGGCAGAGTCATGTTACTAAACAACTTCTCTTATACTCTGGCAAACGTGCAGTACCCTATGCGAAGGACAGGTGCGCCTCTGCCTCACTCTCCAGCTGTCACTCTCCTGATATGGAATTGATTAAAACGGCCGGTTTGATAAATGGAACATCTATCATTCCTAGCAAATCTAATAAATGGAAACTCCTGCACCCGCTTCCCATAACCAATCCCACCTATTAGAAAATGACTGTTTCCTTCCCTCTCTTCCCGTTCATCCATTCTCTTGTGTATTGCGTCCACCTGTTGTCCGATTGCGCAACTGTTTGTGCATTACCATTGACCCCCATCTCCTCTCTTCCATGAGCTTATATGTTTGCATACAGAAAGAGAATAATAAATGAAGACCTTATGGAGTTCAAGTTGAAGATTGTAATGAACATGTTCTCATTTGCAAAAAGCAGTTGACGTTATGGGCTCGGCTAATAGTAGGCATTCATGTGACAGACTAAAAGGATGGCTGAAGATGAGCGTGGGCGAACTGCGGAGTTGAGCCGTGCAAACCGTGAGCTGCGGCAGCGCTTAAAGGAGCTGGAAGAGGCAGCTTTGGCTCACCAGAGTTTGCGTAGAGCACGGCTTGGAGAGTCACGCAAGATTAAGGTACGCACAACCGTGTGTTGTCTTTTGCATGCACGTCTCGTACCCTCCCACGTTTTCTTTTTCGAACAATGTGCTAATTTCATCAGTTTGACATGGAAGATTGCTATTGAGTGTTGCTGTTGTGATTTTGAGCAGGAGGTGGAAGCTGAGCTCGATATCTTGAAAAGGCTGCGCAAGGAAAACGAAAAGCACAATGCACAGCAGGTACTAAACCAGCCAACTTCCTTTAATATCATCCGAGTATCCTGTTTAATCATCATATAATTTGAGAAGCATTTCTTTAACTTCTTTATGCACTCCTAAACCGCTGGATGGAATTATTTGAAAACTGGTGGTTGTATTCGTTTTGTGCACAGCAAGATTTTAGGCAATTTAAGTTTTTTTTAAGAGTCCCCGGTGATGTTCAAGGTGAGAGACATGGGAGTGGGAGGTGTTACGTGGTCCTCCCGGTGACTACCTGGTCTCGGTGACCCCCGGACCGTGAGAGGAACTCCGCCAGAAAGATCTATGATTTATACGCTTTCGTAACGCAATCAATATGAATTTCAGTCAATAAGAAACCCCACACCAAGGATCCGGAGTAATCAATAATATATTCCCGAGCAATCAACAACCATCAACAATCCACAATCAATATTACGAAGATGGCCATCTTACATATGTGTCCCCCCCTGTCCCCACTCACGACCACTTGGGTCACTGTCCCTCACAATGTCTCTCTTCTCCGCACACGGGCGGTTGAACGAACCCCGGGCGGACGTGCTCCAAACGTGCACGTCTCGTACCGGGGACAGCTGCTGCAGCGCACACCTCCTTTTCAAGCAACGGGGCAAAACCAAGCGCGGCTTGCAACGCGCGCGAGGCCCAAGGTGCGACCCGTACACGTCCTTGTAGACGGTGAGGCGAACTGTGCCGGACGCTGGGTTCCATGCACGAACCCACGGCGACTTGACGTGTAAATGGGTAATTACCCCGCCCAGGTAACTCTTCTCGCCAGACGGGCTTTCAAACGCAGCGTTCCCCGCTGCTCAATATCGATACCGCTCTTCTCGGCGCTGGGCGAGGAAGAAGAAGAGAATCGCCGCTTCTCCCGGACCTCGTGTCTTTTTTCTTCCGTTTCCGGTCTCCTTTTCCCCAGAAGAGCTCCTGACCCTTTAATCACAACAACCTTTAATCGACTGCACATTAATAAGCAAAGACCTGAATAGTAATTCACATAAATCCGTAACACTCCCCCCCTTCAAGAAAGAAAGTTTGACCCCAGCGAAAACTTTCTTTGCCGGCCAACTTGGATAAACAAACCAGATAACTCACACCCCCAAATCATCAGTTCCCCCCGGGCACAATTATCACTTAAAAATAAAGCAACAAAATTTCACCAAAACCCCTAGATTAATTCACTCTGGACCAAGCGTCAACCACTTCTAGTTTCTCTTGAATGACGGTTAAGAGGTGGTGACCAAAGCCCCCAAATTTAAACCTCTCGATAGCACTTTTTCGGGAGGCCCAGCTGAGTATTCCCTACATGGACGCCTTAAGGAATGTGGAGTTCACGGTTAGTCCGGGGAGGAAAGTTCATTACATGGACGCCTTTAAGAACGTGGAGTTCACGGTTAGTCCGTGCAGGAAAGTTCACTACCTGGACGCCTTTAAGAACGTGGCGTTCACGGTTAGTCCGTGTAGGAGCCCCGGCTCGGCGGCTCCCCCGTATCTAGTGCTTCAACTTCTCCAGACTCCTAACAGTTACGGTGGGACCCCTTGTCCCAGCCGTTACTTGACTGGCGGTCTCCTTCTCGGCCAGTGCTCTGACATTCATTCTTTCGGGAGGTGCCGTAACTCTGGGAGCCTCCATAGTAATATCGGCTGCTGCCAACCCCAAAACTACCTCCACGTTGTCCTCTTCTGTAGACCTCTCGACGCCGACGAAATGCCTTCCCTACTGTTATGGTCCGACCCTCCAAAGCCTTACCATTCCAATTCTTCTCTGCCTCTCTGGCGTCTCTTGTGCTTGTAAACGTGACAAAGCCGAACCCTCTTGACCGTTGCGTTTCCCTGTCTTTTACCACCCGCACTTCCACCAGCGGCCCATATCTGTTGAAGACAGAGGTCAGAACTTCTTCCTCTGTGTTGAAGTTCAGTCCCCCTACAAATAACTTGGAACTTTTGTCGCCATCCCGAGCTGGGGTGGTGTTATTTCCCCTGCGGGGCTCTTTATCCACCCTCGGGTTACCATAAATTTGCCCCCCGGCCAAATCATTCCCGATAATCACAGATACTCCCTCTACAGGAAGCGTGGCTTGTAAACCGACGGTGACCGGTCCTGACACCAAATCGGATTCCAAATGGATGACATGAAGTGGGGCACTAACACAGCCACCGATCCCTTGTAACCGAACACTATCACCAGTTGCGGTACTCTTTGACAATGGCAAAATGCCTTCAAGCATTAAGGATTGATGGGCTCCTGTGTCCCTCAAAACCCTAACCGGTCTTGGGTTAGTCAAGTCTCCCTTGAGTGAGACCAACCCCTCATAAATAAATGGTTGGTAACTCTTCTGTGGGCGATTTCTTACGCTTGCCATCACATTCGGAGTGGTAATAGTCGGACTCCACTCTGGGTTTTCCCTTTTCATGAGGTAACAACTGGACATCAAGTGTCCAGGTTTCTTGCAAAAAGCGCAAGTAGGCCCGGAGGAAAAACTCGTGGTCTGCCTCGGGCCCCCCGAAAAATAAGTTTGTCTTGGGCCCGTAGCCACCTGATTTCGAACAGTTCGGGTATCAGCGTTGTCCCCATAATCATCTCGAGGCCGCCGCCATGTATTGTCGTTCTCCGCACCTGCTGTTCCACACCTCCCCTGCGGAGATCTAGGCGAGGAGTTAGGTTCGTGGACCCCTATCCGGTGTGTTAAGGCATAATCATCTGCCATGGTGGCTGCGTCCCACAACTTCGGTACTTTCTTTTCCTGCAGGTACACTTTGATGTCCTCGTGGACACACTGTTGAAATTCCTCCACCAGCATCAGGTCACGCAATGCTTCGAAGTCGTTCCCGACTCCTTTTGACTCACACCACCGATCAAACATGTTTTCTTTCACTCTAGCAAACTCCACATGGGTCTCACTCTCCATCTTCCTGGCATTCCTGAATTTTTGCCGGTAAGCTTCCGGAACCAACTCATCGGCTTTGAGGATATGCTTCTTCAATACCTCATAATCTGCACATTGGTCCATTGGTAACGCCGAATAAATCTCTTGAGCTTTACCCACCAGCACACTTTGCACTAGTATGGTCCAGGCCTCCTCCGGCCAGTTTAACTGTCGAGCCACTTTCTCAAAGTGTGGAAAAAATTGAGTGACTTCCTTTTCACTGAAGGGTGGAACCAGCCTCACATGTCTGCCCACATCCCAGGTGTTCTGGCTAGGTGTCGACCCCGTCAGCAAGGGTGGTACCTCTCCCCGTTCTCTCATTACCTCCAGCTCCTTGAATTTAATCTCTTGCTGAAGCGCCAGATCACGTTCCTTCAACTCCCTTTCGGCTTTTCTCTCCTCTGCTTCGAGTTCCCTGGCAGCTCTCCTCTCCTCTGCTTTTCTCCCTTCTAACCTTTCCTGGAGTTCTCGTTCCACTCTCCTTTCCTCTGCTTGTTTCTCTTCTCTCCTCTCTTCTGCTTTCCTTTCTTCTTCTGCTCTTTCCTTTTCTGCTTTCCTTTCTTCTTCTTTTAACCTTTCCTGGAGTTCTCGTTCCACTCTCCTTTCCTCTGCTTGTTTCTCTCCTCTCTTCTGCTTTCCTTTCTTCTTCTGCTCTTTCCTTTTCTGCTTTCCTTTCTTCTTCTTTGATCCGTTCCTGGCTCCGTAATTGCAACTCCAGTTTCCGGAGCTCAACGTCTTCTGGTTCTTCGGGTAGCCACTGCCAGGCTAACTCGTCCCATGTTCCTAATCCCACCATAGACTGTATCACCGTGGTCTGCAACTCTGCCTTCCTCAAATTAGTTCGGACCTCCAAGTTAAAATGTTTGGCCAATTTCAAGAGGTCCGCTTTTAGTAACGCTCGGAACTGTGCCTCACTAGGTGTTACCGCAAAGTTCTGTGCAACAAACGCCATGGTGACTATCGTTAACACCTGTTAACCTTCACCCAAGACTTTACCAACAAAGAAAAGCAACAGTCTTACTATTATTGCTATTGTTTTTTTTGTTTTTTTTGTTGTTGTTTTGTCGACAGAGCAAAACAATTTTGGGAACGTTGGAAAAGTTCCCACTCTTGGGAATTCTTTCCCGGACTAAAATTTAGAAAATTTTATAGATCCCGGACGTAGACCCAATTGTG
The DNA here is from genome assembly GCF_964187855.1 of Myxine glutinosa. Taxonomy (NCBI): domain Eukaryota; kingdom Metazoa; phylum Chordata; class Myxini; order Myxiniformes; family Myxinidae; genus Myxine; species Myxine glutinosa. The sequence goes on along the minus strand of NC_136264.1, from coordinate 32,295,433 downwards.
AATCCGCAAATTGTAATTTGGACGAGCCCCCAATTCTGTTACGTGGTCCTCCCGGTGACTACCTGGTCTCGGTGACCCCCGGACCGTGAGAGGAACTCCGCCAGAAAGATCTATGATTTATACGCTTTCGTAACGCAATCAATATGAATTTCAGTCAATAAGAAACCCCACACCAAGGATCCGGAGTAATCAATAATATATTCCCCGAGCAATCAACAACCATCAACAATCCACAATCAATATTACGAAGATGGCCATCTTACATATGTGTCCCCCCCTGTCCCCACTCACGACCACTTGGGTCACTGTCCCTCACAATGTCTCTCTTCTCCGCACACGGGCGGTTGAACGAACCCCGGGCGGACGTGCTCCAAACGTGCACGTCTCGTACCGGGGACAGCTGCTGCAGCGCACACCTCCTTGCCAAGCAACGGGGCAAAACCAAGCGCAGCTTGCAACGCGCGCGAGGCCCAAGGTGCGACCCGTACGCGTCCTTGTAGACGGTGAGGCGAACTGTGCCGGACGCTGGGTTCCGTGCACGAACCCACGGCGACTTGACGTGTAAATGGGTAATTACCCCGCCCAGGTAACTCCTCTCGCCAGACGGGCTTTCAAACGCAGCGTTCCCCGCTGCTCAATATCGATACCGCTCTTCTCGGCGCTGGGCGAGGAAGAAGAAGAGAATCGCCGCTTCTCCCAGACCTCGTGTCTTTTTTCTTCCGTTTCCGGTCTCCTTTTCCCCAGAAGGGCTCCTGACCCTTTAATCACAACAACCTTTAATCGACTACACATTAATAAGCAAAGACCTGAATAGTAATTCACATAAATCCGTAACAGAGGGGCAGCAAAATCTGTATGTATCGTACAGTGCCACTTCCGGTGTGAAGGGGTATTACAGGTGTGCTAATTCTGGAGGAGTTAATCTGTCCGTAAGGATATAGGAATGAATGTGTCCTCATGGATGGGGGAAATTAACCCGTCCTCATCGATGGGGCAATTAGCCCGTCTGAAAGAACGGGGGGATTGTCCCATCCTCAAGGATGGGGGAGTTGACCCATCCTCAAAGATGGGTGAATGGCCTGCCTTTAGAATGGGGAAATGAACGCCTTCTCACAGATGGGGGAATTATCCAGTCCGCAAAGATAGGGGAATTATTAACCCCTCAGCAAGGATAGGGGAATTAACCCGTCTGCAAGGATGGGAGAATTATTCCATCCGTAAAGATGGGGGAAATTCCCAAGCCTGCACCCGAACCGCGAAGCCAACACCAGGCTCTGTTATGCTTAGTATTTATTTTACATACTTATTTCAATGCTACATGTTTTATATTTATTTTACATGTTTATTTCAATGTTACATGTTTTCTATTTATTTTACACATTTATTTCAATGTTTACGCATTTATTTTACACATTCATTTCAATGTTTTGCATGTTTTATATTTATTTTGCATGTTTATTTCAATGTTTACATGTTATATATTGATTACTTGTTGATTTAAATGTTCACATGCTTTATATTGATTTTAGACATTCATTGCAATTGTGATATGTTTATTTTTGGCTGTCACCCACCTTCCTGTATATTTTCCAGGAACCTAACCCCATTTTTCCCATGAGGTTTAAGTACGATACTTACTTTCACAGTTTTTGATCTTATGGCACTTTTCAGGAATGTATCCCCTGCGCGATGTTTAAGGGTTTACTGTACTGGGAAATTCACAAGGGTTGCATTTGCTGATTCATGGTGCAGCTTTTGTTTTTCATTTAAAGATGTAAAGTGAATTATTGATCATACCTTATAAATTTCAGGTTTTAAAATTTTATCCATGTATACACAAAGAATTAAGTTAAGCACCCCCCCGTTTTTTTACAACCTCGCACATTACAAGTTTGTTGTCGTCAAAACAGTGTAATATACCCATGATATTGCTATATTTTCTGGAAAAGTGATATTATGGTCACATAAAAACATAACAATCATGCCGTTTTCAATATTTTATTCTGAATAATTTAAGGTGAAATTTTTTGGGAATTTTAGGCATATTTTCACCTCAATTTAAGTATGGAGCTATAGGTCCATCACGGACAGTGTGGATGACGTTTATGTTTTCTAACGTACAGTCATTGTTCTGAGAAGACCTCTAGCGATCTTTGCGTCAATAACGTGTGTAGGACCCACGTGATCGGATCACTGACTCAACCCTACGTCTCATAGACCCTGTAAGCCGTCGTATGCGTTGCTGTGGCAGGTTGTTCCATTCCCGATGTAATGCACGTTCCAATTCATCCAGATTGGCTATTGGAGGGACCATCTTCGCAATTTGTCGTCCCAACATGTCCCAAACGTGCTCGAGGGGGTTCAGGTCAGGACTGTACGCAGGCCAGGGGATGGTTGTCACAGCACCTTGCTCCATCCGATCACGTGGGTCCTACACACGTTATTGACGCAAAGATCGCTAGAGGTCTTCTCAGAACAATGACTGTACGTTAGAAAACATAAACGTCATCCACACTGTCCGTGATGGACCTATAGCTCCATACTTAAATTGAGGTGAAAATATGCCTAAAATTCCCAAAAAATTTCACCTTAAATTATTCAGAATAAAATATTGAAAACGGCATGATTGTTATGTTTTTATGTGACCATAATATCACTTCTCCAGAAAATATAGCAATATCATGGGTATATTACACTGTTTTGACGACAACAAACTTGTAATGTGCGAGGTTGTAAAAAAACGGGGGGGGGTGCTTAACTTAATTCTTTGTGTATATTTTTCACTTTAAAAGCACATGCCATGTCTTGCTCTGTCCTGATGAGGTGGTGCATTTTGAACGGTGTGAGCGGCAGTCACAGCAGCTGATGGAGGAAGTGGCTGCTCTGAACTCTGCCTGCAACGCCTCCTCGACACAAGTGCAGCATATGGAAGTTGAGCTACAAGAGGAACGTACCCAGAGACAGGTGCCGCCCCGCACTCACTCCATGCCAATTTATTTTCAATCCTTCATATAAATGTCGTCAAAAATCAAACAAAGTGCAGGGCAGATGCGCGTTCTATCTCTTTTGAGAAAACTGGGAATTTGTGTCCCTCATAGCATGCGCTGTATTCTCTGCAGAAAAGTGAAGAGAAAATGGCACACTTGATGGAGAAAAACACAGAGCTGAAACACAAACTCCTGCAAGCCAGCTACGAGTCGCAACAGGTGGGCTGCCCAATGCCCGGCACTATTTTTGGGAATCAAGGAAACGAACACGATGATCATATTTCATTGGCTCTGTTTTTTTTTTTCCAAGAAGCCCGATACCCGATACTGAAAGATTTCATCATTAAGATCCCAGTTATAACGAGTCATTTGCAATCCCTACACCATCATTCTCCGCTCTGCCAATATCAACAAAGCATGAAACATTGCTTCAAAATTGCCTCTTGCCTGATCCTCCATAGGTTTGCATTACGTTTTGTTATTTGACTTGCACTGTATTAACAAAATTAATGGGACGGCACACCTAAACTGGAAACGAACCCTCGCAACCTGCTTGTACATTTTCAAAAACTAAGGAACCACTAACGAGTATAGCCGCCTTGTAAGCAAGGCTCAGAGCCAGCGTTTTGACCACCATGTGGTCTTATAATGGGACTGTGTATAGCCATTATACATGAGGACCTGAGTATAAAAGCTAAATGGCTACAAAAATCAGATGGTGAGGCCTAATATTAATTGCATCATTTTTCAAGGCAATGCTGAAAATGAAAACTTTACTCGTGAAAAAAAAGAAAGAAGAAAAACTGTTGTTCAGTCAGTCACTGACTTGCATCTTGATCAGCAGGTACGACTAAGATAGCTCAGTTAGTGCACACACGTTCGTGCCGCCTTTTTTTTTATGTCGAAGGCTCCAGTCACGGACTATATAGTCCTCAGAGGCCAGACCTTAAATAAAATAGCTGCATTGATAGAAAAGTGAGGAAAGAGAATAGTCTAAGAGTTTTTGAGGAAGTAAAAAAAAAAAATCTTCTTTTTGAAAAGGGGAAGATCGTAAGTGTTTGGAAAGACATGAGAAGGTAAAGCGTTCCAGAGTTGGACAGTGGAGGTCTTCCAGTCGTCTGTGTTCTATTCTCGACTCGCAATGGGATTTTACAGACATGGAGGTGTTTCATCCCTTTGTGTGCCGTTTGTCGGATTGGACCCATCTGTGAGTATCTGTTACCGGCGAATATTAATGATGCAAGGGTGGCGGTGGCTGCATTTCCTGGGGGTGCAGCGTTGCCGCTGATGCAATGTCCCCCATTAACAGTAAGCTTGTAATCATTTTGCCGACCTCGGAAGGATGACAGGCTGAGTCAACCCACCTGGTGTTAATTCAACGGTCTGACAGGGGCTCAAACTCAGGACCCTTGGATCTCAAGCCAGCCACCTTCACCGTAAAACCAACACCGATGCAAGAGTGACTTTCAACAGAGATTAGCTGAGTCGTTGTCAGCACCATGGCCAAGTTCCAACCCTTACCTATAGGTAGACTGCACATTTACATCAGGGGCATCATTGCTCCTTGGTAACAATGCGATCAGCAGGCCAACTGAGAATGCACGTACAATCCTATGGGACATTATCACAGACCATGAAATGTGCGAGTATTAATTTTCACGAGTACAAATCTTTAGCATTAAGCAGAGATGTCTACATTGGAATCTTTATTTGCAATGCACTGTAGGGAAATAAGCTTCATGTGTTTTGTGAATTATAAAAGTGAACCATCCAGTACATCATAGCTAAGATTATCACCATCTCTCAATCCCTCAAATTCCATTTACATTGCCCTTATATTGTCGTGTCAGCCCTGTGAACACCTCAGGACGACGGAAAGCCGAACGTTGTTAACTCTGAGGCGTACTTTGAACCCTGGCGGGATTATCTTTTCGCCCGCGCAGGAAAGCCCGAAGCCTTACCTGATCGGCCTATGGGACATTATCACAGACCATGAAATGTGCGAGTATTAATTTTCACGAGTACAAATCTTTAGCATTAAGCAGAGATGTCTACATTGGAATCTTTATTTGCAATGCACTGTAGGGAAATAAGCTTCATGTGTTTTGTGAATTATAAAAGTGAACCATCCAGTACATCATAGCTAAGATTATCACCATCTCTCAATCCCTCAAATTCCATTTACATTGCCCTTATATTGTCGTGTCAGCCCTGTGAACACCTCAGGACGACGGAAAGCCGAACGTTGTTAACTCTGAGGCGTACTTTGAACCCTGGCGGGATTATCTTTTCGCCCGCGCAGGAAAGCCCGAAGCCTTACCTGATCGGACGGCTGACATGGGGTTAATCCAAACCCACAGAACAAAGAAACGAGACAGGACAGAAAAGTAAAATTCAACAAATATAAATTTATTTACAGTAATGTAAAAGATAACAAAAGGTGAGGTAAACTAAAATTCCTAGGTTGAGGATCCTCCATCCGACTCATATACAGACAGGGGAATGATAAAAAGAAAAGAAGAAAATAATGTTACTTAACTCAGCTTTACTGTTCCAGCGAGGACGTCGATCTAGTCGGCAGTTCCAAAACGGCCGAAGCCGCGTGCAGGTCCCACTCCAACAATGGCATGGAGATGCTTTTTCGTTGCACCCCGACCGTGAGGTAATCCATGCAGGTGGCCCTCTTTCGCTAACAAGGCTCCGATGATCCTTCCAGCGCACACAGACAAGCGCCCATCGTCCTCCCACGCAAAACAACCCAGCGACCGCCGTGACCAAGACCAGGACAAGAGCAAAAGGCAAACGCAGGCGTTCTCTTTGAAAGCCAGCACAAAAGAGAGAGAAAATGTCATCTCCTATTGCTTTTTCTCGGAGTATCCCGATGACGTCATCCTTTTGACCAATCGCCCAGCACCGACGAATCTACCCAACCAATCGTCCTTTGGGGCGTGGCCTCATGGCCACTCTTGACGCCCAATGACAAAGCTCGGGGCATGGCCTGTCAATTCCAGTCCTCCGAGGCAGAGCCTAGCCGTCCTTCGGGGATGTTCGGCCGGGCGGGATTCCTTTGCTGATTGGCAAATGTTCGGATTTCTGTCGGGCGATTATGGTTATTGTAGTGGCGGCCCTTTTGTGATGAAATAAAACAAAAGGAAAAATTACAGGGAGCCAATTACACACTGGGATTTATTAATCTTACGCCCTACAACTAGTTAACACAAAAACCGCGCCCCTTATGGCGACATGCAAACACCCTTGCCCACAGTCAACCTACTCAATAGAGATTCTTCTTCTTCGCGGCATACGGTCCATTCTAAGCTATACATTCCTAACTTTCCAAAGGTATTTCTTCACCTACCCCCCCAAACGTAACAATATTCTTGAAGTTATTGTTGGACAACCAAGGAATGGCATTTAAGATGAGGATGACTGTACTTTGTGGTCACAAATTATGAATGTATGATATTACTAGTTATAATTTTGAGGTGCATCATTCCTAATAACCTTGCTTAATGGAAATGCTTTTGGCATGTGCCCCAAGTTCCAAGGATGCAATATTTGATAAGACAACCTTTGGGAACAGGACTTCAACTTTGGGTACCGATCCATACCGATGAACTCCTTTGGTACATTTCTACCCACAAATCATATTCAACGCTCCAAGGTTTCAGGATGTACACAATTATTATTATTTTTAATATCAATCTAACTGTACCATGTCCCAAAAGTAAAATGACAAAATCCAGCCTCGAAAATAAGCGAGAACCACGAGGATGGAACGAGGTCATGTTTTTTCCACATTTTTAACAATGCTCATTACCCAACTTGTGTAAAACCTGTTCATGTAGAAGAAACCGAGGCACAGGAACTCGGTGATTTATTACGATGTCCCTTTCCGATACGGCTTGCTCTATCACAACAGCTCTGAGCACTCGCACGTCAGAATGCTCTTTCTTCGACAGCAGGCTTCTCTCAATTGCTCGTTAATAAAAGCGGCAAAGCAATAGGCTTTTCTCCATCCAGCAAGCTTTTGAACACATTCTTGTGACTAATTCAATTTTGTTCTCCTTTCTTTCCGACAGGTATCAGCCAGCCTGAAAGAGGCGCAGGAGTGGTTTCGCCTCAAGTTTGAAAGGCTGCAAGCAGAGCTCAAAATGGCCAGGCAGAAGGACAGCAGCATACGTTGAGCCAGGTGGGCAGAGCAAACTCCCTGGGTATGCTTCGCTGAAGATCTCGTCTCCTGGAGCAAAGAATATCTGTGCCTTTTCTTTTGCTCAACGAGCCCATAGCCTTTTGATGGCTTATTGTAATCAAAGTGCAATTTTCATCAGACATTTGGGCTGGAAGGATAGACTATAACTCAGAGATATGCACACTGACTTCTGAGCTGTCTAGCCTGGGGTTGAATCCCAACCCAGCTATAAACTGACATCCTGGTGTTTCACAGGCAGGGTGATCCAATGTCCCTCAGATGGATGTTTAATGGGCATCCCGTCTGCTGGGATTAGTTGGTGGACGTTAAACATCCCACAGTGTCCTTCACAAAGAGAAGGCGAGCTGTTGCCGGCACCGTGAGCAATTAACAAATTCCTGCTGCAATCAACAGTGGCAATTTTACTCCTAGCAAAAAATCTGCTGCAAAGGATAGGATAACACTGTTTAAACCCCTACTTGTCTTGTATTGTTATTATGCACCTTGCTCTCTTCTTGATGGGTTACCACTTCAATGCAGCTTGTTTTATATGCACATTTTAATTTTTGCCTAACAAAATAATAAGCAATGAAGTCTCGATTATTTGAGACTAGCAGAGTACTTACCGTACAGGTGATGTTGTTCTAAGCATACAACACGTCCTTCTGACAGATACCTATATTTGGGTGGTGTATAGGTAACCAACAACTCCCTCAATCACTCCTGAAAAAAAATATATATAGGTTACACACCAAGCAAAAACATGTCTACTGCCTTTTAATTCAAAACACTTTACTGGATAAAACCTCTGCACAAGAGGAACCAGGAATGCTGCACCGTAGTGTGGGGACTTGTGATACCACCTCCCACCTGAAGGGGGCGCTACATGATACATATTTGCATAGAGAATTTGTGTTCACCTTCCTCCCCCACACCTCATCAAGACCACCAGCAACGTTAAAAAAAAAACATTAAAAAAACATCCATATGCACTATTTGGGGTCATGCTAATCCTACATAGCAAGTCTGGATGTAATTGGGCCAAAACTGTAGGAGTAGCGCGACAGACAAACAATCACACACACCGGTCCGTGAATTATAGTGAGGATTACACAGTTGTGATCAAGATTGCCATCCCAGTTTAACATTGTACAATCTGTATGAATTTGACTTCTTGGGTTTTGGAATTTCAACTTGGGGCAATCCTTGCAATTCGGTTTGGTTTTCACAACTCTCCATCATGTTACACTGCTCTTGTCTGAGCCTGGACCTCTGCATACCTTTACACAAAAATAAATAAAACTCCAAGGACAGACGCATTACTGGGCAAAGTGCTATTGTCAGATAAAGATTGTTGATCAAATATATGCAAATGAGAGAAAGAGGTCCACATCAATGCCAAACCTGTAAAAAAAAAGAAATGTTTAACAGAATAAAGAAATATGATCATCTTGGACTCGGATGAGTTTGTGTGCAAACCTCGTGCTTTAAACAAGAGCTCACTCTGGAAACATTACTTCCTCTTCTTTCCCATTGCAATTAGCGTACATCAAACATTGACAAAATCAAACGGTTGATGTCATGGCTACTGTTTTCTGGGACAGTAAAAGGGTGATCACGACTTGATTTGCTCCCTAAAAGTGAGACATTTAATTAGGTAGCACTACACCTACGCACTTCGGCGGCTGTGAGACGTAATCAAGAATGAGCAGAAATTCCAAACATGGCTGGAAAAATCATGAAGTGGCTGCTTTTCCAGGGAAATGAATCAACAGGCAGCTCAGATTTTGGCAACCAGCTATGGTTATGAGTTGCTTTCCCATCCAATCATTTCACCAGATTTGAACCACTCAGACTTCTAGCTGTTCCAAAAGTCAAAAGAAGAGCTTCGTTGGAAGAGTTTTGATGAGAATGATAATGTGATGAGAGCGGTAGAGTTTCCAGACAAGGACGTATCAGGCTACAGGTAGAACCAGAACGAATCTTCACCGTCACAACGTCGACCGAAATGTCTGCACCCACATTATACATACTTGTACAAAATTTGATTTGTCTTTTCAGCTGTTCCCAAGTAACACATTTTTACCTGTGGTTGGTAAACTTGTACCTGTGTAAACCTGTGTTTACCTGTGTAAACTTGGACCTCTGACCTTTGCCAAAATCTAATCACTTCATCTTTTGATCATAATATATATTTATACCAAGTTTGGTGAAAATACCATGACTGGTTCACAAGTTAGCTCGACAAAATAATTTTTACCTAACGGGACATCTGACATTTCACCCCAAAATCGAATCGGTTCATCTTTACATCATTATGCATACCTGTACCAAGTTTAACTTGGATCCCTTCAACTGTTCTCAAGTTATAAACCTATTACAGACTCTGACCTTTTGACCCCAAATTCAAGTCAGTTCATCTTTGCATCATAATACATATTTGTACCCACTTTGGTCAAAATCACATCACTGGTTCACAGGTTATGTAACATGACCTCTGACCTACAAATTCAATCAGTTCATCTTTACCTCATTATAATACCTGCACCAAGTTTGATTTGGATCCCTTCAGCCGTTCTCAAGTTATCGAGGTAACGAACATCCAACCTGAAAACATAACGCCACCAAGACTTAGTCGGTGGAGGCATAAAAACAAGGTGTACACTTCCTTCCCTACACCCAGTCATACAAATCATGATGGTGCAGTTTATTGTAACATTTGTTCTGTCACTGTTCATCAGGTATTCACCATTACCTGGTTGGCAGGAGAAACGATTCAATTAATTACTTGCAAAATCGAAAAATTTTCAAGTATATTGGTTCGTCTTGTGCGTTATTCTGTCTGTCTTGTCAATCGCCGACAGCTCACAATTTTATACAGATCTTCAGAAAACTTCATCAAATGGTGGAGTTGGTCATAAGGTAGAAACCTATTGATTTTTAGGTCAAAGGTCATTTTGAGGTCAACTCCTAAAAGTCATTTTTCATCCAATTGACTTGAAAGTTGAACAGCATTTGCATATTGAGTCACTGAATTGGGAAACCTTTTTTGATGTAAAAAGGTCAAAGGTCAACTCAAGCTCAAACTTATAAAATCATCAATTTTCATCTGAAAAATAATTAATTCCCATCCAATTGAACCGAGCTTTAATTAAGATTGCCAATTTAAATCTTAATGAAATGGACAGTTTGATGTATCCATGGCAACTTTTTCGGGGGGGGGAGGGGCATTTGATCCATGTCAATTCCAATGCCCCCTGGGATTTAAAGGTAATCTATATATATATAAAACACAGTTTGTGTGTGTGTGTGTGTGTGTGTGTGTGTGTGTGTGTGTGTGTGTGTGTGTGTAATGTTACCGATAGACTCCTAAACGGAGAGGCTCACGTACTTGATATTTGGCACAGACATGGCCATTGAGCCTGGGAAGAACATGGCCGACCAAAAAATTTATTTCATAATATTTTTTTACCATATTTTTACCTCAGCACATTTCAGCGAGGAATATTATGCACGGAATCTGACCGGAGGCAGAGCAGCGTGCTGATTCGCTCAGAGCGATCACGTGATGTTCCTTGCCGCCATTAACTCAGTTACGCGTTCGCACGTATATCAGAGCGAAAAGCGATTGCGTTTTTTCACATTTCAGCGAGGAACATTGCCATTCACACCACATAGGTTTTGGTAATGTCGGAGTTTACGGGCGTAAACTGGATAGGTGGTTGTCATGTCGGAGTTTACGGGCGTAAACTATTTCTTACAGTTATATATACTAGGGCATGCCCGTACTATATATAAGCTAGGACGTGCCCGTACGTGGGTGCCCGTTCCTTGCCAAAAAAAAAAAAAAAAAAAAATTTGTGTAGGGGTGTGTGTGTGTAAACATCCTAGGGCGTGCCCGTACGTGGGTGCAAAAAAACATGCGTGCAAACAACAACAAAAAAAAACTTTGAAACCACGTGGCAGTAACGACCACAGAACCCCCCCCCCTCTATTTACATGAATGGTTTGGTCCATTCGCAACGACCACAGAACCCCCCCCCCCTCTATTTACATGCAATGGTTTGGTCCAAAGCGAACGGCTTGCAGTGTTTGGTAAAGAAATCGCCATAGCTCGGTAAGTACTTGTCCGATTAATATGAAACCTTGAAAAGGCACATCCTCGGGTCCCCAGCAATATACCTGGCAAGTTTAAAGTATATCGGACCCGTGGTTGTCGAGAAACAGCGGTCACAGACAAACATACACACATACACACATACACACAGAGATTAATGGAATTATAGATACTAGGGCATTGCCCGTACGTGGGTGCCCGTTCCTTGCCAAAAAAAAAAAAAAACGCTACCCGTACGCTCTACCCCGCCCGTACGCCCGTAAACAAAAAAAACAACGCTCTTCGCTTCCGCCCTTCGCTCTGACTGAATTGGGAGAAATAATGCGCATAAGAAATCGAATTACGTACCGTAATGGCGGTCAGCTCGTAACGCGCTCAGCTCCGCTCGTCTCACATCGGCCACGCCTACGCAACAAAGCGTTCTGTGATTGGCTGCCGGAAGTGAAGTCGTCACTGTCCGGAAGTTCGCAAATCGCAGTTACGATGAATCGTTTTAATTTAATCGCAGTTTGAATTCGTTTTAAAACATAGTTTAACGGCAACATAGTTTTCCAACGTGAAATAAATGAATACGCTGTCAAATGTGCCGTCCGAGGCAGAGTCTGATCGCCACGTTCGGCACACGTGATAGCTCGCTGCTCTCTGATTGGTTGAAGCGTTTTTTGGACATAGCTCGGTAAGTACTTGTCCGATTAATTTAAAACCTTGAAAAGGCACATCCTCGGGTCCCCAGCAATATACCTGGCAAGTTTAAAGTATATCGGACCCGTGGTTGTCGAGAAACAGCGGTCACAGACACACAGACACACAGAGATTGCTGGAATTATAGATAGATATATATATATATATATATATATATATATATATATATATATATATATATATATATATATATATATATATATATATATATATATATATATATATATATATACACACACACACACACATAGTCACATACCTGTTAGCAATGAGTGTCGCTGAAATAGCCAAATGGACCAAATTAGAAGGGGTGACCACATACCTTTGGTCATGTAGTGTACACATAATATGACACGACTGCAACGCCGCAATGAGCCGGCGAAGCCAAAGCCTCCATTGAACTTTTTCGCAATAATTGTTTATGCATACTTCCGCATCCGCAAGATGGCGGCCTCCATGGAGCGATTTGGTGCGTCAATGCTTCGAAATTCTCAAAGGATCCAGCAAAATCTGGCTTTTCAACATAATATGCGTTCATTCACAACACCGGCTTCGCCGGCTAATATATATATTGTTACAGACACGACTTTGATGTTAAGGTGGGCCGAGCGGAATGGCCGTCGTGTCCGCACAAATTACCCGATTGTACTCGAACGTTGACGAAGCCGCGCCACGCTGGCTCAATAAGGAAAAAGAAGACACACGGCTGAATTATAATGACAGACACCAGGGATACGGTTCTCAAGACCTCCGGAGGAGATTATATTCGTGCGGAAGGTCAGATTACAGGGACGAGAGGTACAACATAGAAAGACAAGCACTTAGACACAATCTTATATTAACCCCGGACAGACGACAGACAAACGGGACAACGGCTGACTCACACGGGGGTTGATGGCAGGAAAGCGGGTATCGATGGCTCAAGGTGCACTCTTGGCTCAAAGCAGGGTACACGGTTCGGTCCAGAGATGCGGGGAGGTCTCGTCGCAGCGCTCAGAGGTGACGTTCTTTCTCAGGCCTCTCCAAACTCAGGCGCATCTGTTTCAGCGCTCGCAGGTCCTTCTTTCTCCAGCTGGGGGCGAATCTCTCGTCACGTCCGCTACGTGGCCGCGTATATATCCGGCGGGGAGTGACACGCCCTCGGCTCGCTAGCGCCGCCCCAGATGGAATCGGTCCGCCCTTCTCATTGGGTGCATGCGGGGGGGTTACCGGCTCCGCCCTTGACGAGGAGCTGACAAGGAGCCCCTTCGTGGTAACCCCGTGGAGCGCATGGTCTGGAGCGCATCGTCTGGAGCGCATTGTCGATGGCGGCGAACCGAGCCGGTGGGAGGACGCACACTCCCCCCCCGCGCAGCGCCCCTCTGTTGTTGTAGACGGGGAAGAAGATGGGAGGAGGTACGGGAAAGGTCCTAAACTCACTACTGGTGCCATATAATCACATTCTGGTGCAACGAAGAGTCATAATTAATGGAAACGAGGCCTTAACTGACATAGACTAAGAATAACTAGGAAGATGTCCGAAAGTTGTCTACGTGTGGTGCGGTGGACCTGGGCACGACATTTAATGGGGGAATAAGGGGAAGGTCGGCTCTACTGATTGTTATTTACATGCAATGGGACTAGGGAATGGGGGATTGGGGAAAGTTGGGGAGTATTGGAGAAAATAGGGGAATATTTACAAGCGGATATGGAGGCCAAATTCCATATTCGCAACAATATATATATATATACACACACACACACATACCTGTTAGCAATGGGTGTCGCTGAAATAGCCAAATGGACCAAATTAGAAGGGGTGACCACATACCTTTGGTCATGTAGTGTACACATAATATGACACGACTGCAACGCCGCAATGAGCCGGCGAAGCCAAAGCCTCCATTGAACTTTTTCGCAATAATTGTTTATGCATACTTCCGCATCCGCAAGATGGCGGCCTCCATGGAGCGATTTGGTGCGTCAAAGCTTCGAAATTCTCAAAGGATCCAGCAAAATCTGGCTTTTCAACATAATATGCGTTCATTCACAACACCGGCTTCGCCGGCTATAAATAAATGTGCTGGGCCAAAATCAGACACCAGCAATTTTTTGGTAATCAGCCAATTGGAACCGGTCGAAGTGCCAAATACAGTACTGTACTACTGTAAAACAACCCAAAAACCTTGAGTAGATTTCAACCTTTTTTCTGGCAAATTTCAATTCACAAACTTTTAGATTATATATATAGTGTATCCCAAAAAAGGTAATCCGAATTCAAGGGGTTAATATGCAAAGGTTATTAATTTTGACAATTTACATGTGGTTTACTAATTAAGAGGAGATACTCAGCTTTCCAGATACCTTCCATGCATCATTGCTGTCACACATGACCGAGTACATGTTCATTGAAAATGACAAGTTCAAATCGCATTTTTACAAGTTTGGCTAATCGATGCAAGTCAGGATAATTGGTGCAAAACGAACGTCAGATGTGAACTTTTCTCAGGAATGATTGGCCTTTATGCATCCACACCTTCAACATGTCCACCTCCCCTTTCAACACAAAGCTCACAGCGGTGGAGCATGCCCTGAACTGCTCCTCTCACCATAGCTGGGTCATTGCGCAAAGCATCCACTTCATGACGAATAAGGCCCTGCAATTCGTCAAGATCATGGGGAGGAGTTACGAACACATTGTTCTTTAAATGTCCCCAAAGGAAACAAGCATTCTGAGTATTGCGCTGCAATACATGTCCCCTACCGGCAGTCTGTCGTCCGGGAAACTGTTGGGAAAATTACCAAGGGTTATTTACCCACAGGTTCTGAATCGTTCCCAATCGCTAGTTACCTCAGGATGGGCTCACCTGTGATTCGCTCAGGACATCGATTTATACACCTTGCAGACAGGTCAGCAGAAGCACGAGAAAAGAAGTTGTTGATAAAGAACCTTTCGAGTCGCTAAATATCAGTAATTTATTAAATTTTCCGGTTCACGATCAATGTGTATATATGTTGCTCGGCTTGGCTCCGCCCCTCCCGAAAGCACGCTCCGTCACGCTGTTGAGTTTCGCGAGACGAGGCTGAGGGCGCGTGGTGCGGCTTGAGGAGAACTCCAGAAAAAACAAGATATCCATTTTAAAAATATTTTCATTTAATTAACGATATCTGCCAAACCACGTGCCCTATCGCAAATTCCAAAATGACATTTTAGTAAATTGACATGCTGAACAGATCTGTGGTTTCCCCTCGATTGGATCAAAAATGAGGGAGCGGCTCGGTTTTAAAGGTTCATGCTTAAAAACGTCATAACTCTGAAACCATGTGACGCATGACGTCATGCTCGCTGACTTTTTTTGTTCGTCATGGGTATGCGATTCTGCCTGGAAAGTTTGGCCTCGATCTGTTCAGCCGTTGCAGAGAAAAAGGGGTTTTCGTGTTTTCACGAAACAATATGGCAGCCAAGCCACGTGACCTCATAATTACCATTAAAATATTCTACAGACCAAGTCCCCCGTATGGTGAAAATTTGATCTCAATCGGTCCAATTATATTGCAGAGAAAATGTTTTTTAAAGGAAATTAAAACTTAAAATGGGACTGAGTTAAGGATCATCAGAATTATCAGAATTCCCAAAGTTCAAAGTGCCATAACTTTGTCAAAAATGATCGAAACGTCATGAAGTTCGAACTTGACCTGTAACTTATAAGGAAACCATGTGCCAAGTTTGAAATCATTAGCATGAAACGTTTAGAAAGAAAGTCTGGAAAACTGTTCTTTGCGTGACGGACTGACAGACGGCGTGCAAACCTATAGTCCCCTCCGGTGTACACCGGCAGGGGACTAATAATCACATGGTGTGAGGTCAAGTGATCTTGGTGGCCATTCCACTGCATGGTTGAGGCCGATGACTCGGTCTCCAAAGAGTTCCCTCAATCGATCTCGGACAGCGATAAGACGATGTGCTGGGGCACCATCTTGGGCCCACTAGAGATATCTGAAGACACCACGAACATGTCTCTCAAAGTTCTCCTCCAGTTGCAGTAAAACTTCATCATTGATCATCTGCAGATACCTGTTACCATTGACATTTCTTTGAAAGAAAAATGGTCCGATCACCTGACCACTTCCACAAAGTCCTAACCAAACAGTCCACTTTTGTCGATTCATGTTGGTGTCAAAATTAAATTCCGGGGGTTGTCCTGTCAGTGCATATTCAAGAACATTAGGGGTATTGGCCTTGCCGTCCATGGCGAAAGCAGCTTCATCACCGATAATGAGATACCGCAGCAAATTGACATCTGCTTTGCAACGTGCTATCAACCATCCGGCAAGCACCAGCCTCCTGGCAAAATCCCTTGGCAGAAGTTGATGCCGGATGTGAATCCGATATGGATGTTGGTGGAGGTCCAGTCTTGTGATTCGGTTGAATGTTGCCTAAGGCAATCCCATCCCATTTCGTCTTGCGCTGGTATCCCGAGGATGCTCCAAAACTTGCTGCCTTACTGCTGCAATGTTCATTTCCGATCGCCCAGTGCACCTCCTACCAGAATTCCCCTTGTTGCGGTTGAGGCTAGTGCCATGCTCTTGGTATTTTCTAACATTCACCCAGATGGTTTTGGCTGCTGGAGGCTCCCGTACTGGGAAACGTTCCCTGAACGCATCACAAGTTCGCTGCAAACCTCCAGTTTGGTGAAAGGTTGTAACCACGAAGGTCCACTGTTCAGTCGTAAGTTGAACCATTTTTTTTTTTTTTTTTTTTGTATACTGAATCGAGGCTCGTGAAAGAGCTAACATTTACTTCACAAACAAATCAACCAGACAAACAAAATACCCAAAAAGAGGGAGCGGAAGACAAGATGGGGAGAGAAGGGGAAGCACACAAACACAACATCCGAGAGCAGGGAGATGTGTGGAAGGGAGAGGGCCCAGGGGGAGGAGGCATGGGAAGGGGGGAGGGGGGGGGGGGGGAGGAAGAAGTCCATGACTCAGACTCTCTAAACCCATACAGTGTAGGCCCATCTTAAAGGATGACGCAACCAACGATTACCAGACCAGCTTAACAATTTTACATAATCAACTTGGCAGTCTACAAGTAATGCGTCCATTTCAAACTGTCTTGCACCGATTAGCCAAACTTGTAAAAATGCGATTTGAACTTGTCATTTTCAATGAACATGTACTCGGTCATATGTGACAACAATGATGCATGAAAGGCATCAATGGAAAGCTGAGGATCTCCTCATAATTGGTATACCACATGTAAATTGTCAAACTAAATAACCTTTGCATATTAACCCCTTGAATTCGGATTACCTTTTTTTTGATACGCACTGTATATATATACATTTTGAAATTGGATTATAGACATTTCAAGATGTGCATAAACATTCTTCATAAATAGCTGGCAATCATCGTGATGGGTCGAGAAAATTTTGGCTTGGCAATTTGGAAAATATGTTAACACGGCAAACGGCTCGCACATCAGGCGATATCGAATCAATTTTGCTTTGAAGCTCAAAGACAAACATAACCTTTCTAAAGCACACCCAATTCAAATTAACCAATTGCTTTAGAAACAGCCGCGAGTGCAAAGTAAAACGCGATCACTCATACTGTACCCTACTTCCTGGTAAAGTACATCTTGACCCGTTTGAGGCGTGTCAAAGCATCAGTTGCATTTTTTTTCTCTCCCACAATTCAAAGGTGGGCCGACAGTATTCTGGGCCCTCGAGCAAAAGCAGCACATTTCACATGCAGTCTTTACCAGCCCCATTATATGACACATTAACTTGTAGGTACCTTACAAGTGCATTTCTGGTTCCTGGGTGTGCTGGCTTGAACGTTTCTTCTTTGTTCCTTCCTTCTGTGCAAGTGCTGCTTCTTCAGGATGAAGATTAACATTTTTCTGCATGATGCCGAAGTCCAGCGTTATTTGAAATTATTTTCCGATTAACCCTCGCGATCAAACTTTGGCCGTTCAATTTGAACGATTATTCGGAATGGAATCACTTTGTAAACCTGGGACTCCCTGAACCGTTTTTGTATAAAACTTGCTTTTCCCACGACCAGACAAGTATGAAACGCTTCATTTGATATCCGACAACAGCTTATCGAATGAACACATGGTAGCTCATCATTTGTTTAAATCGATTTCTACACCTTATTGACCAATCGATTAGAGACGGGATTTAAAATGTAGATTCACAGCCACTCAATATAAATCCGTCAATCACGGGAAGGCCCTGATCTGGCGCAGTATCCACTTGTGTGCACAATGACATTATTTACCACCGATTATATATATATATATACACACATATTTTTCTTACATTGGTTAGTCATGCATGTACGTACGTACGTACGCGCACACGCACACACACAATTTAGCCACTTTGCATTTGATAAAGTAGGTTCTAGCAGACGAAGGTGACGTGAGACAATTGAGGTTTGAGTTTCAAACATGATTGAGAAGGCAGCGACAAGACCAAGTTGCAAACAAGACCTGCAGTGACAGCGTCCGTTCAATAAAGGTGTTTACAATCAGCGTAAAGACATTTATTTCTACTCAATTTTAATGCTTCAAATATAAAGATGAAATCAAGATAACAGTTATAGACGGTTTAACACAATCGGTTAATGTATGCCCTGGAAATTATTCTCCCATACAAGTTTCCAGGATGGGAAAAAACATTTCCAGTAATTTGATTTTAAGTGGAACAATGGTACAAGTAATAAATACTGTTTGGAAGCTCCATGTTGTAAAACGGAAACTGCCCCACCTGTCCAATTTTTTTTTTTTATGGAACACTCATTTTTGTGAGTTCATTTTAAAGAGCGCTCAGGTAGGGCTCTGACAAAAAAAAAAAAAAAAAAGAACTACAGACAAGTCTCACTTGCTCCGATTGGACGGGGCTGGTGTATTTATACAACTTCAAATTAAACTTCTCTCAAGGAAATGGAAACTACTTTTCATTCCATAAATCAAACACTTCGCACCACCTTCCCCCACCACAAACAGACTGGTGATGTTTGCTTTGCCACAAAATTTATACATAAAAAAAATCATTTCCAGCAGAATCAAACACCATATGTTTCATGTACCCATTTATTAATTTGGTAGTTGCCGAGAAGGAGACATGTTGAAACTTAAAAATTCCATGAAAGCAAGTGGATTTTGGGAGGGAAAGACATCGGAACAATCCAATGGCTGTCCTAATCAGTTTCACCTGGGGGGGAAGGATGGGGTTTGCATTTCTTATACCAAATTATTTGGTTCAGTTATACAATCGGAGGCAAAAAAACTCCATTTCTGTTCGACATGATAGAGAAGAGTACTGTGATTGCAAGAGTACTGTGATTGCAAACTCGTACAATGATGCAAAATTTGAATTGCACAATCACGTCATTGCCAACAACCTGTGCAATGTGTCTGAGCAGCGCACCTCACGTGCCGTAGTTTGGATATCTTCAAAACCATGTGGAGATGAGAGGCACAAGGCCTGAATATGTTGGCGAGGATTTCTACGATAAACAATTTACTCAACTCTACTTCTTCTTCTTCAGGTTGCTGACCAAGGACGCACTACAGGTTGAGGAAGGAAGGGTAGGGAAGGGTGTGAGGATTACGTAACAACACAACAGCAAATAATCAAGTGGAAAACAAAGTGGGAGGGAAGAGCTGCAGAAACATCCGCTAACAATTTACAACTGAACAAAAATGATTAAATAATACCATTTCCAGAAAAAAACATCAGGTATCGGTAACAAATCAGATTGCAATTGACAAAAGGTGTAGAAAACCATCCACAACAAGCATGCACAAACAAGACATTTTGGAAGCAAACTATGACTTAAGTTCAGCAGAAACAACATATAATGACTGCAACAGTAGTGTGACCTTACCTGGCTCTGTAATCGATGCAAAGAAGGGCACGAGAAGCGATATGAAGGGGAGGGATGGGGAAACAAACTTCATTAAGTCTCTCAGAAGAATTAACTTCTTCAATCAGCTGTTTAACAATGAAACGTTAAAGTTTCTCAATGGGAATGGAACACGGAGGTATATAATAAACCTGGAGAGCCAATGACGGCTGTCGGCTGAAGCTAGCGGAAGTTGCTTGGCGGCCATATTGGGAAGCCGATTGTGTCTGCGTCCGTGTTTGATCTCACAATCAGCTGATCTCACAATTTCTGATTCATTTTGGATGCTTACCGACTGTAAGGAGTCTTATTTGTGAACGCGCTGTTTCAAAATGCCACAGTGTGTTGCATTTGACTGCACAAATACCTCAGGGAAGGCCTCCACATGCACATTTCACAAGTAAGTGACAAACCGCGATCGCGGGTGTTCTGCTTTTTCAGTTTTTGGCGTGGTCACGGTGGTGGGGCTAGGTAATTAAGTTTCAATGAAGTTTCAATGAAGTTTGAACACTGTGTTTGAATTTGATGATGTTAGACCATGCGCAGGGTGTGCAATACAACACAAATCTCAAATATAACTGTATTGTGTATTCACTAGGGCTATGTGAGTATGTCAGACTGATGTCTGATTGACTCATTCATTGATTCAGATTGAAGTATCGAGATTGACTCGTCAGCTCGTGATCATTGTCAAGTGATTTAATTTGTGATGAGCTTAACTTAATTGTCCAGTCTACTACTGTCAGGGTTTCCATGCCCTCCTGTGTCACTCGTGAGCAGAAAGAGCAAATGGGGGTTACTTGTGGAAGGTACGAAAGTCTGACACATGGCAAACATTAGCAGATGAAGTTGTATTTAACTATACATATGAAACTCAAAATATTATTTTGATATGGAGTCGTTTTGACTCGGATGTTTTGACTGCCCTCTGAGGTTTTGACCCGCAACCACATTTTGTGACCACAATGTATTTTGTTTCAAGGTTTCCAAAGGATAAGGACTTGTGCTCTCGATGGACATCTGCCCTGAGAAGGGAGTCCTTCTACCCCACCCCAGGCACCACAGTTCTGTGCAGTGATCACTTCAATGAGAGTGACTTCGACAGGGCTGGTCAAACCGTCCGACTGAAGCCGAAGTACTCGAAGTACTCGATGCATGTCACATGCTTAAACTTGCAAGAAACTGTCTTGGATCCATGAAAATGATGGAGGATGGCAACAAAAAAGTCATCGCGTGGAAATACATCCAGGCACTCTTTGATCTGCAGAAGAGGGAAGGCTTGCGTCTGGGAAATAAGCTCTCCCGGAAACACATTGAGTGGAAGAGCAATGTCATGAAGGTGGACACAGCCGCTCAGACATTGAGCACTAGTGTGGCAGATGCAATTCGGTTTTGCAGGGACACTTTGCAACTATCAGAATTTCAGGGCAGTGAGGCTACCTGCCAATACATTGAAACATTGGACAAACTGTTTGACATTCTAAATTCTCGCAATCCATTGGCACGAAACTACAAGGCACCACTCATGACATCACGAGAAGGACTTTTCCTGCCATTCCTGGATACTGCCTACAGTTACTTGTCCAACATCAAAAACATGAATGGTCAAGTTATGACCAATACGCGTTTGAAAACCCCCTTCATTGGTTTCATGATCTGCATAGAGAGTGTCACAATTTTGTATTTCACATATGTCAAACCTGCCTCATCTCCCCTGCGATACCTGCTCACGTACAAAATGAGCCAAGACCACATTGAACTTTTCTTTGGAGCGGTCCGCATTGCATGTGGAAGTGGGAATAACCCAACGGCCCGGCAGTTTGTTGCCGCATATAAGCGCCTCTTGATGCGACATGACATCAAGTCTGCAAGTGGGTTGCCCTTTGTCTGATATGGCGAGTTCACCAACACTTCATGTAAATATTTAAACTGTAAAAGATGTGTTGCATGAGATGTCTATATCTCCGCTCCATTATTCATGTAACAATTACCATGTCCTGCTGAACGTTCCATTGCAACATGTAAGTCTTGTATGTTATGAATAGCAAAAACTTCCGAAACCCAAGAATTGTGTGGGTTAACTACATGACAGCGTTTCATGTCATTTATGTGACTGGTTTCTAACATCTCGGTAATAGAAACATACACATCTTAGTTACAATATAATGACTGAATTAAGTAACATCATATAACATGACAACAAATCAGATCTTTATATTGAGGAATATTATAGAACAAGCCAAAGAATGGCAAACGACGACGATGTACCTCAATTTTATAGATTTCTAGAAAGCTTTCGACTCCTTGCCCAGAGAAAGTCTGGGTCATAATGAAGAAATACAGCATACCTGGAAAATTAGTGAACCTTGTAAAAGCCCTTTACCAAGACTTTCAATGTGCGGTCATCGACCAAGGTGAAACAACAGAATGGTTCAAGGTGAAGACAGGAGTTAAACAGGGGTGTAACATGTCAGGATTCTTATTCCTACTAGTGGGTGATTGGGTCATGAGAAGGACGATAAAGAACACCGAGCGGTAATTTTGGGCACTTTTTTTTCAAACAAGCTCTAAACCATTGGATTCCCCAGGAAAAATGCGTCTAGAATCAACTTCAAACTTAATGAACACCATTTCCTTAAAGAACGGGATTCTGAGCCCGAATATCAGTTCAAATATTAGTATTCTATATTAATTAAATAGTCGGCGGTCCTAAAATTCGCTCCAGCTGCATCATCAGTGCGCCACGCCTTTGCTTTGACAGGCTTTGTTTACAAAACAATCGGCTTCCCAATATGGCCGCCAGACTATTTCCGGTGGCTTCACGGCGGCTAATGCTGCGAGGTGGCCAATTGGCTCTCCATATTATATACCTCCGTGGAATGGAAGAGGACCTTTCTTAACCAATTCTCCATCATGGCTTATCACTCGCGTTTGAAATCACTTTCAGTTTTAACACGAAAGTCAGCCCAACAAGAAATCATGTTTCACTTATCAAAGTCGGTACACCTGTGAGTATGAAACCATCAAACGTTCCCAATACTTTACTGCAATCAACTCACTGGTCAAACTTTTCATCATGCAGGTTCAGCACCAGGTTTTCAGTGTTCAAGTACACACGGTTTTGAGCATTAGAAATCTGGAGGAGAAAATACAAAAGTAAGAGTTGGTGAAACGAAAGAATAGGCAAATACAAAAGTTCAGCCAACTGTTCATGCTTACTTTCCACCATATGGGTGGTACAGCATTATTATTAATATTACCAGCAACGGTACCCGCCCTATGGGCGAGGCTTCAATTGGGAAGCCCAAATGAAAAGGAAAAATATCAGAAATTGAAGGCTTTTTATTTTTATTTTAAACGATTCATTTAAACATCCGTTAAATCATATCACACGCAAATCATCAAAATCTAAACAGTACATGGCGCCCATTTTGAAAAAAGATTGAATTCTGCAAAAAGGAAGCGGCCGCTACACGTCTTTCTCAGTCGCACGTTTATGTGTGAAGAGTGCGCGCCGAATCTGTAACACGGAAGCGGCCGCTACACCTGTTTCTCAGTCGCTTTGCACACGCTGCCGTGTTACTTCGGAGCCGCACGTTTATATAGGAAGAGTTCGTCAGGAGTCGATCTACTCTCTCCTGGTACGTAGAATAAACAGTATTTGTAAAATTTCAACAAAAGCCACATCACTGTTCATAATCGGTAAATATTATTCCATCGTGTTTGGAAAAACAATAGAGCCTATTTTATTCCAGGGGCTCCCAGAATACCCACCCAAAATATCGTTGCGATCGGTTCAGCAGTTTTTGCGGTACCTGGGAACGGACGGACGTTTATATAGGTGGGTAATTCTTTGGTATTTCAGGTATTTGGTGAATTATAGTAAGAATATTCTTAACGGCCACAACTATTCCCACGTTCTTGTGGGGTTGGCCGAGCTATCGCCATGGTGCCAATGATAGCTCGCGTACTCTTCGCGAAGAACACAGTGAAATCTTTACTGTCCACCAACTAATGCTAGCAGACAGGAGTCGCCAGTTTAACGTCCACCGGCACACATTCATGAATCATCCTACCTGTGAAACACCGGGGTGGCAGTTTATAGTTGGGCCGAGATTCAAATCCAGGCAAGGCAGCATGGAGTGTGCATATATATTTAAAAATTTTAAACCTTGCCTACAATAAGAATTTTGATACCAACGTTTTCACTACACGCTCAACATCAGAGTTGAAGAATGACACCTTACCGTCCGCGCAACGCTCTGTGCTGCCCGGATCCTGCGCAGCTTCAGGTATCCAGGGTTCTCTCGTAGTGCTGCACCCAAGTAACTAGTTAAGCCAACAGGTTTGAGTACTGACAAAAGCGTACGTCATAAATCAAGGTTGGTGATTATACCAGCAAAGCTAGAAAACTATTATTTGAGCCCATGTGACTATATTTTCACACTACATGAATGAAAGAATGAAATGACCAGTGAACAACTACAACAAGTTACACATAAACAGCGTTGCCATCAGATTACCAAATATTTGATCATGTCCACTGCATTACAATGGGCCCCAGCCGGGATTACCAGTTGACCCTCAACTACTGTACGCCACTGCCAAACCGACCACCCATTATCTTTGTGGAGTGGTCGAGAAACCGGCAAACGGCAACACACTTTAGGTTGAGCCTTACAGCCATCAGATCACTCTGTGTTTCGATGGCCAAGATTCCCAACCACACCGGACTGGTCCCGTCAAGCAAGGCAGCAAGTGGACTCATTTTCGCCTTTGCATCATCATTTGGCAAAATGCGACAAAAGAAAACTAAACACAACACCTCTACCCCCCCCCCCCCCCCCCCCCACAAAAAACAACATGGTCAGGCTTTAGAAGTGTGCGCAAGTCAAGGATATCATTTGCGCAGCCTCAGCTTCTCCCTCCGCCTGAACGATCTTCTGCCGTTGCTCCTGCTTGGCACGTTCCACATAGAACTGTGCACGCTGGGCCTCCTGATGAGCTGCACAGACAAAAGGATTGTGATGGAAGAGTGTGTAATACTCGGTTAACCAGCCTGATGACCCACAAGATCAGGAAAGAAACAAACATGATTTGGATTAACTCAAATGTATGAACGATTAGCTAACCCCCTCTCTACTAGGGAAAATGGCCTTAAAATGCACGTTGTTGTTGTTGTTATGAACGATTAGCATGAAAAAGGTGATGCTGTCGGCCGAGTAATCAAGAGATCTTAGCCCACATCTTACCTTTCCAAACATGTAAAGGTAGGATGCATGAAAAGGGTGGCAGTAGGAATGAGAACAGCACTCTGACATCGTGCCGTCGACCGATATGCCTCCACCCACATTATTACATCATTATACATACTTGTACCAAGTTTGATTGCTCCCCCAGCTCTCTCTGGGCTCTGTCCCCCAAATATTCCTACAGGTCGCACAAGATCTGCCTGCAACCCTCTTATGGTTAAACTGCCAAAATAAAGACTCTCTGCCCACCTTCACTCTTTCATTCCTCTTTTCTCCTACCTCTGGAACAAACTCCATCACTCTCTTCAATCCCAAACCTCCCTCCAGGTCTTTAAAACAGCTGTTCATGACCATCTCTTATCTTCCCCCATCCAAAACCTTGATCTTTTCTACCCCCGCTAATTTCACCCCAAATCCACTTTTTTGAAATAGCAATTTCTTTCCTGGAAGTCCTTGGTGTCCTATACTTCTCCCACCCCCCCCCCCCCTTCCCACGCCTCCTCCCCCCCAAGCCCTCTCCCTCCCACACATCTCCCTATTCTCAAATGTTGTGTTTGAGTGCTTCCCCTTCTCTCCCCATCTTGTCTACGGCTCCCCTTTTTATAGACTTTGTTTGTCTGTTTGATAAATGTTAGCTCTTTCACGAGCCTCGATTCTGTATACAAAAAAAAACAAACAAAACAAAAAAAAAACCTTTCAGCTGTTCCCAAGTATCTCCTTTTTACCCGGCATGACCTCTGACCTTTGCCACTGAAATCGAAGCAGTTCATCTTTGCATTACAATATATACTTATACCAAGTTTGGTCAAAATCCCATCACTGGTTCACAAGTTAGCGCTGTAACAGACTTTTTACCGAACGGGCCATCTGACCTTTGACCTCTTGACCCCATTAAAAAAAAAACCACCTTTAGAGGCCATTTTTCCCCGCAAAGCGGGGGTTGGCCTTTTTCGGGCACCGTTGTTGTTTTTGTTGGTCCCCTTTTTGAAGCAAAGTTTTACGACCTCTTGACCCCATAATCGAATCCATTTATCTATACATCATTATACATACTTCTACCAAGTTTGATTTAGTTCCCTTAAACCGTTCTTAAGTTATCGCAGTTTTAATGAAGTAGGTTGCAGACAGCAACCGCCCAGGGTGGTGGACTACCGTTCGGACTACCGTTCGGACTTAGGAGCGTTAAAGTGGTGCCCGGAACCATCTTACACTCTCCGTGTCAGTATTGCTGAGCTTACTCAAACTATATCTCCTGGCCTAGCTTCAATCTCTTTCTTGCAAACAAACATCCACTTTTACTCATTTTCATTCCTCACCTTTACATTCTCCTTTATTTCTGTTTCCTCCCCATTTCCTCAAAAACCTCCAATTAAATATGATAAAGTCCAAAAAGTTAATGGCCCCTACTTCCCAGTATTATGGGGTGCGAAGAATCTCCAGTGACCTGCATGTTTCTGCTGCCAATGAGGGGACGGGGTGATGTGGGGGGCCCAGGTAGTAGTAGTATCAGTCCCTCCCAAGACCCTTGCCTTTTGAATAAATGTGACTTTTTCAATTAATTTCACCACCATTTGTGGTCTTTCTTCAAATCTCTCCTTTGTTGAACATCTTGCAAGTACCTATTATCTTGCTTCTCTCAGAGACCACATTGTTAATTCCTTGAACATTATGAACTACAACCTTCACTCACAATTCCGCTAACACGCTGATTGTTGTGTCTGAAAGGTACAGAGTAGCACATTCTTGGAATATCTTACCGACTTGCTTCGACTCTACGGCTGCAGTATACTCCTTGCTGAAAGAGAGTTCTGTGATCGAAACGTCATCCAAGATGATGTTGAAGTCCTTCGCTCGTTCTGTTAGATTCCGTCGAATCAAGAGAGACACCTGTGAGGAGATAACATTTACAGCATCAAAATGCTCCAAAACCCCATTACTCCACTTTTCCAACACTGGAAGAATGACAGGCTGACAGAAGAGTTCAAGAAAAAAAAAAAGTCTGTTTGAACATCATATAATCACCTGGATGTGATCCTAAATGGATATTTAGTAAAAAAAAAAAAAAAAAAAAAAGTTCAGAGGCCCAATCTTAATGTGGCCTTCTTAAACCAACCAATTTTAACCTCCAAATTTTCCCAATTCCTCACGATCATCCAGAAAAAAGATATCCACAGCACTATCCACAAAGCATGCCATTGTCATACTTTAGATTTGAAATTCACTATGGCCGAACGTATTGTACCTGTGCTCGCTGTGTGATGAGCTGAGACGCGTTGAACTTTGCCACAACACTTTTGAGCACTTCGTTAACGACCGACGGCAGAACGCGATCATCATAGTCGAGGCCCAGGTGTTGAAACATGTGTGGCAGGTTGGCAGCATTTGGCCTTGACAAGACACGCAGAGTGATGTTCACCATTTGAAGGTCTGCAAGCAGACAAAATCTCAAAGTTATTCGCACTGTCTAACAATGGTGCGTACCAAGAATTATAACACTTCCCGACTCTCCCCGAGAAGACAGCAAATGATTACCTTTACTGCCTGTGGGTGAAGAAATCTTTCGAGGCCTTGCCCTAATATCATAGATGATCGGGTATTGAAACCACGGCACCCTACAAGACAAAAGCCTTTTGGATGACAATAGTGTAAAAAGTATAACCCAACACTCAGAGCAACAAATAAAATAGCACAAATAATCAAAACAATTCATATAACAAGATTTGGAACCCATGAGGCAGAAAAACTCACCGAAAATGCAGACCCTCAGCCAAAATAGTATCGGGCTGTACACCACCAATCCTGCTGAATATGATTGCCCGATGGCCACCATCAACTGCAATGAATGGTTAACCCAGTGTCAATAATAAAATAAATAAAATAATAAAATACCAGTGTCAATAATAAAATAAAAATACCGACATCAATAATTAGGTGTTATGCCATAGCCTTGATTTTGGCTCAATTATACACCTACTAACAGAAGTCCATGGTAAGAATACCACAACAGAAAAATGTAGGCTTATGAACAAAGTACAGAAAGTCAGAAACCATGTCCCAGTTAAAAAAAAAAAAAAAAAATTTAAACAAAATCAAGAGATACAATAATGTAGTGTTTTTGCATTTTGTCACGTGATTCATAAAGTTTATTGCTTTTAAGTACGCCTCAACATGCACAGAAAAAAAAACCCCCAAAAAAAAAACAGGAGGATCGAGGCAAACTAGCCTTGCGGCACCAACCCTGTGGCCAACACACTGCCCAGGTTCAATTTTTTTAATGATTCTCCCATAGGTTTGGATTATTTTGAACCAACTTTTACTGAATATTTTTCCTCTCTGAGGAGCATTTGCGTGTTTCAGGATGAGACAAAGACAGCATTAGTCCAATATATATAACTAGTGGACGTGTGTGACATTTGGACATCTTGAGTTAGATACTGGGCATTCAGTTTTACAAAATGGTTACTGGCAATTCATGAGATCCACAAATGATGTAATCTA